>NC_143032.1:73745000-74085000 GCF_057628025.1 Oncorhynchus mykiss
CAGATGGCATACGAGTTTGTCATTAAAGCACATGATAGTTGGCATGTTCCAGAATGCATCTCTGCCAAAATAAAACACATTTTGATTAAAAAAAGTTTGGCTCTCCTGTGAAGTAGTGAAGCGCAACATACACCTAGTTTTCTGAAACGAGTCACATGTGTCTATTGTGATACATATGTCAGGAGGTTAGGAAGTGCAGCTCAGTTTACATCTCATTTTGTTGGCAGTGGGCACATGTCCTGTCTTCTCTCAAGAGCCAGGTCTGCCTATGGTGGCCTTTCTCAATAGCAAGTCTATACTCACTGAGTCTGTACATAGTCAAGAGTTTTCGTAATTTGTGGTCAGTCACAGTGGTCAGGTATTCTGCCACTGTGTACTCTCTGTTTAGGGCCAGATAGGGCATTCCATTTAGCAATTTTGTTGTGGTTGATTCTTTCCAGTATGTCAAATAGTTCTTTTCAATTTCTCATAATTTGGTTTTGTACAAATGTGTTTCTTTCAGAGCTCCAGAACCAGCTGGCTCTGGAGACTCTTCTCTAGGTTAATCTCTCTGTAGGTGAGGGCTTTGTGGTGGAATGTGTGGGCATCGCTTCCGTTTAGGTGGTTGTAGAATTGAACAACTATTTTCTGGATTTTGATAACTAGTGGGTATAATCCTAATTCTGCTCTGCATGCATTGTTTGGGGTTTTGCGTTGTACACAGTATATTTTTGCAGAATTCTGCATGCAGTCTCAATTTTGGGGCTCCCAAGTGGCGCAGCGGTCTAAGGCACTTCATCTCAGTGCTAGAGGCGTCACTGCAGACCCTGGTTTGATCCTGGGCTGTATCACCACTGGCTTTGATTGGGAGTCCCATAGGGTGGCTCACAATTGGCCCAGCATTGTCTGGGTTAGGGTTTGGCCAGGGTAGGCCGTCATTATGAATAAGAATTTATTCTTAACTGACTTGCCTGGTAAAGTAAACGTTGAAGAAAATATGTTTGTCCCATTTTGTGAATTATTGGTTGGTGAGTGGACCCCAGACCACACAACCATAGAGGGCAATGGGTTCACGTCTGACCGAATCTGTGCAGAAGATCTAGGTGCTGCTGTTGACCCTCCTTGGTTGGGGACAGAATCACCAGATAATCTGCAAACAGTAGGGTGAGACCGGGTGCTGCAGACTGTTCTAGTGCTCTCGCCAACTTAAAATGGAAATGTACAAATACAAAACATGTTTCAGCATCATACAATACGCCAAAAAACAAGATATAGATTCAGCAATAATGGCTGTAGATGCCGAAAAGGCTTTCGACCATCTTTAATGGCCTCTTCTTTTCAAAACTTTCCATCTGAAATACATTTAATACAAATATAATAAAAAATATCCTAAAGCAAAAATAGAAACATTACATTATCTGATGGAATTTCTTTAGAAAGGGCCTCTAGACAGGGATTTCCCCCTTTTGTTTGCAATGGCATTTGAACCACTTGCAGAAAGAATTGGACTGAACCCAAATGTTCGGATATCACTATTTTTAAACATTTATTATAAACTAAACTTATTTGCTGATGGTCTCCTGATATACCTGACCAATATTAAAAACTCAATGCCTCCGTTCCTAAAGATATTTTAGGAATACTCTAAAACCTTGGATATATAATTAACCTCTCTGGTATATCTGGGACCCTGGCGTCCCACCTGGCCAAAAGCCAGTGAAAATGAATTCAATTACTATAAAAATCAAACTTTCATGAAATCACACATGCAAGATACCAAATTAAAGCTACACTTGTTGTGAATCCAGCCAACATGTCAGGGGGTGAAGGTGTGCAGAACAATGTCTCTGACAATAGAACAATGCCAGTTGGTTGAGAGGACTGAGTGATGTCCTCTCTCTCCCCTAGAGAAGTGGTTCTCTGCGTGTAACTGCTCTAACTATAGAGTCGCCCGAGACTTTTCTCCCCTCTCAACAACACATCCACATCCCCCTGCCTCCAGTGAAATAATCTGTCTGTAAACAATTGTTGGAAAAATTACTTGTCATGCACAAAGTAGATGTCCCAACCGACTTGCCAAAACTATTGTTAACAAGAAATTTGTAGATGGCTGAAAAACGAGTTTTAATGGCTCCAACCTAACATGCTGACCAGACCGTATACGCCAGCGTCGCAAAATAAATGTAGAAATCCATGTTATTAAATTATTGCACCCACACTGCTCGCGCGCGCCAATGAGCGTCTGTGATGCCAAGGGCTAAAATAAAACGCCTTTCTATTTGACGCAGATCGCGCTGAAAGTCCTGCCTCTCCCAGCTCCTCATTGGTTTATAGAAGCAGGTACCCACGTGCCATCTCCTCATTGGTTATACCCACGTGGGTGATTGAAAGACGAAATGTTTTGCCGGTTGTCTTGGTAAAAGTGTAGATGCCAATCACCATATAATTTCAAAGATGAAAAAGCCTGGAAGGAGGAGAAATTATTCGGTTGGCCGTTTTATGTGTGTATTAATTGTCGGAGTAGAAGACCTTGTGCATTTCAGGTAAAATAACAACTCAATGTTTATATCCCAGGACAAATGAGCTAGCAACAGCAAGCTAGCTAAATCGGACAAATTAGCGAGCAAGCTAACTAGCTAAAATGCCATACATGTTTAATGCTTTTCGACCTGTCCCCAAATGAATGTCATTGGTTCAGAGTTTGTTTTGATATTTTAACCTGCATGTCGTGATCGCGTTTGGTGTAGGGGGACAAAACACATTTATATACGATGGCGCAGGCGCACAGCCGGTTTGGGTTCGTATTAGTGTATGTAAACTTCCGACTTCAAATGTATAATAACTTTATCCAGTTACTTAACAATATGAAAGCAGATCTACAGTGGCTTGTGAAAGTATTCACCCCATTGGCATTTTTCATGTTTTGTTGCCTTACTACCTGGAATTAAAATGTATTTTGGGGGGGATTGTATCATTTGATGTACACAACATGCCTAACACTTTGAAGATGCAAAACATTTTTTCTTGTGAAGCAAACAAGGGAAAAAAACAGAATTTGATGGTGCATAACTATTTACCCCCCAAAAAGCCCACTTCTTTTTTTTTTTCACTTCACGAATTTGGACTATTTTGTGTATGTCCATTATTTGAAATCCAAATAAAAATCCATTTAAATTACAAGTTGTAATGCCACAAAATAAGAAAAACACCAAGGGGGATGAAATACCTTTGCAAGGCAATGTATTTAAATGGAACGCCAAAGTGTTCGTAGCTTCAAGCCTTGCAGCTGCTGAATGTTTTTTTTTCTCTTGGTTTGTTTGTTCTTTTCCATATTATGTCTACAGTTGTGGCCAAAAGCTTTGAGAAGGACACAAATATAAATTTTCACAAAGTCTGCTGCCTCAGTTTGTATGATGGCAATTTGCATATACTCCAGAATGTTATGAAGAGTGATCAGATGAGTTGCAATTAATTGCAAAGTCCCTAAAAAAAACATTTCCACTGCATTTCAGCCCTGCCACAAAAGGACCAGCTGACATGTCAGTGATTCTCTCGTTAACACAGGTGTGAGTGTTGATGAGGACAAGGCTGGAGATCACTTTGTCATGTTGATTGAGTAAAAATAACAGACTGGAAGCTTAAAAAGGAGTCTGGTTGCTTGGAATCATTGTTCTTCCTCTGTCAACCATGGTTACCTGCAAGGCAACACATGCCGTCATCATTGCTTTGCACGAAAAGGTCTTCACAGGCAAGGATATTGCTGCCAGTAAGATTGCACCTAAATCAACCAGTTATTGGATTATCAAGAACTTCAAGGAGAGCGGTTCAATTGTTGTGAAGAATGCTTCAGGGCGCCCAAGAAAGTCCAAGCACCAGGACCGTCTCCTAAAGTTGATTCAGCTGCAGTATCGGGGCACCACTAGTACCGAGCTTGCTCAGGAATGGCAGCAGACAGGTGTGAGTGCATCTGCATGCACAGTGAGGCAAAGACTTTTGGGGGATGGCCTGGTGTCAAGAAGGGCAGCAAAGAAGCCACTTCTCTCCAGGAAAAACATCAGGGACAGACTGATATTCTGCAGAAGGTACAGGGATTGGACTGCTGAGTACTGGCGGAAAGTCATTTTCTCTGATGAATCCCCTTTCCGATTGTTTAGGGCATCCGGAAAAAATCTTGTCCGGAAAAGACGAGGTGAGCGCTACCATTAGTCCTGTGTCATAACAACAGGAAAGCATCCTGAGACCATTCATGTGTGGGGTTGCTTCTCAGCCAAGGGAGTGGGCTCGCTCGCCATTTTGCCTAAGAACACAGCCATGAATAAAGAATGGTACCAACACATCCTCCAAGAGCAACTTCTCCCAACCATCCAGGATCAGTTTGATGACGAACAATGCCCTGTCCAGCACGATGGAGCACCTTGCCATAAGGCAAAAGTGATAACTAAGTGGCTTGGGGAACAAAACATTGATATTTTGGGTCCATGGCCAGGAATCTCCCCAGACCTTAATCCCATTGAGAACTTGTGGTCAATCCTCAAGAAGCGGGTGGACAAACAAGACCCTACAAATTCTGACAAACTCCAAGCATTGATTATGCAAGAATGGGCTGCCATCAGTCAGGATGTGGTCCAGAAGTTAATTGACAGCATGCCAGGGCGGATTGCAGAGGTCTTGGAAAAAGAAGGGTCAACACTGCAAATATTGACTCTTTGCATCAACTTCATGTAATTGTCAATTAAAGCCTTGGACACTTATGAAATGCTTGTAATTATACTTTAGTAGCATCTTACAAAAATATGTAGAGACACTGAGGCAGCAGACTTTGTGAAAATTAACATTTGTGTAATTCTCAACTTTTGGCTACGACTGTATCTCTGAGAAACTACCCAGGAAAGGGCTGAAAAGGGAAGGAAGGAAGCTTCTCACTGTAACCAGTGCCTGTAATCTGGTTCAGGTTTTTTAATTAACTTGCCAGGGTGTTTACAAACACTATAGGAAAATATCATCCATATGTGTTGATCACATGTTTACTAATACAGCTAGTGCAGAGTTCTACTGTATCTGTACCCATTGGATGTGTTGATCACATGTTTACTAATACAGCTAGTGCAGAGTTCTACTGTATCTGTACCCATTGGATGTGGTGATCACAATATAGTGGCTATGTCTAGGAGAGCCAAAGTTCCAAAAGCTGGGCCTAAAATAGTGTATAAGAGATCATACAACATTTTTTGATGTGTCTGATGTCCATGATGTAAAAAAATATGTGTTGGTCTGATGTGATTAATAAGGAGCATCCAGAATTTGCACTTGATGAATTTATGAAATTGCTTCTTCCAATTATTTATTCAAATTAACCTGTTATGAAACTGACTGTTAGAACTGTTGAAGCTCCATGGATTGAGGAATTGAAAAGCTGTATGGTTGAAAGAGATGGGGCAAAAAGAATGGCTAAGTCTGGCTGCACATCTGAGTGGCCGACTAACTGCAAGTTGAGAAATTATGTGATTAAACTAAACAAAAAGAACTGTATTGTGAAGCCAATATCAGTGATATAAAGAATGATGGAAAAACACTTTTGGAGTACTTTAAATGAAATTCTTGGGCATAAAGACAAATTCGACTCATCACCAAACCATTTGATGTTGACAATTATTTTAATTATTACTTCATTGGCAAATTGGGTGAACAGTGTGCCATTGCATTTATGCATGAACAAACAAATAAGGAAAGAAAGCATTGTATGTTTTTATTTTGTAAAGTTGTATGGTGTATGATTTGAAGCCTGGACTCTATACTTGTATCCAATGTAATTGTTTTTTTGATTTTTTTGATGAAGGAACATAAGACTGAAAAGAGACGGTGGGACACACACACACACACACACACACACATACACACATACACACACACACACACAGCTAATGAAGTCACTGAAACACTTAACAAGGAGTTGCAGTCAGTTTTGGAATGGGTGGCCAGTGATAAACTGGTCCTGAACATCTCTAAAATTAAGAACATTGTATTTGGTACAACTCATTCCCTAAACTCTAGACATAGGATGAATCAGGTAATGAGTAATGATGACGTTGAGACTAAATTACTTTAGTTTACTTTAGTAGATTGTAAACTGTCATGGTCAAAACATATAGATTCAAAAGTTGTAAAGATGTGGAGGGTTTCATAATATTATCTGCTTATCTGCTCCACAAAGTCCTGCAGGCTCTAGTTCTGTCTTATCTTGATTATTGTCCAGTCATGTGGTTAAGTGCTGCAAAGAAAGACCCAGTTAAGCTGCAGCTGGCCCAGGACAAAGCGGCATGTCTTGCTCTTCATTGTAATCATTCATAAATACTATGCATGCCAGTCTCTCTTGGCTAAGAGTTGAGGAGAGACTGACTGCATCACTACTGCTTTTTATAAGAAAGATTTATGAGTTGAAATGTCCAAATGGTTTGCATAGTCAACCCACACACAGCTCTGACACACACTTAACCCACCAGACATGGGGTGTGACACAGTCCTTTTCACAAACCAGAACAAATTAAAGTGATCATACAGTATAATATAGAGCCATTATTGCATGGAACTCCCTTTCATCTCATAATGCTATATGAACCGAAAAGTTTAACTTTAACTTTAACTTGCCAGCCAAGGCTTGTACTTGAGACATATTGTTAAACGCACTTAAGAGGAACAATGGGTACATATTGAAGATGCACATGCTCACCTCCCAGAATGTTTTCACGTGTCTGTTTTCAAAGGATAAAGTTAAGAACATGAACAACTTCATAGTTAAGAATACTATACCAATATGGAAAAAAAAACTATCACTCCTATAAAACACAACCCTATGTAACAATCGTTGGATAGCTCTTCAGAATGCACTGATCAATTGGATCACATGGGAGAACTGAAGGCATACATTTACATTAATAACAGAATTAAAAGGCAATTTTGGACTGTCAAATGTAGATATTTTCAGATACAGCACAACGACAGTTCTGTCTTAAGTGTAAAACTAACAATGACTCCATAAGACGTGCCTTCTGGGAATGCTATAAAGCCCAAAAGTTATGGGTGGAGGTAGAACATTGGCTGTCAGAAATATTACTATGTACATGTACTTTTTAATCTGTCTGTATACTTCAAGACGCTATCTGAGGGGGCTATGAGATAGCCGATGGGTTGCACGATACTCTCCTCGTTAATTCTCTTGAAAAAAACGTATACTTGACTGTAAATCAAACAATCCTCCATCATTAAGACAATGGAAAAATCGTACGCTTCATTATCTAAATATTGAAAGCACATGGGTGCCGGAGAGAAATTGTGCAATTAGCAGATATGTGGCGGAGAGCAGGTGAGAACAGGTGGGTCTGGGCAGGCGTGATGATGTTATTCTAATCTCCCCCCTCTGCCAATATCCTTTCTTGACGGAGAGGTAGTGTGCTCGTATAGCAGTGTGCCATGCCAGGGGAATGTCTGTGTGGAAAATTTTATTGATTAATCTTCCCAGTATTTTAGCAGTCTGCAAATTGTGTGTCTGGATTTTCCCTGAGGAGCTTCTGTTTGTACTATTTTTGTGCAGTGTTCTATGATCGGCTCTGCACTGGGAGGTAAGGAAGCCATGGGGCAGAGGGCCTCACAGGCCTCTGCATTTGGGAGGGGGAGGTTATGATTCTCTGTTTCCATTGTTGGGTTCAAGGGCTTTCACACCTCTCAGTGCAAATTGGAGTTGCAGCTGGGACATCTGTCCTAGCAAGCGCTGTAGCCCTAACTTATCAGTGGTGTAAAGTACTTAAGTAAAAATACTTTAAAGTGCTACTTAAGTAGTTTTTTAGGGTATCTGTACTTTACTATTTATATTTTTGACAAATTTAACTTTTACTTCACTACATTCCTAAAGAAAATTCTGTACTTTTTACTCTGACATTCAAAAGTACTCGTTACATTTTGAATGGCTATCAGGACAGGAAAATGGTCAAATTGTAATGAACACGAGGGGAGACAGAGAGCTGGTTTAAAGCGCAGGGCGCAGCAGGTGTTTATTGCGAAGGACCACAGGAGGAGGCAAGTAGCTGGGTCCAGGGGTAGGCAGTAGGTCATACACAGGAGGAGGCAGGTAGCTGGGTCCAGGGGTAGGCAGTAGGTCATACACAGGGGGTCCAAAAGGGCAACGGTACAGGCAGGGAAAAGGCTAGTAACGTAGTCCGGGAGATCAGTCAAGAGGTAGATAACAGGAAATCCCATAGACTAAAGTACAGGCAGGGAATTGGCAAAAGGTGTCGTTAGTGAGGCAGGCATAAACTAACATACACGGGAGGAGACAATCACAGGGAAACCAGCGCTCTGAAAGACGTGTCACAAAACAAACAATACCTCACAGTGATGGGGTTCAAAGAACTGAACTAAATAGTGTGTGATAATGACATACAGGTGTGTGAACAGGTGATTAGAATTCAGGTGATTGGGATCTGGAGAGTGACCTGCATTCAGAGGATCTAGATGTTTGAGAGTGTGAGCTGGAAAGTGGGTTGGAAAGTGAGCTGCGTTCAGGGGATCTACGTGTTTGAGGGTGTGAGTTGGAAGCAGACGTTACACAAATATAGTATTTACAACAATATTAATATATTGTATTTACAACAATATTAATGAGAATAATAATAATAATAGATTAAATCCATAGTAGGCCAGTCACAACATGACTGAGAAGCCACATGGCAAGTTATGAAGTCAAATATTATTGACATGACATTGCACTTTTCAATGGCCGTCCCTCAGGTTGTGGCAGGAGGAACCATATCTGGCTTTTCACCCAATATGTTTTCTTTAATGTAACAAAATGTGGAAAAACTCAAGGGGTCGGAACCACTCAAAACAAAACAGCCACCTCTGAACCCACCTGAGGAAAGTTTCTCTCTCTCTCTCTCTCTCTCTCTTCTTACCCCCATCCTTTTTAGTGGCTAAGTATAACACTTAGAATTCACAAAAGACAGTGATGCAGGTGTCTGCATGTTTTCCCCTGCAGGGCTCTTCCAAGTATGATGTTGTGGATCCGTGCCCAGAGGCCGGGAGAGAGCGGCATCAACATCATCACAGCTGACTTCGTAGAGCTGGGAGACTTCGTCAGTGCTGTCATCACGCTCAACTACCATATGGAAGACGAGGAAGAAAACGCCACCTGAGACTGACCGACGTGGTGGTTTAGAGTTCAATCCTCAGCCATGTGAGGCTACGCTCGCTCTCTCACTCTTTCTCTTTGGTGTTCATTTTTAGGAAGAGAGGCGGTCCTCTGACTCTTCTAGGGCTACAGTAGTTGACAGAGAGGGAGGGAGCGAGCGAGAGGGGAGGGAGGGAGAGATGGTGGAGGTAGATAGGTAGAGGGAGGGGGAGAGGTGGAGAAAGGAAGGTAGAGGATGGGGGAGAGGTGGAGAAAGGAAGGGAGGGGGAGAGGTGGAGGGAGGAGAAGACAAAGAGGAGGGAGAATGGACTTGATTGCTCGGTGAGAGAAACTTTTGGTTTTATATTTTCTGGGGGTCAAAAGGGCAATTGTTTTTTAATGACACTTCGCTTTGCTTCGCTTCACATCCGCTGTGACGATAACTGCTTCCATCCTCTGATCACACAAGCAATGTTCCTGGGCTTTCCACTTCTTGTGAGGATAAGACTAGCTTATTAGAGTATTCTACAAAATGAATGTTGTTCATATTTTAGTGACCGTGATGGTCAACCTTCATCAAAAGTCATCTTCATTGGTGCAAGTAATACAGTTTATGGTCGTCAACCTGATTCGCATGTCAAGTACTCACGTATGGCATACTAATGTACTTGGCATACTAAACTTGCTTGGCATACACAATTCACTTAGGTTGCCACAATTGAATTTTGCAGAGCAAAAGTTTTTTGACCTCTTTAGAAGGTCAAATCTAGGATATTCTGACTTTTTTTTCTCATAATAGTTTCCCTCATCACAGTACGTATATTGTTGCCTTCTCCCTGCACATTAGTTAATCTTGTAAATCATTGACCTTCTGTTTTGAAAGATGTGTAGACTGTGAGCTCATCTCATCCTTGTGTTCAATCATTTATATAGAATTGATTATATTAGAATAGATTAACTGTCTGTTGCTCTACTTCTATTCAGGTGTTTGCCTGCTTTTTTTGCGTTCCATCTAGTAGAAAGATGTTTCCCATGCTTTGCACCTATTTGGGACAAACTGTAAATGCTCATCGAGGAAGGCAAATCATATTTGAAGTGGCACTTGCAGCATAGTGAGGAATGAAAGAATAAAACCTGTATCACTTTGTTTTTGCTTACATTTCTATTACACATTATGCAAGCAAGAGCATAATTGCAAACGCTTTCTCATTTCTCCAAAAAACAACTTAAGATTATTGTTGCATCTTTTACAGAATGTATTCTTCGAGGAAACATTTATGTAAACTATTATGATTGTGAACTAAAAAAGAAGGAAATGTTACCTTTTTGAATGTGTATGTGTGTGTCTTGTGCGTAAATGGATCATTTCCAACTTTTTTCAGTTCTGTTTTTATTTGAGAAAGAGGGAGAGAGAAAGGGAGTGAGGGAGAGAGTTTAAGTGTGTGGGTTTTATGTGTATTGTTCAGAGTTGTGAACATTTTCATACTATTTCTATGTGCCAATGACTTCATTATGATTTAATCTTAAATTATATTTTATATCATGTGAAAAGCTTGTATATAGTGTAAGTGCAATGGATTTATCACCATTTAATTGTAAATGAAAATGAATGCCAAGAATTGTCCACAAGAAATGCTTCGACAGAAATATCTCAGTTTTAACAAATATATGGCCAATACATGTTTTGTCTATCTGACAGTAAAACTATATTTTTTTGTAACTAATTAACTATGTGCATGAATCAAAAGATATTTGTAAATATATTGCTTGTCTCTCAGTGGATTCATTGATTTTGGATGACCTGACTATAACTACTTGAGTTGTTTGCACTGCAACAGTTAAACACGACCAGGACATAGGACATTCAATAACTAAAACAATTTAACCTAATTTTTGGACTAAGTATATGTTTCATTTTGACTCTGAGGGACTATTATATACCTATGTAATAAACTTGAAATGCACAGTATAAAAATACATCTACCTACATGTGTTTACTTTATAAGTCATCCAGTGTTGACAAATGTACTTCATCCATATTGCAGTCATTGCCTTTCTGTTTTATTTGTGATAAGTCGATCGCTGTAAGATTGTTGTAAAGACCAAACCTTGTGTGTTACAATGAGACAATGAGTTTATGTTTTAAGTGGGTGATGCCCAATCAAATAAAGCTATATGTCTATGACTCTCTATGGCAGTGTAACTCACAATTTTTTTAAGGAAGGCGACCAATTTGGTTGGAGACAATCATTCAGAGGGCCCCACAGATCTTTAATTTTGTTATTTTTCTTCCAATATGCATGCAATCGATTTGATATGCAGCACATCACAAATGTATACATGCACACATCAAATAGGCTACATCACATGTATAAGACCCATATTAAGGGTTACCTCAGTAGTTCGATGAATGAAAATGTCCCTTCTGCTCCTTGACTGAATTCATTGTAAATGTATAGTCTGTTGTTGCAATCCTTGTGAGGCAATCAAAGTGTGCATTGGTCAGTCTGTTTCTAGGTTTTTGTTTTACAATGTTCATTGTTGAAAATGTTGCTTCAGATGAATAAGTGCTGACAAGAAATTATCACCTTTTGCACACACTGCTTCAGAAGTGGATACTCTGTCTGACACAAGGCTCCAGAAATGGGTAACACCTGATCATAGTTCACCTTGCAAGGTGTAATTTGCCAGTAGCTCCACTATCTCACTCTCTATTCCATTATGGTCAGTAGAGGGCTGTGATGACTGGGGTCAGAGATGACACTATCTCACTCTATTCCATTATGGTCAGTAAAGGGCTGTGATGACTGGGGTCAGAGATGACACTATCTCACTCTCTATTCCATTATGGTCAGTAGAGGGCTGTGATGACTGGGGTCAGAGATGACACTATCTCACTCTCTATTCCATTATGGTCAGTAAAGGGCTGTGATGACTGGGGTCAGAGATGACACTCTCACTCTATTCCATTATGGTCAGTAGAGGGCTGTGATGACTGGGGTCAGAGATGACACTCTCACTCTATTCCATTATGGTCAGTAAAGGGCTGTGATGACTGGGGTCAGAGATGACACTCTCACTCTATTCCATTATGGTCAGTAGAGGGCTGTGATGACTGGGGTCAGAGATGACACTCTCACTCTATTCCATTATGGTCAGTAAAGGGCTGTGATGACTGGGGTCAGAGATGACACTCTCACTTTCTATTCCATTATGGTCAGTAAAGGGCTGTGATGACTGGGGTTCAGAGATGACACTGGCACATGAAAGGGGTTCTCAATGAAGTTGAAAAACTTCTTGTACTCCATGATATCCTTGAACCTTGACTCAAACTCCAACTTCAACTCTTCCGACACACGCACAAATGCATCATAGCTAAAATGTTGCAGTATGTCTGGGTTGGATGTGGTGACTGCTCTGAGTTTTGGGAAATGAACAAACTGTTTGTCAGGTATGAACAGTGTGGTGATTTAATTTTGAAATGCTGTGACCACACGCAGAATTTTACCCAGAGATTTAGCTTTCCCTTGGAGCTGGAGAGTCACATGTTCAGGTGGCAGGTGATGTCCGTTAACAAAGCCAGCTTTAATATCCACTGTGGATCATCCAGCTCCAGCTCCTCTCTTCCCTTGCATGCAACAAATTCACAGATTTGAGGGAGGAGAGAGTGAAATCTTCCCAAAACTCCACCAGCAACTCGCTCGCGGAATTACCGGTGGTTCAGTAACCTCACAATAATAATGTTCACCACGCGCACGACTTCCTGCATCACATTCTGTAAGTCACAGTCTTTGAGTTTAGCCACAAGTGCTTCTTGATGAATGATACAATGAAACGTAACACATTCGGGAATATCCTCTCTCTTTCTCATCAGGCCTATTAGTCCCTTCTCCTTCCCTCGCATGTTTGGGGCACCATCAGATGCCAGATTTGACCAGTCAATATTATTATCAGCAAAAAATCTAATAACTTTCAGAATATCCTCTCCTTGTGTTTGTCCCTGAAGGAGCAGCAAACATAAAAGTTCCTCTCTGAATGACCCAAACACATAATTGGGCAATGTCACTTACATCAGTGCTTTCGTCAAGCGCAATACTAAAACACAGCACCCCGATTATGTCAGTAATCAGTTGCTTCCTCGCCATTGTCTTCTACGCGTCTTACGGTCGAATCTGAGAGTTGCAGTCCCTTAATTTGCTTTAAAATAGCTTCCTTGTTTGTGAAATCAGCATACAATATTTTGGCTAAGGCCTTGATTTTGTGAGTATCCAAGCAATCTCATATGTTGCTTCTGTCGTTTTCTCTACAACATGGCTAGATCTGACCATCATTTTTTGTTGTCCTTTGAGTTTCACTATTTGGTTGTTTCTGAGGTTGCTTTGTGGCAGAAATGTTTTGTCAAAGTGGGCATAGTGTGACTGGAAATGTCAATCTAAATTTGCTCGTTTTAAACAGCTGACTGCCTTCTGGCAAATAAGTGAGCTAGTCCCATCATGCAGTACAGAAAAATAATTGTCTGTCCATTTCTCTTGAAACTTTGTGTTCTTCTTGAATCAACCATATCCTTCTCTTTGCCCCTGGAACAACATTAGCCACGTTAGCTGGCTGCGTTTCCCAGCCGCCATCTTCCTGATTTTCCTGGTTCTCCGGTGGTTGTTAGTTCATAGCTGTCACGTTGTTCTCTAGTTCTTGCCGCTCATTTTCATTGTCAATAGATATTTGTTTCTTTTTTTACAATAAATCGATCCAAAATTAGCTAGTAGCAACTGATGTGTCAGTCGCTGTAGCTGAGCAGTTGCGTTCTATTTCGGGCAAACGTTCTATTTCGGCCTTTCTGTTCAACAGCTGCGCTCTACTGCCATCTATCTGCCGTCTAGGGAACAATAGATGTATTCCATGAAGTGATTCAGGCCTGCATTAAACACATTGAAATGAAATTGTATCATTGTTATGTATTATGAATAGGAAAATCGCTGCGAGCTGCAAATTAAGGGATCGTGGGCCAGATGCGCAATGACTACCACTGCTCTATGATGCTATTTTCGCTACTTCACATTGGTGGTGGACGTCTGAGCTGAGTGATTGACTCTGACTTCTTACATTTAAATTGTTCACGTCTAATGCATGTCTCCATATTTACCTTGACTTTCCACCTACTCAAAAGAGCTTCCAGGGACCATCCTAGCTGGTGACCAGGAGAGGTGCCTTATGTGACCTTGTTATTGTGTTGTGTTTCCTCTGACCTTCACTCCGCCGTACCCATCCGACGGCATCCAGGTATGTTTATCAAGCACTAATTAATATTTACTCCTAGCAGACAGAGTCTTGTTTGTTTACCATTGCACCGGCACTGGTCGTGTATGTGTGTGTGTTTCTTAATCTCTCGGTTTCTAAATACAGTATAACCCTTTCAGTACAGCCTGTTCTCAGTAATGAAGCTGTGCTGGGTTATGCTGGGTTATACTGGGTTGTGCTGGGTTATGCTGGGTTATGCTGGGTTGTGCTGGGTTGTGCTGGGTTATGCTGGGTTATGCTGGGTTTTGCTGGGTTATGCTGGGTTACCAGAAGTGAGGACCAATCCATTCCCCTCACTTGTCAGCAGCCATACACACTTAGAAAGAAAGGTTATCTATAACCTTAAAAGGTTCTTCGGCCTTCCCCGTAGTAAAACCTTTTGAAGAACCCTTTTCAGTTCCAGGTAGAACCCTTTCCAAAGAGAATTCAACATGGAGCCCAAAAGGGTTCTACCTGGAACCAAAAAGGGTTCTCCTATCAGGACAGCTAAAAAAAACATTCTGGAACCCTTTTTTCAGTTTCAGTTCACAAAGTAAATTCACCTCTCCTGTAACACTTAGGACTTGAGTGAAGGGTAGACATGTCACATGCTCATCTGTGATTTTTGGTCATATCTAACCCTCACTGGAGGATAATATTAAAATGGATGTTAGGTTTCAAATCAAATCAAATTGTTTTTGTCACATGCGCTGAATACAACAGCTGGAGACCTTACAGCGAAATGCTTACAATCCCTTAACCAACAATGCAGTTTTAAGAATAACAAATAATTAAAGAGCAGCAGTAAATAACAATAGCGGGGCTTTATACAGAGGGTACCGGTACAGAGTCAATGTGCGGGGGCACCGGTGTCGAAGCAATCTGTAGATAATAGAGAGTCGCAGCAGCGTAGAAGGGGTGGGGAGGGGGCGCAATGAAAATAGTCTGGGTAGCCATTTGATTACATGTTCAGGAGTCTTATGGCTTGGGGGTAGAAGCTGTTTAGAAGTCTCTTGGACCTAGACTTGGTGCTCCGATACCACTTACCATGCGGTAGCAGAGAGAACAGTCAATGACTAGGGTGGCTGGAGTCTTTGCCAATTTTTAGGGCCTTCCTCTGACACCGCCTGGTATAGAGGTCCTGGATGGCAGAGCTACTGTTACGGTGAGTGAATGAGGACCCAAAAGCGAATTAACTTAAACAGAGCTTCTTTAATTACCAAACATAGGTAGGCTCAGACGGACCGGCAGATTCCGACAGGACAAGACAAGGTTACAGCAAACATGACGACAGTCTGGTTCAGGCATGAAACACAACAAACAAGAATCCGACAAAGAAAGAAGCAGAAACAGAGAGAGATATAGAGGCCTAATCAGAGGGAAAAAGGGAACAGGTGGGAAAAGGGGTGAACGAGGTAGTTAGAGAAGACAAGGAACAGCTGGGGGAAAGCGGGGGAGAAAAGGTAACCTAACAACGACCAGCAGAGGGAGACAGGGTGAAGGGAAAGGACAGAGACAAGACACAACATGACAGTACATGACAGTACCCCCCCACTCACCGAGCGCCTCCTGGCGCACTCGAGGAGGAAACCTGGCGGCAACGGAGGAAATCCTCGATCAGCGCACGGTCCAGCACGTCCCGAGAGGGAACCCAACTCCTCTCCTCAGGACCGTACCCCTCCCAATCTACGAGGTACTGGTGACCACGGCCCCGAGGACGCATGTCCAAAATTCTACGGACCCTGTAGATGGGTGCGCCCTCGACAAGGATGGGGGGGGGGGGGGGGAAGACGAGCGGGGGCGCGAAGGACGGGCTTGATGCAGGAGACATGGAAGACCGGGTGGACGCGACGAAGGTAACGCGGAAGAAGAAGTCGAACTGCGACAGGATTAATGACCCGAGAAATACGGAACGGACCAATGAACCGCGGGGTCAACTTGCGAGAAGCCGTCTTAAGGGGAAGGTTCTGAGTGGAGAGCCAAACTCTCTGACCGCGACAATATCTAGGACTCTTAGTTCTACGCTTATTAGCAGCCCTCACAGTCTGCGTCCTATAACGGCAAAGTGCAGACCTGACCCTCTTCCAGGTGCGCTCGCAACGTTGGACAAAAGCCTGAGCGGAGGGGACGCTGGACTCGGCGAACTGAGATGAGAACAGCGGAGGCTGGTACCCGAGGCTACTCTGAAAAGGAGATAGCCCGGTCGCAGACGAAGGAAGCGAGTTGTGGGCGTATTCTGCCCAGGGGAGCTGTTCTGACCAAGACGCAGGGTTGCGAAAAGAAAGACTGCGTAAGATGCGACCAATAGTCTGATTGGCCCGTTCTGCTTGACCGTTAGACTGGGGGTGAAAGCCGGAAGAGAGACTGACGGAAGCCCCAATCAAACGGCAAAACTCCCTCCAAAATTGAGACGTGAATTGCGGACCTCTGTCCGAAACGACGTCTGACGGAAGGCCATGAATTCTGAAAACATTCTCGATGATGATTTGTGCCGTCTCTTTAGCAGAAGGAAGCTTAGCAAGGGGAATGAAATGAGCCGCCTTAGAGAACCTATCGACAACCGTAAGAATAACAGTCTTCCCCGCTGACGAAGGCAGTCCGGTGACAAAATCTAAGGCGATGTGAGACCACGGTCGAGAGGGAATAGGAAGCGGCCTGAGACGGCCGGCAGGAGGAGAGTTACCGGACTTAGTCTGCGCGCAGACCGAACAAGCAGCCACGAAACGACGCGTGTCATGCTCCCGGGTGGGCCACCAAAAACGCTGGCGAATGGAAGCAAGCGTACCCCGAATGCCAGGGTGGCCGGCTAACTTGGCAGAGTGAGCCCACTGAAGAACGGCCAGACGAGTAGGAACGGGAACGAAAAGAAGGTTCCTAGGACAAGCGCGCGGCGACGGAGTGTGAGTGAGCGCTTGCTTTACCTGCCTCTCAATTCCCCAGACAGTCAACCCGACAACACGCCCCTCAGGGAGAATCCCCTCGGGGTCAGTGGAGGCTACTGAAGAACTGAAGAGACGAGACAAAGCATCAGGCTTGGTGTTCTTAGAGCCCGGACGATAAGAAATCACGAACTCGAAACGAGCGAAAAACAGCGCCCAACGCGCCTGACGCGCATTAAGTCGTTTGGCAGAACGGATGTACTCAAGGTTCCTATGGTCAGTCCAAACGACAAAAGGAACGGTCGCCCCCTCCAACCACTGTCGCCATTCGCCTAGGGCTAACCGGATGGCGAGCAGTTCGCGGTTACCCACATCATAGTTACGTTCCGACGGCGACAGGCGATGAGAAAAATACGCGCATGGGTGGACCTTGTCGTCAGAGAGGGAGCGCTGAGAAAGAATGGCTCCCACGCCCACCTCTGACGCGTCAACCTCGACAACGAACTGTCTAGAGACGTCAGGTGTAACAAGGATAGGAGCGGATGTAAAACGATTCTTGAGGAGATCAAAAGCTCCCTGGGCGGAAACGGACCACTTAAAGCACGTCTTGACAGAAGTAAGGGCTGTGAGAGGAGCTGCCACCTGACCGAAATTACGGATGAAACGACGATAGAAGTTCGCGAAGCCGAGAAAGCGCTGCAGCTCGACGCGTGACTTAGGGACGGGCCAATCAATGACAGCTTGGACCTTAGCGGGATCCATCTTAATGCCTTCAGCGGAAATAACAGAACCGAGAAATGTGACGGAGGAGGCATGAAAAGTGCACTTCTCAGCCTTCACAAAAAGACAATTCTCTAAAAGGCGCTGGAGGACACGTCGAACGTGCTGAACATGAATCTGGAGTGACGGTGAAAAAATCAGGATATCGTCAAGGTAAACGAAAACAAAGATGTTCAGCATGTCTCTCAGGACATCATTGACTAATGCCTGAAAGACAGCTGGAGCGTTAGCGAGGCCGAAAGGAAGAACCCGGTATTCAAAGTGCCCTAACGGAGTGTTAAACGCCGTCTTCCACTCGTCCCCCTCCCTGATGCGCACGAGATGGTAACCGTTACGAAGGTCCAACTTAGTGAAAAACCTGGCTCCCTGCAGGATCTCGAAGGCTGAAGACATAAGAGGAAGAGGATAACGATTCTTCACTGTTATGTCATTCAGCCCTCGATAATCTATGCAGGGGCGCAGAGACCCGTCCTTCTTCTTGACAAAAAAAAACCCCGCTCCGGCGGGAGAGGAGGAGGGGACTATGGTACCGGCGTCAAGAGCTACAGACAAATAATCTTCGAGAGCCTTACGTTCGGGAGCCGACAGAGAGTATAGTCTACCCCGGGGGGGGGGTGGTTCCCGGAAGGAGATCAATACTACAATCATACGACCGGTGTGGAGGAAGAGAGGTGGCCCTGGACCGACTGAACACCGTGCGCAGATCGTGATATTCCTCCGGCACCCCTGTCAAATCACCAGGCTCCTCCTGTGAAGAAGAGACAGAGGAAACAGGAGGGATAGCAGACATTAAACATTTCACATGACAAGAGACGTTCCAGGAGAGGATAGAATTACTAGACCAATTAATGGAAGGATTATGACAAACTAGCCAGGGATGGCCCAAAACAACAGGTGTAAAAGGTGAACGAAAAATTAAAAAAGAAATGGTTTCGCTATGATTACCAGAAACAGTGAGGGTTAAAGGTAGCGTCTCACGCTGAATCCTGGGGAGAGGACTACCATCCAGGGCGAACAAGGCCGTGGGCTCCTTTAACTGTCTGAGAGGAATGTCATGTTCCCGAGCCCAGGTCTCGTCCATAAAACAGCCCTCCGCCCCAGAGTCTATTAAGGCACTGCAGGAAGCTGACGAACCGGTCCAGCGTAGATGGACCGACAAGGTAGTGCAGGATCTTGAAGGAGAGACAGGAGTAGTAGCGCTCACCAGTAGCCCTCCGCTTACTGACGAGCTCTGGCCTTTTACTGGACATGAAGTGACAAAATGACCAGCGGAACCGCAATAGAGACAGAGGCGGTTGGTGATTCTCCGTTCCCTCTCCTTAGTCGAGATGCGGATACCTCCCAGCTGCATGGGCTCAGCACCCGAGCCGGCAGAGGAAGATGGTAGTGATGCGGAGAGGGGGGCGACGGAGAGCGCGAGCTCCTTTCCACGAGCTCGGTGACGAAGATCAACCCGTCGCTCAATGCGAATAGCGAGTTCAATCAAGGAATCCACGCTGGAAGGAACCTCCCGGGAGAGAATCTCATCCTTTACCTCTGCGCGGAGACCCTCCAGAAGACGAGCGAGCAAGGCCGGCTCGTTCCAGCCACTGGAGACAGCAAGAGTGCGAAACTCAATAGAGTAGTCTGTTATGGATCGATTGCCTTGACATAGGGAAGACAGGGCCCTGGAAGCCTCCTCCCCAAAAACAGATTGATCAAAAACCCGTATCATCTCCTCCTTAAAGTCCTGATACTGGTTAGTACACTCAGCCCTTGCCTCCCAGATTGCCGTGCCCCACTCACGAGCCCGTCCAATAAGGAGAGATATGACGTAGGCGACACGAGCAGTGCTCCTGGAGTAAGTGTTGGGCTGGAGAGAAAACACAATATCACACTGGGTGAGGAACGAGCGGCATTCAGTGGGCTCCCCAGAGTAACACGGCGGGTTATTGATTCTGGGCTCCGGAGATTCGAAAGCCCTGGAAGTGGCCGGTGGATCGAGGCGGAGATGGTGAACCTGTTCTGTGAGGTTGGAGACTTGGGTGGCCAGGGTCTCAACGGCATGTCGAGCAGCAGACACTTCCTGCTCGTGTCTGCCTAGCATCGCTCCCTGGATCCCGACGGCTGAGTGGAGAGGATCCGAAGTCGCTGGGTCCATTCTTGGTCGGATTCTTCTGTTAGGGTGAGTGAATGAGGACCCAAAAGCGAATTAACTTAAACAGAGCTTCTTTAATTACCAAACATAGGTAGGCTCAGACGGACCGGCAGATTCCGACAGGACAAGACAAGGTTACAGCAAACATGACGACAGTCTGGTTCAGGCATGAAACACAACAAACAAGAATCCGACAAAGACAGAAGCAGAAACAGAGAGAGATATAGAGGCCTAATCAGAGGGAAAAAGGGAACAGGTGGGAAAAGGGGTGAACGAGGTAGTTAGAGAAGACAAGGAACAGCTGGGGGAAAGCGGGGGAGAAAAGGTAACCTAACAACGACCAGCAGAGGGAGACAGGGTGAAGGGAAAGGACAGAGACAAGACACAACATGACAGTACATGACAGCTACCCTCTGTAATGCCTTGCGGTTGGACGCCGAGCAGTTTCCATACCAGGCAGTGATGAAACCTGTCAGGATGCTCTCAATGATATAGCTCTAAAACCTTTTGAGGATCTGAGGACCCATGCCAAATTCCTGAGGGGGAATATGTTTTGTCGTGCCCTCGTCATAACTGTATTAGTGTGCTTGGACCATGTTAGTTTTGGTGATGTGGATGCCAAGGAACTTGAAGCTCTTAACCTGCTCCACTACAGCCCCGTCGATTAGAAATGGGGTTGTGCTCGGTCCTCCTTTTCCTGTAGTCCACGATCATCTCCTTTGTCTTGATCACGATGAGGGAGAGGTTGTTGTCCTTGCACCACACAGTCTCTGACCTCCTCTCAATAGGCTGTCTTGTCGTTGTCGGTGATCAGGCCTACCACTGTTGTGTCATCGGCAAACTAATTGATAGTGTTGTAGTCGTGCCTGGCCGTGCAGTCATGAGTGAACAGGGAGTACAGGAGGGGTGTCATGAGAATTTTGTGATCAATGTTCATAAACTTAAATTAATCTACTCAGTCTGCAACCCAGAGTTTGTAAGATTCTGGTTGAATAAAGCAGACGAGTCCCGGCTTACAAAAATCAGTGTTTATTCACGAGAACGTTCTGAAGTCCATTATACAAAGACATCCATTTTATAGCTGCGCACATACTTCCACACAAACAGTAGGTGAGTTTTATCTCTATAGTTCTCACCACTGTGTATCACTGCCCAGCCAACAGTTCCATTCCCCCAAGATTGGGGAAACCTTGAGAAGTACTCCCTATGCCCTCATAGGTTCCTCAGAGGCCTAGCCAGGTCGGTCCAAACACAGTTTAACTGTTCTCGATATCTTTCTTCGTCCCCCACATACAAGTTCAAATCCTGAGCTACGCCTTGCTCAGACAGTCTCTGTTTTTCCACCATACAGATACATTGTTTAACCTAATTCTGACTAAAACTACATACATCATCAGACTATAATTGTATGATTATAATCAATGTCATACAATTATAAGGCTTCAGAGTGGAATTATTTAATCATCTTTCAACATTTAAATTATTTTATCAAGGGGACTGAGCACACACCCCTGAGGGGCCCCCGTATTGAGAATCAGTGTAGCGGATGTGTTGTTACCTACCCTTACCACCTGGGGACAGCCATCAGGAAGTCCAGGATCCAGTTGCAGAGGGAGGTGTTTAGTCCCAGGGTCCTTAGGATAGTGCTGAGCTTTGAGGGCACTATGGTGTTGAACGCTGAGCTGTAGTCAATGAATAGCATTTGAAAATAGGTGTTCCTTTTGTCTAGGTGTGAAAGGGCAGTGTGGAGTACAATATAGATTGCATCAACTGTGGATCTGTTGGGGCGGTATGCAAATTGGAGTGGGTCTAGGGTTTCTTGGGCACAGGGACTATGGTGGTCTGCTTGAAACATGTTGTTATTATAGACTCAACAAGTAAAACATGAGCTGGCGCACACCCAGAAAAAATTGTTTGTGAGGAGGTATGTTTAATATGCCATAAACTATTGTTTTTTTTAACAGTTAGACTATTTCATTTTAATTAACTTAATCATTATGACATACCCATCACTATTGTCATCGGTTGCACTAATTGCCCTGTTTGCCTACATAACCTGGTTCAAGTATTCATGACATTACCCTGAGGAAGGCACAGTGATGCCGAAACGTTAGTAAATACCCATTAAATTGCTGGGAGTTAATAGATGGAGTGTGAAACTTTCTTTATTGTGATGGTAGTACAGACTCAGACAGGGGGAGGTTGAAAATGTCCGTGAAGGCACTTGACATTTGGTCAGCGCATGCTCGGAGTACACTTCCCAGTAATCCGTCCAGTCCTGCAGCCTTGTGAATATTGACCTGTTTAAAGGTCTTACTTACACCGGCTGCGAAGAACGCGATCACACAGTTGTCCGGAACAGCTGATTCTCTCATGCATGATTCAGTATTACTTGCCTCGAAGCGAGCATATAAGTTAATTAGCTCATCTGGTTGGCTTGTGTCACTGGGGAGCTCTCGGCTGTGCTTCACTTTGTAGTCTGTAATAGTTTGCAAGCCCTGCCACATCTGACGAGCATCAGAGCCGGTGTAGTACGATTTGATCTTAGTTCTGTTTTGAAGCTTTGCCTGTTTGATGGTTCGTTGGCGGGCATAGCGGGATTTCTTATAAGATCTGGGTTAGAGTCCCACTCCTTGAAGCGGCAGCTCTACCCTTTAGCTCAGTGTGAATGTTGCCTGTAATCCATGGCTTCTGGTTGGGGGTATGCACGTACAGTCACTGTGGGGATGACGTCATCGATGCACTTAATTATTAAGCCAGTGACTGATGTGGTGTACTCCTCAATGCCATCGGAAGAATCACGGAACATATTCCAGTATGTGCTAGCAAAACAGTCCTGTAGTTTAGCATCTGCTTCATCTGACCACTTTTTTCATAGACTGAGTCACTGGTGCTTCCTGCTTGAATTTTTGCTTGTAAGCAGGAATCAGGAGGATAGAATTATGGTCAGATTTGCCAAATGGAGGGCGAGAGAGAGCTTTGTACACGTCTCTGTGTGTTGAGTAAAGGTGGTCTAGAGTTTTTTCATCTGGTTGCACGTTTAACATGCTGATAGAAATGAGGTAAAACTGATTTAAGTTTCCCTGCATTAAAGTCCCCGGCCACTAGGAGCGCCGCCTCTGGATGAGCGTTTTCCTGTTTGCTTATGGCAGTAAGCATGGATTGGTGGCAGTAAGCACAGGATCGGTCTGTGGTGGTATGTAGACAGCTATGAAAAATACAGATGAAAACTCTCTAGGTAGATAGTGTGGTCCACAGCTTATCATGAAATACTCTACCTCAGGCGAGCAAAACCTTGAGACTTCCTTAGATATCGTGCACCAGCTGTTGTTTACAAATATGCATAGGCCCCCACCCCGTGTCTTACCAGATCCTGCTGTTCTATCCTGCCGATAGAGTGTATAACCCACCAGCTGAATGTTATTCATGTTATCGTTCAGCCACAACTCGCTGAAACATAAGATATTACAGTTTTTAATGTCCCATTGGTAATATATACGTGCTTTCAGTTCGTCCCATTTATTTTCCAGCGATTGAACGTTAGCTAGCATTACGGATGGCAAAGGCAGATTAGCCACTCTGTCACGCTTGCTCCCGCTCTCCCTCCCTGGCGCCCGAGGGCACTCCTGCCACCATCATTACGCACACCTGCTTCCCTTGCCACGCGCAACAGCGATTCATTGGACTCATTTGGACTCAATGTGTTATTAACTCCCCTATATCTGTCTGTTTCCCAGTTCTGTTCCACGCTTCTGCATTAATTGTCATATGTTGTTGTGTTACCCGGTTCTGAAGCTGTTCCTGTTCTGTTCCATGTCTGTGCTATATTAAATGTTCACTCTCCGTACCTGCTTCACTAATCCAGCGTCAGTTCTTACACACCTGTCGCCTGATCCTCACAAGGCACCTTGATCTCTTTCCACAAAATCTCAGTTCCTTTCTCCAGTGAATGGCAGGGATGAGGATCTGTTTGGGTTTTGGTGTATATCCTTCCCGTTCGACTCATTTTAAAGAAAAATGATTTGTCCAATTCGAGTTGAGTAATCGCTGTTCTTATGTCCAGAAGATCTTTTTGCTCATAAGAGACGTTAGCAGCAACATTATGTACAAAACAATGCATTGTTACAAACAAAATAGCACGGTTGGTTAAGAACCAATAAAACGGCAGCCATCCCCTCCGGCGCCATCATATATCATATTTCAGTCGGATACCTACGTTAATACAACCTCTCCGTCTCAGGTAAACCATGTGCTTTTCTCTAACGTGAAAGTGGGGGCAGGAGATCTTCCCTTGGGGGTGGATGAATGAGCCGAGGAATTAAAATAAGTGAGTGAGAATGAGAAGGGTGATGGTTTCAAGGGATGAAGGAGACTAAAACAGGTTGGATGGAGCTTTTATTAAAAGAGGGGGAATGAGAGAACCAGTCTAGAATAAAAGGAGGATATAGACTGAAAAATTTAGGAAAATGAAAAAGATAGTTTTTTTTTAAAGAAGAGGAGGAATGAGAAGTTAAAGGAGTAGAATGCAAGTGGGGGGTAGTAGAGGATGAAAGAGAGGGAGATAGGGAGGTCAGAAGGAGGGAACCCCGTAAACCAAAACTGGCTCTGTGAATGAACCAAGAACATTTAATTTAATTCTGGGAAAGGTGTAGCTTAGAAAATACCCCCAGAAGTTATAACAAATCCTGTTGTGTTTATGGTTATAGAATGTTGGTATTAGAGTAATATAAACATTCCCCTGATGTTGCAAGAATGTTAAAGTTCCGAAAACATTTCATTATGTTGTGAAAATAGTGTGGGGACATTACAAGATACAGGTTCTCAAAACACAAAAAATACTGTTGAGGATTTACTGATGTTTGACAGTTCATGTAGAAACACATCAAATCAAATTTATTTATATAGCCCTTCGTACATCAGCTGATATCTCAAAGTGCTGTACAGAAACCCAGCCTAAAACCCCAAACAGCAAGCAATGCAGGTGTAGAAGCACGGTGGCTAGGAAAAACTCCCTAGAAAGGCCAAAACCTAGGAAGAAACCTAGAGAGGAACCAGGCTATGTGGGGTGGCCAGTCCTCTTCTGGCTGTGCTGGGTGGAGATTATAACAGAACATGGCCAAGATGTTCAAATGTTCATAAATGACCAGCATGGTCGAATAATAATAAGGCAGAACAGTTGAAACTGGAGCAGCAGCACGGCCAGGTGGACTGGGGACAGCAAGGAGTCATCATGTCAGGTAGTCCTGGGGCATGGTCCTAGGGCTCAGGTCCTCCGAGAGAGAGAAAGAAAGAGACATAGTTTCACAGTATTTTCTTGAAAGTCGCCTGCGGGGATTCAAACCTGTAGCTTTGTAGTGTTATCTCTGGAATGAATCCCCTCCACCACTGAAATGGGACTAACACAAATGTGAAGCTGTTCACAACTTTACTTTACTCTGACTTTCAGGTTGTGGTCTTTGTCTTTGCAGAGAGAGGATAACTAAGGGCTCTATTCAATCAGCTTCGTTTTAGCTGACATCCACAGACAGTGCCTTGCGAAAGTATTCGGCCCCCTTGAACTTTGCGACTTTTTGCCACATTTCAGGCTTCAAACATAAAGATATAAAACTGTATTTTTTTGTGAAGAATCAACAACAAGTGGGACACAATCATGAAGTGGAACGACATTTATTGGATATTTCAAACTTTTTTAACAAATCAAAAACTGAAAAATTGGGCGTGCAAAATTATTCAGCCCTCTTAAGTTAATACTTTGTAGCGCCACCTTTTGCTGCGGTTACAGCTGTAAGTCGCTTGGGGTATGTCTCTATCAGTTTTGCACATCGAGAGACCAACATTCTTTACCATTCCTCCTTGCAAAACAGCTCGAGCTCAGTGAGGTTGGATGGAGAGCATTTGTGAACAGCAGTTTTCAGTTCTTTCCACAGATTCTCGATTGGATTCAGGTCTGGACTTTGACTTGGCCATTCTAACACCTGGATATGTTTATTTTTGAACCATTCCATTGTAGATTTTGCTTTATGTTTTGGATCATTGTCTTGTTGGAAGACAAATCTCCGTCCCAGTCTCAGGTCTTTTGCAGACTCCATCAGGTGTTCTTCCAGAATGGTCCTGTATTTGGTTTCCATCCATCTTCCCATCAATTTTAACCATCTTCCCTGTCCCTGCTGAAGAAAAGCAGGCCCAAACCATGATGCTGCCACCACCATGTTTGACAGTGGGGATGGTGTGTTCAGGGTGATGAGCTGTGTTGCTTTTTACGCCAAACATAACGTTTTGCATTGTTGCCAAAAAGTTCAATTTTGGTTTCATCTGACCAGAGCACCTTCTTCCACATGTTTGGTGTGTCTCCCAGGTGGCTTGTGGCAAACTTTAAACTACACTTTTTATGGATATCTTTAAGAAATGGCTTTCTTCTTGCCACTCTTCCATAAAGGCCAGATTTGTGCAATATACGACTGATTGTTGTCCTATGGACAGAGTCTCCCACCTCAGCTGTAGATCTCTGCAGTTCATCCAGAGTGATCATGGGCCTCTTGGCTGCATCTCTGATCAGTCTTCTCCTTGTATGAGCTGAAAGTTTAGAGGGACGGCCAGGTCTTGGTAGATTTGCAGTGGTCTGATACTCCTTCCATTTCAATATTAGCACTTGCACAGTGCTCCTTGGGATGTTTAAAGCTTGGGAAATCTTTTTGTATCCAAATCCGGCTTTAAACTTCTTCACAACAGTATCTCGGACCTGCCTGGTGTGTTCCTTGTTCTTCATGATGCTCTCTGCGCTTTTAACGGACCTCTGAGACTATCACAGTGCAGGTGCATTTATACGGAGACTTGATTACACACAGGTGGATTGTATTTATCATCCTTAGTCATTTAGGTCAACATTGGATCATTCAGAGATCCTCACTGAACTTCTGGAGAGAGTTTGCTGCACTGAAAGTAAAGGGGCTGAATAATTTTGCACGCCCAATTTTTCAGTTTTTGATTTGTTAAAAAAGTTTGAAATATCCAATAAATGTTGTTCCACTTCATGATTGTGTCCCACTTGTTGCTGATTCTTCACAAAAAAATACAGTTTTATATCTTTATGTTTGAAGCCTGAAATGTGGCAAAAGGTCGCAAAGTTCAAGGGGGCCGAATACTTTCGTAAGGCACTGTAGGTTGTCTTGGCGATGACGGCATTATACCAAAAGCAGACGTTGCCATTGGCTGCACATAGCCATATTAACAGAAATCCAATTCAGTCTTGTTTACAACTTCGAACAGTGAAATGTCAGATCTACACGTCCATTAGGATGATAGAAACCCTCATTATTTTGTTTTATGATTTTTCAGTTTGAGCGTAATTATTTCTATATAGCCTACACGTTCTCGTTCTGGACTTCTAACGCAGGAGGGACTGGTGTAGCTTCATGACAATGATCGCAAGAACAGGTGCTCACCGATTTGATGGCTCAGCTATTTTCAGTTTTTTCCAGAGGTGTTCGATCGGGTTCAAGTACGGGCTCTGGCTGGGCCACTCAAGGACAATTGGAGACTGATACCACTCCTGCATTGTCTTGGCTGTGTGCTTTTGGTCGTTGTCCTGTTGGAGGGTGAACCTTCGACTCAGTCAGAGTGGTACTGAGTGCTCTGGAGCAGGTTTTCATCAAGGATCTCTCTGTACTTTGCTCTGTTAATCTTTCCCTCAACCCTGACTAGTTTCCTAGTCCCTCCTGCTGAAAAACAACATGATGCTGCCACCACCATGCTTCACTGTAGTCATGGTGCCAGATTTCCTCCAGACATGATGCTTGGCATTCAGGCAACAGAGTTCAATCTTGGTTCTCAGAGAAACTTTTTTCTCATGGTCTGAGAGTCCTTTAGGTGCCTTTTGGCAAATTCCAAGTGGCCCGTCATGTGCCTTTTACTGAGGAGTGGCATCAGTCTGGCCACTCTACCATGAAGGCCTCATTGGTGGAGTGCTGCAGAGATGGTTGTCCTTCTGCAAGATACTCGCATCTCGACAGAGGCACTCTGGAGTTCTGTTAAAGTGACCATCGGGTTCTTGGTCATCTCCCTGACCAAGGCCCTTCTGCCCCGATTGCTCAGTTTGGCCGGGCGGACAGTTCTAGGAAGAGTCTTGGTGGTTCCAAACTTCTTCCATTTAAGAATGATGGAGGCCATTGTGATCTTGGGGACCTTCAATGCTGCAGAAATTTGTTGGTACCCTTCTCCAGATCTGTGCGTTGACACAATCCTGTCTTGGAGCTCTACGGACAATTCCTTCGAATTCATGACTTGGTTTTTGCGCCGACAGTCACTGTCAACTGTGGGACCTTATAGGTGTGTGCCTTTCCAAATCATGTGCAACCTATTGAATTTACCACAGGTGGATTTCAATCAAGTTGTAGATGCATCTCAAGGATGATCAAAGGAAACAGGATGCACCTGAGCTTAATTTCGAGTCTCATAGCAAAGGATCTGAATACTTATGTAAATAAGGTATTTCTGTTTTTTATTTGTAATACATTTGCAACATTTTGTAAAAACCTGTTTTCTTTTGTCATTATGGAGTATTGCGTGTAGATTGATGAGGGGGGAAAAATTAATGCATTTTTAAATAAAATACGTTACGTAATGTAACAAATGTAACAAAATGTGAAAAAATGGAAGGGGTCTGAATACTTTCCGAATGCACTGTACAATATATATAATAAAAAATAATAAAACACAAAAACACTCAAGCTTGAGAAACACTTTTAAATTATATTCATCACATCCTCAAAGCAGATGGCAATTGCCTCTACCTCAGCAGGCCTACGCAGGCCAGATGGCAGTCTTAGATGACTTTAAAAAGGGCAATCAAACCCTGAGATCAGCTTTAATGGAAGACATGGTTTGCTGGCTGACAGCGTAGCAAACTCTCTACTTAGCCCAGGCATGGGTCCTGGAGTACTTAGCTGAGTCACATTACACGCAACACTTTCTGGGGTTGCACTGAGAATTCAGAGAGTTAGAGTTCATTTTTTGGGGTAACCCGAACAGCTTCATGTCTACTCTGCATCTCAATCCTAACCCTAGCCACAACCCTAACTCTAACCTAGCAATAACCCTGAACCAGTTACAATGTAATGACTGACAGACAGACAGACAGACAGACAGACAGACAGACAGACAGACAGACAGACAGACAGACAGACAGACAGACAGACAGACAGACAGACAGACAGGTGGTCATCCAGAGGGGATACATTAACATCCCTAGTCAGACAAATATGACTTTCCTATTCTAGTGGAGGAGTTTCATATTTCACTGGAGGGTTACATAGTTTCCACCTGCTTATTCAGACCATCCATTACACTGGCAGCCTGCAGGGGCTCGATATGCATACAGACCTGTTAGCTCCCTCTGCCTTCAGGGACACACTGACAGCTGATGTATGTCAACAATTATAAGTGGATGTAGTTTCCTCACATTTGAACATTACGCTCCCTGCATAAACAGCAGAGGATCCATCCTGGGTTTCTCTGTGGATCCAAATCATGTCAGGATATGTGCTTCTTCAATATGAGTAAATATCAGTTTTTCAAATAGAGGGTAGGATTTGGCAACTATGTAATGCGTGTGTATGTGTGTGTGTGTGTGTGTGTGTGTGTGTGTGTGTGTGTGTGTGTGTGTGCGTGAGTGAGTGAGTGAGTGCCTGCATGCCTACGTGTGTGTCTATGTGTATGTCTACGTCTCCTTAGCCACCACCTTGTCACCATTATCTGCTAAATTATATTTTTGGTCAGCAGGCTAATAACAGCCCTGCAGAGAGAGCTTGGTGTTTCATCATACTCAGCAGGACTTCCTACAGACGTCAACAACAACACAAATCAAAAAAGTCTACTTTGTCTCATACATACTTGATCCAGCTTACTGTAATTGTTGGAGATGCCAGTAGTGCCAGACACGTGAGGGTGAAACAGCTCGATGTTGCCCCCTAGTGTTTTGCATAGGGTATTGCTTATCTCAGGCAGCAAATGCATGCAGCCAGTACAGTTGGACTATTGTCGAGTAAAAGTGTAAAACTGCTACCTATCTTTGTTTTTTCCCTCGTCTTCACTGAGAACTGGGAAGGTGAAACACCTACTAGACATCCTCCATATTGCTTTAAAGCTGAGATCCAGCTGGTTGCCCCAGGCAGGCGCATTTCTTATTGTTTTTGTTTTGTTAATGAAATGGGGCAAAGGAGCATCCTGCATCGTGGTAAAAATAATTCTTAGTGAATAGATTACCACAGTAAGAGTCATGATACCCATTAAGTAAAAATACTTTAAAGTACTACTTAAGTTGTTTTTGGGGGTATCTGTAATTTACTATTTATATTTTTGACATAATTTACTTCACTACATTCCTAAATAAAATAATGTACTTTGTCTTCCTTCAATTTTCCCTGACACCCAAAAGTACTCATTACGTTTTGAATGCTTAGCAGGACAGAAAACGGTCCAATTCACCAACTTATCAACAGAACCTCCCTGGTCATCCCAACTGCCTCTGATCTGGCGGACTCACTAAACACAAATGCATCATTTGTAAATGATGTCTGACTGTTGGAGTGTGCCCCTGGCTAACTGTACATTTTTAAAAAATCAAGACAATTGTGCCTTCTAGTTTGTTTAATATAAGCAATTTTAAATTCTTTATACTTTCACTTTTGATACCAAAGTATATTTAAAACCAAATGCTTTTAGGGCTGGTTTCACAGATGGGGCTTAGATTAAGCCAGGAGTAGGCCTTAAATGTGTACTAGTTAAACTAGGACATTTAAGTAGCTTTCATGAACGTGAAATGAAATGCTAATTTGGATATCATAAAGAACGACAAATGCCATGATGACCTGGACTAGACTGCCAAATTGAGGCAAAGGTAAGAATTTAACTATTTAACTAACTAATGTTATCAAAATGTAGTAATTCATAAATTGCCTAAATTTCTTTCAATTGCCAATTCTGTGACCTGTCTTGTGCAAGTTTAAATTGACACAATACCTGTTAGAAAAGGTTGCAGGGATTTGTAGTTTTGAATGATATCTACTTTGACGGTAACGACCGTTTTCTAATCTGAGAGTAAATAGAGCCGAATATATGGAAAAAAGTCACCTTGTCCGAGAGAGATTTAGATGGTTATCAAATCGTCATGTCAGGGTAAACCTACACGGAACATGGTCTTTATTTTAAGAGTTTCTAAAATCCCCTTTGGGAAAAATGAATGGTGGAAAAACTATTGGAACCATTTCCCTGTTTGACTGCTAGGTTTTATGGGTATTATGACACCTCCACTGTGGGGCTCTGTACTCTGTTGTTCTATTGCACCTCCAATGATGTGTAATTATCTCAGAGAAGAAAACAAAAAGTTTGTGTTTTGAAGTCATTTCTTTGTTGATATAATAATGCAAATGGAAGAGGCAGTTTCACCGCTATGGATTCCAGCTTTAAGGGGTGCTGAACTGGCTGATGTAGCCTTAGTTGCAGTCCTCTTCATTGAGAAATGCTACTGAGAATGAGATTTAGGTCTTGGAGGCGTGCTTTGATGTGGGTGTCTCTTGAGTGTTTGTTCACACATGGGAAGAGCTTGTACATTCACTCTGCCAAAACAGTACACAGTTACAGTCACTCATCATTTCGCCAATTAGCTTCAGCCTGCTGGTGTGCGACTGTGGCAAACACAGTTGGTTTGACTTTGGATAGAATAAATTACACCATGTATATGGGTCAAGCCTTTTGTTAACAACACTGTCATCTCAGATTTTCAAAATATGCTTTTGAACCATAGCTAAACAAGCATTTGTGTAAGAGTATTGATAGCCTAGCATTGCATTAAGCCTAGCATTCAGCATGCAACATTTTCCACAAAAACCATAAAAGCATTCAAATAAAATAATTTACCTTTGAAGAACTTCAGATGTTTTCAATGAGGAGACTCTGTTAGATAACAAATGTTTCGTTTTTACAAAAAATATTATTTGTGTCGACTAATCACTCCGTTTTGTTCATCACGTTTTGGTAAGAAAAAAAAAAAAAAAAAAAAGTCATTGAAACGCGAACTTTTTTCCAAATTAACTCCATAATATCGACAGAAACATGGCAAACGATGTTTAGAATCAATCCTCAAGGTGTTTTTCACATACCTATCGACGATAAAATCCATCGTGGCAGTTTACTTTCAATTCTGAAGAAATGGAACGCGCATGGACTTACTGATTACGCACACAGAACACCGGGCGGGACACCAGGTAAATGTAGTCTCTTATGGTCAATCTTCCAATGATATGCCTACAAACACATCACAATGCTGCAGACACCTCGGGGAATATACAGAAAGCGCAGGCTCATTCCTGACGCATTCACAGCCATATAAAGAGACATTGGAACACAGCGCCTTCAGAATCCGGGGCATTTCCTGTGTGAAACATCATCTTGGTTTCGCCTGTTGCATTAGTTCTGGGGCACGCACAGATAATATCTTTGCAGTTTTGGAGACGTCAGAGTTGTGTCTTTCCAAGGCTGTCAATTCCATGCATAGTCGAGCATCTTTTCGTGACAAAATATTGCGCTTAAAACGGGCACGTCTTTTTATCCAATAATGACACAGCGCCCCTATAGGTTCAAGAGGTTATTAACCTAGGCCATCATTGAAAATAAGAATTTGTTCTTAACTGACTTGCCTAGTTAAATAAAGGTATTACATTTTTAAAAACTAACCCCATGGATATCCATATGTTGGTAATTACAATAAGGCCGCGAGCAACTGAACTCCGATTGATGATTTCTTGGGTGTTGCCAGCTGTGGACCTGTGAGCAGGATTGAAATAAACCCAACACAAGGAAAACGTATGTACCCTAGATTCCTTACAAATCTCTGTTGTGGACGATACTGACTGTATGACCAAAATAAACCTATTTACACTTTGTAGTACATTTTGACACTAAAATAACTGTTTCTGACTCATATCGATGCCACATAGGCCTTTCAGTTACTCTTGAACCACTCCCTTCATTATTATCCACGCTACAAACCACTCCCTTCATTATTATCCACGCTACAAACCACTCCCTTCATTATTATCCACGTTACAAACCACTCCCTTCCTCATTATCCACGTTACAAACCACTCCCTTCATTATTATCCACGTTACAAACCACTCCCTTCCTTATTATCCACGTTACAAACCACTCCCTTCATCATTATCCACGTTACAAACCACTCCCTTCATCATTATCCACGTTACAAACCACTCCCTTCATTATTATCCACATTACAAACCACTCCCTTCATCATTATCCACGTTACAAACCACTCCCTTCATTATTATCCACGTTACAAACCACTCCCTTCATTATTATCCACGTTACAAACCACTCCCTTCATTATTATCCACATTACAAACCACTCCCTTCATTATTATCCACGTTACAAACCGTTCCCTTCATTATTATCCACGTTACAAACCACTCCCTTCATCATTATCCACGTTACAAACCACTCCCTTCCTTATTATCCACGTTACAAACCACTCCCTTCCTTATTATCCACGTTACAAACCACTCCCTTCATTATTATCCACGTTACAAAACACTGTCTTCCTCATTATCCACATTACAAACCACTCCCTTCATCATTATCCACATTACAAACCACTCCCTTCATCATTATCCACGTTACAAACCGTTCCCTTCATTATTATCCACGCTACAAACCACTCCCTTCATTATTATCCACGTTACAAACCACTCCCTTCATTATTATCCACATTACAAACCACTCCCTTCCTTATTATCCACGTTACAAACCGTTCCCTTCCTTATTATCCACGTTACAAACCACTCCCTTCCTCATTATCCACATTACAAACCACTCCCTTCATTATTATCCACGTTACAAACCGTTCCCTTCATTATTATCCACGTTACAAACCACTGTCTTCCTCATTATCCACGTTACAAACCACTCCCTTCATCATTATCCACGTTACAAATCGTTCCCTTCCTTACTATCAAAACGGATTTAGAAAGTGTAGGCTAATGCATTTTTTGATGTTAATTTGGATGGGGGGGGGGGGGTTATAGCTTGGGACAGTGACAGGTCAGTCTTATCAAGGTGAAGACAATTAGAACAGGCATTCCAGTGTTTGAACTTCTAACGCGGCTGCATGGGATTTGTCAGATTATAAAGTCGGGTGTGTCCGTGATAAGCTAACACAAGGAGCTTCTCCGACACAGCCAAAACAACCACTGTGGGTGTCGCCTAGCATGGATCTGATAGAATCCTTAGACTCAGTCTTTTTGAAAGAGTATTTTTTTACATTTACACTAAGTAAATAGAATTTAACCACAGCATTCCTCTCCTCTCCTCTCCTCTCCTCTCCTCTCCTCTCCTCTCCTCTCCTCTCCTCTCCTCTCCTCTCACCCAATAATTGTGTGGAAACGGCGCATTGCCACTGGGGATCATATGGCAAGTGGTCAGAGTGTGACGGCTGCACTAAAACACAGGTAAGGAACCAAACCAATCATCAGAAGTCATGACCATGAGCTCCACTAAACTCATGCTTTGATTCATGAATGGCAACCAATGTTGTGGTATACAGTACCTTCAGAAAGTATTCATACAACATTTTTTTGTGTTACAGCCTAAATTGAAAATGGATTAAATAGATTGTTTTCCTCGCCAGCTCACATAATACCCCATAGTAACAAAGTGAAAACATGTTTTTAGAAATTGTTGCACATTTATTGAAAAATGTATTACAGAAATATCTCATGTACATAAGTATTCACACCGCTGAGTCAATACATGTTAGAATAACATCAGGCCGTGATTAAGCTGTGAGTATTTCTGAGTAAGTCTCTAAGAGCTTTGCACACCTGGATTGTACAACATTTGCAAAAAAATATTCAAGCTCTGTCAAGTTGGCTGTTGATCATTGCTAGACAACCATTTTAAAGTCTTGTCAGCTTTTCAACCAGATTTAAGTCAAAACTATAATTAGGCCGCTCAGGAACATCAATGTCATCTCGGGAAGCAACTCAAGTGTATATTTGGCCTTATGCTTAAGGTCCTGCTGAATGGTGAATTTGTCTTCCAATGACTTTTGGAAAGCAGACTGAACCAGGTGTTCCTCTAGGATTTTGCCTGTTCTTAGCTCTATTCCGTTTCTTTGCATCTTAACAAACTCCCTAGTCCTTGAAGATGACAAGCATACCCCTAACATCATGCAGTCACCACCATTCTTGAAAATATGGAGAGTGGTACTCAGTGATGTGTTTTGTTTAGATTTGCTTTAAAACTGCAACATTTTCTCTATGTCCTATGGCAAAATGTGTAGAATTGAAGGAAATTTACGCTAAAATGTTTTTCAGCGAAGTGGAGTGGAGGGGGGTGTCAAGAGTGACCTGACCTGTATTATAGTGGTCTTGTCACGTTCTGACCTTTATTTCTTTTGTTTTGTCGTTATTTAGTATGAGTTGGGGTGGGCAGTCTATGTTTGTTTTTCTATAATTTTGGGATTTCTATGTTTCGGCCTAGTATGGTTCTCAATCAGAGGCAGGTGTCATTAGTTGTCTCTGATTGAGAATCATACTTAGGTAGCCTGGGTTTCACTGTTTGTTTGTGGGTGATTGTCTATGTTAGTTGCTTGTGTCAGCACAGTTCTCATTATAGCTTCACGGTCGTTATTCGTTTATTGTTTTGTATAGTTTGTATTCAGTGTTCAGTGCTTTCTTTAATTAAAAAATCATCATGAACACATACCACGCTGCATTTTGGTCCGTTCCTTACGACGATCGTGACAGGTCTACTTCTACCAAGGGTTATGTTTTATTTAATTTTCCACTATTTACTTGATATTCATTGTTTTCTCCTCTCACACCTCTCTTCTTCCAGAGATGATAATTACATTTTTGAAAACTGTGTTAAAATTAGCCTATTGTGACAGTGTTGTTTTTTTGCTGCATAGAAGAACCACCCATTGGTGGTAAAGAATGACGTGGAGTTGGCTCAGTTCCATAACAATGCCAGAGGATACCATTCTATGTCTGAGAAGGTTCTGGAAGGTTCTGGCCACCTTCCCCACCATGTACGACTACGCCAGCTATAGGACGGTGGTGAAAAGGTGTGAAACCCATTACCTGTCTGAGGGGACTCTGTTCGAACTCTTCCACGCCTTACTCAGCATCGACTAAGAAACAGAGAAACAGATGGGTGAGACAACTCAGGCAACTCCTGCTGAGACTGGATCAGCTCCAGCTGAGACAGAGGCTGTCCTAATATAGACACCTCAGACGTAGTGACATCTAGTGACATACAGTAGTAGTGGGAGTAACAGAGTGCCATGGCTAGAACATGTCATCTCAGTTGGTTACACTGCTGGCCCCAATGGCAGTGAGTTGGAGCATGGTGCCCCACAACAGATGGTGAACAAGACTAAAAAAACAAAGTATTTAATAATGGCCATCAGAGCTTTTTGACGTCCTTGGAACCTACCTTTATATAGTATAGTTTGATTCTAGCATTTGGCTGGACACCAAAGTAATGGTGAAAGTTACATGTAGTGTAACTGTATGAGCTGCAGCTAAAGTGTCTACTGCATTGGAATCCCTGTCTTTATACCATGGTATTGTTGAATACTTGTTTCTGACTGGCTTGAAGGGGATTCTAGAGAGTGAATTATTTCCCTATAACACATGGTATATTTCCACGGTAGAGTTCAATGGCTATCAGAGAGCAACAGGATGATGACGTTGGACTAACCACAGTTGGACTATCGACTTTATCCCGACCTACAGTACCAGTAAAAAGTTTGGACACAACTACTCATTCCAGGGTTTTTATTATTTGCACTATTTTCTACATTCTAGAAGAATAGAGAAAGACATCAAAACTATGAAATAACACATATGCAATCATGTAGTAACCAAAAAAGTGTAAATGTGTTCTGGGAGCGTTCTTGTAACATCAAGTGAACATTGTATAATCAGCTGCACAACTGGACCGTTTTTTTTGTGTGTTTAGGGAACACCTTTTGTGATGTCCCTACAATGTTCCCACCACCTCATTAAACATTCTGGGAACCTTTAAAGAACAGACTAAATGTGTTCTGGGGACGGTCTTCAGCAGAATGTTTCATACAAACCTAATCATCAGCACTACTGGACCGTTTTTGTGTTACGACAACATTTGCCACAACCTAACAAATGTTCTGGGAACTTTCACAGAAACAATTTTGGTTTGCTGGGAAAACATCACTGGTACATTGTGTTATTACCTGGAAACCAAATAAGAACTTTTGTGGAATGTTCTGTGGCGGCTGTTACAGATGTTGTGCACATCATTTTAGTGAACTTAATGGGGATCTTAGCTAATGTTCTGGGAATGTTTTCGGTTTGTTGGGGAGATTATTGGCATCATTGCTTGATTACATACAAAGGTAGAGCAAAAAAATCTGGGGAAAACGCTTGCTATATTACTCGTCCCATGTTGTGTGTGGTGTGCATGTTTCCAGATGAGGCCTCTGTATGAGCTGCTAAAGGAGGTGCAGTGTGCTGGGGTGAATAGGCTCCATTTGAAGACAGCCATAGAGCAGTACCTGAATGAAAGGCACCCTTGCTTCAGCCAGCCCTGCAGGAACAACAGCCTGGTGGTGATAGAGGGGGATGAGTGTAAATACATATTTAAACCTGGTACAGACTGGCCTGTGAGAAGGGGAAGGAGGTAGAGGGCTGCCATCACTGCAACGGGGAGGCCAGGGTGACGGCAGGCTGCCATAGCAACTGAGACATGCAATACATTCTGTCAGAATCATTGCAGCTTCTGTTGACGTTAGTGGTAAGACTTTATACATGAACACAACACAACAAATACATGACATATATAGTATACATAGCACCTTTCACAAAGTACTTCTGCAGGCCGAAGTGCTAATCAGGCAAGCAAAGAAAAGCATAGCAGGAGCAACACATTGCTGTCTTCTATTAATTCAGCCTTCATATTACCCTGCTGTTACCTTACAGAACGTCTGTTTGGTGTCCGCCTGTTGGTTTGTTTGTTTACTTCCAGGACCATGGAGCCTCAGTGCTTTGCCCTGACCCTCTCACCTCGAGAGACCTGTGGAAGCACACCTCCTCTCCCTAATGACTGTCGTGGTAAGAAGAGATGGACAGACAACCACTATACTACTGCCTGTTTCCTTCAGTGCTGCTGGAGAGCTTTTCATTTTATTTTATTTTATTTTTTTCACCTTTATTTAACCAGGTAGGCTAGTTGAGAACAAGTTCTCATTTACAACTGCGACCTGGCCAAGATAAAGCAAAGCTACAGGGCATATAGACGTTTGCTCTAAACTCGCACTAACACAACTGTGGATGAACTAATCACCATGTATTTGCACTGGGCTGGCTCCAGAAGCTTGTACAACACCCTAGTCGACCACACACACACACACACACACACACACACACACACCACACAACATCATTATGATTGTTCCCTCATCTTTTGCCATGCTCCAGGTGTCATGACCCATCCCTTCAAAATGCTGTCACAGGCTCCCACTGCAAGCCCACCTATGACATAGGAGATATGATCCCTCTGTCCTAACCTGAGGGGAGAGACATAGTGGGAGACACAGAGATCCTCTGGGTCACCGGACCCAAATACCATCACATACCATCACCAGGATAAATTACCTTGATTCAGCTGCATTTCACAAACAACATACCCAGTTCCACCAATCTGGAGATGTATCCATTCTGCAACTATTACCTGACGGTAATCTCTCCCATCGGATAATTCAGATGAAATATGGTATTTTTTCCCTTCTTTCCTTTATGAATTCTGCACCCAAAATGCTCAATCCACTTGATGACCCAGCAGTGCAATGCAAACCATGGGAGAAACTCACAGAAATCTAATGTATCTGTAAAATGGCTTAAGATTGCGTGTGTGTTTTACCAACCTTTATGGCACCTTTGACTGCATATTCTAACTAGGAGCTATGATAAATTCTATAATATTCCCTTAGATACAGATATAAGATCAGCTCAGCCTCCACAAGTTCACATCTTGACCACCAGGAGAGGAAACACAAAACTGACCTAATTTCAGCGGTTTCAGGGTTTCATGTTGCTCTTTTGTCCAGATCATCTCAAGAAGTGTGTGCCACCAACTCTGAGAGGGGTCAGAAAGACAGACTGAGCATGTGCGAGATACACGCCCTGCAGTGTACTACAACTTGACAGAGGACAGCGCCTGCCAGTGGCCAACCCACACAACTTCACCCTGCACTGCGTGACTGCCAGCTGTGGGAGACCTGTGATGGTACAACTCAACACCTCTGTTTTTTTTGTGTGTGTACTTACATGGGCAACCGCGTGCAAATGAGCATGTGTGTGTGTGTGTGTTGGTGTTCCCATATGTGTGTGTGTGTGTGTGTGTGTGCAAACTGCACCAGATCTCAAGGACATTTTCCTTGTCTCCTTCTAACAGGACTAACAAACAGGTGTCGCTTTGAGGACAGAGTTGAGTCTGTGTATCCGTCTGGGGGCTGAGGCTGACAGTGCTACCCAGATGCTGAGCGAGTGTGAGGCAGAACTGAGGAGATGTAAATGGGAGGAGGTGTCCATTGGCAGCATACTGCCCTGTGGCGCCTAAGGACACAAGAGAATGGTCTCCTCTCCTCTGAATCAACATGTCTGTGACAATGACAGAAAATACCCTCCTTTACTAATTTGGTCTCCTCTCTGTTAATTTTACATGACTCTTCAAACGCACTGCTTCAAAGACATTAGAGCAATTTAAATCATCCATTAGTTTGGATTTGATAATACATAGTTTTGTTCCAATAAACAAAAAAAAGTCACAACACTAGCATAAGACCTAAGGGCTCTATTCAGTCTATCGATGAAACGTTACTGATTGCGTGATAGAAATTAAAGGGTAGTTTCCTATTGAACCGACATCGGTAGTGTCTGCCGTAAATGCAATCTCTGCTGAAGCGGGAACATTGCCTTTAAATTTAATTCACGCTGTAACACTGGATTTCCGTGATACGGATTGAATAGGACCCTAATTCTACTTACCCTTGTATAAAATTACCTCATCCAATTTAGAGTTACATACGGAGCATTCAGACCCATTGACTTTTTCACATTTTGTTACATTACAGCGTTATTCTAAAATTGCTTAAACATTTTTTTCCCTCATCAAGCTACAAACAATAACCCATAATAACTAAGCAACTACATTATTGCAAATGTATTAAAAATAAAAACAGAAATACCTTATTTACACAAGTATTCAGACCCATTAATATGAGACTCGAAATGATGCTCATGTGCATCCTGTTTCCATTGGTAATCCTTGAGATGTTTCTACAACTTGATTGGAGACTACCTGTGGTAAATTCAATTGATTGGACATGATTTTGAAAGGCAAACATCTGTCTATATAAGGTCCCACAGTTGACAGTGCATGGCAGAGCAAAAACCAAGTGCAAAAACCAAGTCATAAGGTCATTGTCCAAATTGTCCGTAGAGCTCAAAGACAGGATTATGTCGAGATCTGGGGAAGGGTACCAAAAAATGTCTGCAGCATTGAAGGTCCCCAAGAACACAGTGGCCTCCATCATTCTTAAATGGAAGAAGTTTGGAACCACCAAAACTCTTCCTAGAGCTGGCTGCCCGGCCAAACTGAGTAAACAGGGGAAAACGGCCTTGTTCAGGGAGGTGACCAAGAACCCAATGGTCACTCTGACAGAGCTCCAGAGCTCCTCTGTGGAGATGGGAGAATCTTCCAGAAGGACAATCATGTCTGTAGCACTCCACCAATCAGGCCTTTAAGGCTAATCTGAAGATGGTGCTGGCTAAAACTGGCGAGTTTAGAGAGTATAGAGATATTGTTATCCACGTCGGCACCAACGATGTTAGGATGAAACAGTCAGAGGTCACCAAGCACAACATAGCTTCAGCGTGTAAATCAGCTAGAAAGATGTGTCGGCATCGAGTAATTGTCTCTGGCCCCTTCCCAGTTAGGGGGAGTGATGAGCTCTATAGCAAAGTCTCACAACTCAATTTCTGGTTGAAAACTGTTTTCTGCTCCTCCCAAAAGATAGACTTTGTAGATAATTGGCCCTCTTTCTGGGACTCACCCACAAACAGGACCAAGCCTGGCCTGCTGAGGAGTGACGGACTCCATCCTAGCTGGAGGGGTACTCTCATCTTATCTACCAACATAGACAGGGCTCTAACTTCTTTAGCTCCACAATGAAATAGGGTGCAGGCCAGGCAGCAGACTGTTAGCCAGCCTGCCAGCTTAGTGGAGTCTGCCACTAGCACAGTCAGTGTCGTCAGCTCAGCTATCCCCATTGAGACCGTGTCTGTGCCTCGACCTAGGTTGGGCAAAACTAAACATAGCGGTGTTCGCCTTAGCAATCTCACTAGGATAAAGACCTCCTCCATTCCTGCCATTATTGATGTGATACCTCACATCTCAAAATAGGGCTACTTAATGTTAGATTCCTCACTTCAAAGGCAGTTATAGTCAATGAACTAATCACTGATCATAATCTTGATTTGATTGGCTTGACTGAAACATGGCTTAAGCCTGATGAATTTACTGTGTTAAATGAGGCCTCACCTCCTGGTTACACTAGTGGTTACACTAGTGACCATATCACCCATGCATATCCCCCATGCATCTCGCAAAGGCGGAGGTGTTGCTAACATTTACGATAGCAAATTTCAATTTACCCAAAAAAATTGACGTTTTTGTCTTTTGAGCTTCTAGTCATGAAATCTATGCAGCCTACTTAATCACTTTTTTATGGCTACTGTTTACAGGCCTCCTGTGCCATATACAGCGTTCCTCACTTAGTTCCATGAATTCCTATCGGACCTTGTAGTGATAGCAGATAATATTCTAATATTTGGTGACTTTAATATTCACATGGAAAAGTCTACAGACCCACTCCAAAAGGCTTTCGGAGCCATCATCGTCTCAATGGGTTTTGTTCCACATGTCTCTGGATCTACTCACTGCCACAGTCATACTCTGGATCTATTTTTGTCCCATGGAATAAATGTTGTGGATCTTAATGTTTTTCCTCATAATCCTGGACTATCGGACCACCATTTTATTGCATTTGCTATCGCAACAAATAATCTGCTCAGACCCCAACCAAGGAGCATCAAAAGTTTCGACTTTTAAACTCGGACTAAACAGAGATGCTTGTTCTAGGTCTCAAGAAACAAAGAGATCTTCTGTTGAATCTGACAATTAATCTTGTACAGTCGTCTCAAATAAAACTGTGAAGGACCTCTGCGTTACTCTGGACCCTGATCTCTCTTTGGATGAACATATCAATACTGTTTCAAGGACAGCTTCTTTCCATCTATGTAACATTGCAAAAATCTGAAACTTTCTGTCCAAAAATGATGCAGAAAAATGTATCCATGCTTTTGTTAGTTCTAGGTTAGACTACTGCAATGCTCTACTTTCCGGCTACCCGGATAAAGCACTAAATAAACTTCAGTTAGTGCTAAATACGGCTGTTAGAATCCTGACTAGAACCCCAAAAATGTATCATATTACTTCAGTGCTAGCCTCCCTACATTGGCTTCCTGTCAAGGCAAGGGCTGATTTCAATGTTTTACTGCAAACCTACAAAGCATTACAGGGGCTTGCTCCTACCTATCTTTCCGATTTGGTCCTACCGTACATACCTACACGTACGCTACGGTCACAAGAAGCAGGCCTCCTAATTGTCCCTAGAATTTCTAAACAAACAGCTGGAGGCAGGGCTTTCTCCTATAGAGCTCAATTTTTATGGAATGGTCTGCCTACCCATGTGAGAGACGCAGACTTTATCTCAACCTTTAAGTCTTTACTGAAGACTCATCTCTTCAGTGGGTCATATGATTGAGTGTAGTCTGGCCTAGGAGTGTGAAGGTGAACGGAAAGGCTCTGGAGCAACGAACCGCCCTTGCTGTCTCTGCCTGGCCAGTTCCCCTCTCTCCACTGGAATTCTCTGCCTCAAACCCTATTACAGGGGCTGAGTCACTGGCTTACGGGTGCTCTTTCATGCCGTCCCTAGGAGGGGTGCGTCACTTGAGTGGGTTGAGTCACCACCCCCTTGGATTGTGCCGTGGAGGAGATCTTTGTGGGCTATACTCGGCCTTGTCTCAGGATGGTAAGTTGGTGGTTGAAGATATCCCTCTAGCGGTGTGGGGTCTGTGCTTTGGCAAAGTGGTTGGGGTTATATCCTTCCTGTTTGGCCCTGTCCGGGGGTATCATCGGATGGGGCCACAGTGTCTCCTGACCCCTCCTGTCTCAGCCTCCAGTATTTTTGCTGCAGTAGTTTGTGTCGGGGGGCTAGGGTCAGTTTGTTATATCTGGAGTACTTCTCCTGTCTTATCCAGTGTCCTGTGTGAATTTAAGTATCTCTCTAATTCTCTCTTTCTCTCTTTCTTTCTTTCTCTCTCTCTGAAGACCTGAGCCCTAGGACCATGCCTCAGGACTACCTGACATGATGACTCCTTGCTGTCCCCAGTCCACCTGGCCGTGCTGCTGCTCCAGTTTCAACTGTTCTGCCTGCAGCTATGGAACCCTGACCTGTTCACCGGACGTGCTACCTGTCCCAGACTTGCTGTTTTCAACTCTCTAGAGACAGCAGGAGTGGTAGAGATACTCTTAATGATCGGCTATGAAAAGCCAACTGACATTTACTCCTGAGGTGCTGACTTGCTGCATCCTCGACAACTACTGTGATTATTATTATTTGACCATGCTGGTCATTTATGAACATTTGAACATCTTGGCCATGTTCTGTTATAATCTCCACACAGCCAGAAAAGGACTGGCCACCCCACATAGCCTGGTTCCTCTCTAGGTTTCTTCCTAGGTTTTGGCCTTTCTAGGGAGTTTTTCCTAGCCACCATGCTTCTACACCTGCATTGCTTGCTGTTTGGGGTTTTAGGCTGGGTTTCTGTACAGCACTTTGAGATATCAGCTGATGTAAGAAGGGCTATGTAAATACATTTAATGTATTATGTATTTATTTTTTATGGTATAGTGGCCAGTGAACCCGATTGAACATCTCTGAAGAGACCTGAAAATAGTTTTGCAGCGATGCTCCCAATCCAACCTGACAGATCTTGAGACGAACTGCAGAGAAGAATGGGAGAAACTCCCCACATACAGGTGTGCTAAGCTTGTAGCTTGAGACTGTAATCATTGCCAAAGGTGCTTCAACAAACTACTGAGTAAAGGGTCTGAATACTTATCTAAATATTTTTCATATGTTTATTTTAACATTTGCAAAATATCTATAAACCTGTTTAAGCTTTGTCATTATGGGGTATTGTGTGTAGATTGATGAGGGGATTCTTGGTGACAGGGGGCAGTATTTTCACATCCGGATGAAATGCATGCCCAAATTCAACTGCCTGCTACTCATCCCCAGAAGATAAGATTAGCATGTTATTAGTATATCTGGATAGAAAACACTCTGAAGTTTCTAAATCTGTTTGAATCATGTCTGTGAATATAACAGAACTTATTTGGCAGGCGAAACCCGAGGACAAACCATTCAGATTTCTTTTTTTTGAGGTCACTCTCTTTTCAGTGAGATTTCATTGGGAATCCAGATTTCAAAAGGACCTTCTTGCAGTTTCTATCGCTTCCACTGGAAGTCAACAGTCTTTAGAAATTGGTTGAGGTTTTTCCTTTGTGTAATGAAGTAGCCCTGTTCAAAACGAAGGTCACTTCAAGTGTACTGTTAGGCGCGTGACCAGAAAGCTAGCTACAGTTTGATTTCCTCCTGTATTGAACACAGATCATCCCATCTTCAATTGTATTGATTATTTACGTTAAAAAAATACCTAAAGTTGTATTACAAAAGTAGTTTGAAATGTTTTGGCAAAGTTTACAGGTAACTTTTGAGATATTTTGTAGTCACGTTGCGTAAGTTGGAACCAATGTTTTTCTGGATCAAACGCGCCAAATAAATGGACATTTTGGATATATATCAATGGAAATAATTGAACAAAAGGACCATTTGTGATGTTTATGGGACATATTGGAGTGCCAACAAAAGAAGCTCATCAAAGTTAAGGCATGATTTATATTTCTGCGTTTTGTGTCGCGCCTGCAGGGTTGAAATATGCTTCTCTCTCTTTGTTTACGGAGGTGCTACCCTCAGATAATAGCATCGTTTGTTTTCGCCGAAAAGCCTTTTTTTTATCTGACTTGTTGGCTGTATTCACAACAAGTGTAGCTTTAATTTGGTATCTTGCATGTGTGATTTCATGAAAGTTAGATTTTTATAGTAATTTATTTGAATTTGGCGTTCTGCATTTTCACTGGCTTTTGGCCAGGTGGGACGCTAGCATCCCACAAGTATCCCAGAGAGGTTTTAATCAATTTTAGAATAAGGCTGTAACGTAACAAAATGTGGAAAAAGTCAAGAGGTCTGAAAACTTTCCGAATGCACTGTACAATGCCTGAATGGTTTGCAGGCACCATGCAAAGGATTGACAAGTCACTGCAGGCAGAAATATAATTTACAAAAACAACCTTCTCAGAGAATAGAAACACATTCTGTCCACACATTTCTACATGCTGTTGGTTCAGTAGAGGTTGTTCTGTTCATGTCTTTCCTTTCCAAATTAACCAAACTCCTTTCAGTCAGCCAATAATATTACTGTGATTGACGCTCCATTCCTCCTCTTGGCTAGCTGCCTGTTAGCTCTGTGAAAGGCAGACCTGTTTGTGTGTGTGTGTGTGTGTGTGTGTGTGTGTGTGTGTGTGTGTGTGTGTGTGTGTGTGTGTGTGTGTGTGTGTGTGTGTGTGTGTGTGTGTGTGTGTGTGTGTGTGTGTGTGTGTGTGTGTGTGCACACAAGCTGCAGAACACACACCCATGACACTCAAACCTCCGTTACCAGTTACATAACAACTCTCCTTTACATTCAGAAGCACTCAGACAGATGTATCAGAGATTGACTGCAGCCAAACACACGCTTGGGATTATTTTTTTGTCACGAACCGGCTCAAAACCTGTAACAAAAGGGAGACAACGTGGAGATAAGGAGTAAGAAAATATATATTTATTAAATAAAGTAAACTAAGTACAATATACAATGGTGTGTGTAATCAGTAGTGTGAGTGTTTTGAATGTGATAATGCAAGGTGTTGAAAGGTGCCAAAGAAAACAACCAAAAACCACCAAGACACAACAAAACCTTTAAAGGTGTCAGCATGGGTGGGGCAAGTCTCCTCCATGAATGGGGAAGTGGTGTATTTATCCTGGGACACACCGGGCCCAGGTGTTTCCCATGTAGCTTACGACCCTCCCAACTCCGCCCACCGGCATCCTAATAAGGAAACAAGAACAAAGCGAGAATACGGCAGACAGAGTGGGAGGGTCGTCACACTCAGTAATTCAACAATTCAATTAAATCCAATTCAATTCAAGGGGCTTTATTGGCATGGGAAACATGTGTTAACATTGCCAAAGCAAGTGAGGTAGATAATATACAAAAGTGAAATAAACAATAAAAATGAACAGTAAACATTACACATACAGAAGTTTCAAAACAATAAAGACATTACAAATGTCATATTATGTATATATACAGTGTTGCAACAATGTACAAATGGTTACAGTACACAATGGAAAATAAATAATCATAAATATGGGTTGTATTTACATTTGTATTTGTGGTTTGTTCTTCACTGGTTGCCCTTTTCTTGTGGCAACAGGTCACAAATATTGTTGCTGTGATGGCACACTATGGAATTTCACCCAGTAGATATGGGAGTTTATCAAAATTGGGTTTGTTTTCGAATTCTTTGTGGATCTGTGTAATCTGAGGGAAATATGTGTCTCTAATATGGTCATACATTGGGCAGGAGGTTAGGAAGTGCAGCTCAGTTTCCATCTTATTTTGTGGGCAGTGTGCATTGTGCACATAGCCTGTCCACAACTATCCAACTATCATGTTATTTTCAAAGAGATAAAGGGCTCAATTCAACTATAGCTCAGGAGATCAGCGTTATAGCGGGATTGACTTTTAAAAGCAATGTTTCTGCTTTCACAGAGACTGCATTCATGGTAAACGCTGCATATGTCGGCTCAATCGGTAATTACTTTTAAATCATGAAAAGTTATGTGCACAGTTACTAAGCTAAGGACCCTTGGACTTAACAACTCCCTCTGCAACTGGATCCCTGACTTACTGACTGGCTGCCCCCACGTGGTAAGGGTAGGCAACAACACATTTGCCACGCTGATCCTCAACACGGTGGCCCCTCAGGGGTGCATGCTTAGTCTCCTCCTGTACTCCCTGTTCACCAACGACTGCGTGGCCAAACATGACTCCAACACTGTCATTAAGTTTGCTGATGGCACAACAGTGGTAGGCCTGATCACCGACAACAATGAGACAGCATATCAGAGACCTGGAAGTGTGGTGCCAGGATAACAACCTCTCCCTATAAAGCGAGCAAAACAGAGCTGATCATGAACAATAGGAAAAGGAGGGATAAACACGCGCCCATTCACACTGACGGGGCTGTATTGGAGCGGGTCGAGAGCTTCAAGCTTCCTTGATGTCCACATCACTAACAAACTATCATGGTCCAAACACACCAAGACAATTGTGAAGACGGCATGACAACACCTATTCTCCTTCAGGAAAAGTCCCCAGATCCTCAAAAGGTTCTGAAGCTGCACCACTGAGAGCAATACTACCTGGTAATACTACCTGGTAATACTACCTGGTAATACTACCTGGTAATACTACCTGGTATGGCAACTGCCTGGAATCAGATCATAAGGCGCTACAGAGGGTAGTGCGTATGGCCCAGTACATCACTGGGACCAAGCTTCCTGCCATGCAGGACCTCTATACTAGGCAGTGTCAGAGGAAGGTCCAAAAAAGTATCAAAGACTCCAGCAATGCAAGTCATAGACTGTTCTCTCTGCTAACTCACGCAAGTGATACCGGAGCACTAAGTCTAGGTCCAAAAGGCTTCTTAACAGCTTCAACTGCCAGGCCATAAGAATGCTGAACAACTAATCAAATGACCACCTGGACTATTGGCATTGACCTCCCCCTTTTTTCTTTACAATGCTGTTACTCGATGTTTGTTATCTATGCACAGTCACTTCAGCCCTACCTACAGTGCCTTGCTAAATTATTCATCCCCCTAGTTGTTTTTCCTATTTTGTTGCATTACAACCTGTAATTTAAATGGATTTTTATTTGGATTTCATGTAATGGACATACACAAAATAGCCCAAATTGGTGAAGTGAAATTTTAAAAATGACTTGTTTCTAAAACTTATAACTTATTATAGGGATTTAATCAGAGAGGCAACAATGAGACCAAAGATAACCCTGAAGGAGCTGCAAAGCTCCACAGCAGAGATTGGAGTCTGTCCATAGGACCACTTTCAGCCATACACTCCACACAGCTAGGCTTTACAGAAGAGTGGCAAGAAAAAAGCCAATGCTTCAAGAGAAAAATAAGCAAACATGTTTGGTGTTCGCCAAAAAGCATGTATGAGACTCCCCAAACATATGGAAGAAGGTAGCCTGGTCAGATGAGACTAAAATTGAGATTTAGGACCATCAAGGAAAACGCAATGTCTGGCACAAACCCAACACCTCTCATCACCCCGAGAATAACATCCCCACAGTGAAGCATGGTGGAAGCATCATGCTGTGGAGATGTTTTACATCAGCAGGGATTGAGAAACTGGTCAGAATTGAAGGAATGATGGAGCTAAATACAGGGAAATTCTTGAGGGAAACCTGTTTCAGTCTTCCAGAGATTTGAGACGGGGACGGAGGTTCGCCTTCCAGCAGGACAATGACCCTAAGCATACTGCTAAAGCAACACTGAAGTCGTTTAAGGGGAAACATTTAAATGTCTTGGAATGGCCTAATCAAAACCCAGACCTCAATCTAATTGAGAATCTGTGGTATGACTTAAAGATTCCTGTACACCAAAATCTATTTTAATTCCAGGTTGTAAGGCAACAAAATAGGGAAAATGCCAAGGGGGTAAATACCTTCACATAAATTGATTTGATTTGAATCAGAAAGTGGTTTGTTAACATCGAAATAAATACAATCCCGTCTGACTTCAGATGCAGCTCATGTAAATTAGCATAAATGTAATCAGAGGGTTATCGTCCACAACATTGCAGATGTTGTCACGACTTCCGCCGAAGTCGGCCCTCTGCTTGTTCGGGCGGTGTTCGGCGGTCGACGTCACCGACCTTCTAGCTATCACTGATCCATTTTTCATTTTCCATTGGTTTTGTCTTGTCTTCCTTCACACCTGGTTCCAATCCCATCAATTACATGTTGTGTATTTAACCCTCTGTTTCCCCTCATGTCATGTTTGATTGTATGTTTGTGTATTATGTGTTGGTGCGCGACGGGTTTTGTACCCACTTTTTATTATTTTGTATTTTGGCTTTGTAGTTTTGTGAAGCACTGATTAAACAACTCCGTTTATACCAAGTTTGATTCTCCTGCGCCTGACTTCCCTGTCACCAACACGCACCCATTACAGATGTCATCGCAGGATTTATTACAATGCAATGTGAACATGAGGTTTTCTTGTAAACATAAAATGGCTTTATACTGCAAGACTGGCATGGCAAAATGAAGGAACTGCATACTAAAGGATTGGATACAAAAGTTATTAATACTGAAGTCATTGGGTGCAGGTTTGTAAATGCATAATAATAGATGACAATAGTCTTTTAATTGATGTAGTAGCTAAACTAGGGTATTCCCAATAGGTTTGCCAGTGTATCATTTGAACTGGATGTTCCATGTTTTTTCTCCAAATACAGTGTATTTTTGTCCTGTAATTCACCAAGCCAGATGGTCCTTCTCAGGGGGCTTGGCTGTGATGACCTCGGGCAGCACTTTCTCTCACTCAGAATTTTGCGTGTGTGTGCGTGTGTGGATGCGTGCGTGTATGTGTGGATGTGTGCGTGTGTGGATGCGTGTGTGTGGATGCGTGTGTAAGGATGCGTGTGTGTGTGGATGCGTGTGTAAGGATGCGTGTGTGTGTGGATACGTGCGTGTGTGCGCGTGTGTGTGTGCATGCGTGTGTGTGTGTATGCGTGTGTGTGGATACGTGTGTGTGTGTGTGGATGCGTGTGTGTGGATGTGTGCGTGCGTGTGTGCATGCGTGTGTGTGTGGATACGTGTGTGTGTGTGTGTGTGGATGCCTGTGTATGGATGCGTGTGTGTGTGCATACATGTGTGTGTGTATGGATGCGTGTGTGTGTCTGGACATGTGTGCGCGTGTGTGTGGATTCGTGCGTGTGCTGATGTATGTGTGTGTGTGCGTGTGTGTATGACTGTGTGTGTGGATATGTGCGTGTCTGTGTACATTTCTGTGTGTGTGGATGCGTGTGTGTGTGTGTGTTTGTGTGTGGATGCGTGTGTGTGTGTGTGTGGATGCGTGCTTGTGTGTGTCTGGATGTGTGTGTGTGTGTGTGTGTGTGTGTGTGTGTGTGTGTGGATGCGTGCATGTGTGTATGCGTGTGTGTGTGGATAAGTGCGTGTGCATGTGCATGCGTGTGTGTGTGTGGATGCGTGTGTGTGTGGATGCGTGTGTGTGTTTGTGTGTGTGTGTGGATGCGTGCGCGTGTCTATGCGTGTGTGTGTGTGTGTGTGGGTTGCATCATGTCTCCACTTGCACTCTTTCTCATAACATCCATTGAATTGTTATTCAAATGGATCATCTATAGATGTTAACATAACATTGCATTGCATCTTCACATCTGCTGGCTAAATCTAAACTGAGCCTTTGAATATGGATGAGAATGAGCTTGCTGATACTTAGCTGTATGAGTCTGTCTCCACCCAGTGGATAGAACACTAACTCACAGGAACTTGGGCTTTGGGACCGTTTGGGGGAATTGGTGCATCATGGGACAATGCTCTAGGCAACAGGCAAACAATATCACAATGTTAATAATCTCATTGAGACATGGAACTAGACTGAAAATTGGCTCAAATGTGTATGAAAACTTATAGAAATTAAGCATTCCTATCAATTGATTTGAGCCAGTTGATCATTGTAGTATCATTTAAGAAAACTACTATACTACTAATTTGTAGAATTCTGTCTACAAAAAAATATTTGTCTAGGGCCGATTCAGATTTAGGAAATGTTTATTACTTAAATCCATGTTAAGTCCAATTATCTCAAGTCTGAGTAGGGCCTATAGATAATTAAGACAGAGACAAAAAAAAAAACACATCAGTCGGTTTAAATAAAAAAGTTTATTAACAATGTAAAATGACATACAGCTTTTTATTTCAGCTTGACTACAGTACTGTACCTTCTCCATGCCCTACACATATATCACTATTACTAATAAGCAAAACCCATGCTGAGTCCCCACTACCTGCACAGACTGTGCCTTACAAAGGGAGACGTCACCTGCTTATGCCAACCAAGACTTCACCAATCTATCTCAACTTCGAAGATTTTCCAGAGCTCATCGATTGGAGAGTATGTGTATATACATACATAGAGTATGTCTAATGTCTTCATTTATAGATAGATATTGTATGTGCAAAGAAGTTTATATTTTTGTTAGTATTGTATAGTATATTCCTCCTTGAAGATGGAAAGTAAAAGTCAGGTACAGGTGTTTGGTTCATGGAAGACTAAATCAAGGTCAGTACAGGAAGTACAGGGTCAGCTAGAAATGGAAAACAGAGAACGAAACACACAACAGACGTAGTGCACAGACTTTCTCTGCTCTGGAAAAACAGCTCTATGCCTTTTATCTAGTAGTGTACATATACAGATCTGCTATCTTAATTTGACTAGTTTTTCACAGCGGGAAAATAATCCTGCAGCAACAGGTCATGTGAATTATTATGTGGATTATAATGAATGGACATTTTTTTGTAGGGGTAGATACATTTTACATTAGGGTAAGTCAAGTCTGACATTTTAAACTGGAAATTACAAACTTTAGAATACTTTTAAAAATTTAAATACACTACAAGTTTTCATTTCCTGCGGAGCAGGAAAATTATCTGTGACAACAGAGTGATCAAATTAAGGGCTTTATTCAATGCGTATCGCGGAAGTTCAGCTTTAAAGCGTGATTGAAAAATCAAAGGCAATGTTAGCGAAGACTGCATTCACAGTAAACGCTGCGTATGTCAACTCAATCAGAAATTACCTTTACATTTAAATTGTGCAATCTTTAACGCTTCAGGGATACAGATTGAATGGAGCCCTAAAATAGCATATCTGTTTACTGCAAGTGTCTAACTTCAATGACCGGTCATGTTGGGAAAGTATTGCAACACATGGCAAGTGTCGTACTTGCTAACATTGTTTTTGAAACAAACTTAAGGATCAAATTGTGTCCTACACACAATTCATTAATTCATCAATTCAGCTTTATGGAAGAAACTAAATGTTGACATTGTTTCAAATGGTCTCTCTCTCCCGAAAACCTTTGACAAACAAAAAGGTTGGACTTTTGTACCAAACGAAAAGGTTGGACTTCTGTACCAAACGAAAAGGTTGGACTTCTGTACCAAACAAAAAGGTTGGACTTCTGTACCAAACGAAAAGGTTGGACTTCTGTACCAAACGAAAAGGTTGGACTTCTGTACCAAACGAAAAGGTTGGACTTCTGTACCAAACGAAAAGGTTGGACTTCTGTACCAAACGAAAAGGTTGGACTTCTGTACCAAACAAAAAGGTTGGACTTCTGTACCAAACGAAAAGGTTGGACTTCTGTACCAAACGAAAAGGTTGGACTTCTGTACCAAACGAAAAGAAAAGCAGTTGCAAAACATTTAAAATATATGTTTTGACTATTGGTTTCATTACATTGCAATTACAATTTATCTTTGTATTACAAAATAAAATTATAAAATGGGGTAGCCTTTTCAACAAAGAGAGAACTGTATTGGATATTGGAAATGGCAGTAATATAGTGGTGGGAGACACAAGTGGTGAAGGATTGTGGGTAATGGTGTCTTTGTTGCAGCAGTAGCACTTTACGTGCAGTGTTGCCCATGACACATGACAAAATATTTAATTCTATGCTCTTTCCTTTATGGGGCACTGTTATGATAACTGTCAATATCTTATGACACCATGTCATAATGCAAATAAATATATTGGTCGTGACATGCAAATACTGTATGTCATTCCAGTTGACAAAGCTTTTATAACTTGTCTTTTGACACTTGAATTATGATGTGCATAGGACACTTTTATGGATGTGCCATGAACAACACTTCAACTTAAGCATTACCGTTCCTGCCTTCAACCCAGGAGGGCAGGCCCCTTAGCTGGTTACCAGGCAACAGAGCCCAAAGAACCGTCTCTTCCTCTGTCGGACCAGTGGGTAGGGAGTTAGGTTCAGCAAGCTGCTGTCATCTGGGTACAAACAGAGATAAGCCCATTCATTACATGTCCAAACTAATCTCAAAGTAATTTTAACTGTGTATCTAACTCGCATAAGATCCAAGCATTGAAACCATGTGAGCGCCCCTGTGGAGGCCCTACCTTGGTTCTTCAGTGGTAAAGGCATCGCCTCCCTGAGTTTACTGAGAAGGTTCTTCATCTCTCTCATGTCCCTATGAAATAATATTTACGTTGTGTTCATGTGTGTTTTGCTAATGCACACAGAATTATAATAATAACACACACACACAGTGGGCCCACCTCTCAGTATTGTCTATGTCTGTGGTGACCAGACAGCAGAGCTGATGACAGTCCATGGGGGAGGAGGTGTCTTCTAGAATGGGGATGTCTGAGCTCTCATCCACCTTACCGTCAATCCTGGGAGGCCCACAGCAATCCTTCCCTGGAACACACACACACACACACACACACACACACACACACACACACACACACACACACACACACACACACACACACACACACACACACACACTATTAATAATAGTAGTGTAATAGTCATTACATGTTTTACACAATAAACAGTGAATTGCAGCTCAAAATAGCTCAGTTAGGATTGTTTTTGATCCCGTTAGGCTTCATGTCTCTGGCTATAATAGTTCATTTCAGGTTATAACGTTGCTATGTCATTTTATGTCAGGCATTCCCTACCTTTCCTGTGGAGCTGCAGGGATCCCAGCAGACAGACAGACTTGAGCATCTCTGTGATGTACATCTCCAGACAGCACTGCAGCTGGATGAAGAGCCTGCAGATCTCTGGGTGAATCTCTCCGTCCTCAGGCCTGTGAGGGCAACACAAAAATGCCAGTCAACATCGAGATTACCCATGATATGGCATAATACTCTGTCTGCTTGCACAAAACTTTGCTTTACATCTACAATGTTCCTTTACCACAAGGATTACATAAAAGTCCTACACAATTAAAAACTATATGACATTTTTTTTTTTTTAAATAAGGTGACAGTTCAACAACAACAAAGTCTGGGAAGCCATGTTGAGTTCCTAAGGTTCAGCCAAAACGACAGACCTGAGGAAACAGAGAGAGTATTTCCACCCATTCACACATAGCATCAGTCCATTTTGTACATGAAGATTCAAAATTGCTTGGATTAAGCTTGGGAAATGTGGGGACGTAGTTCTTTTTCTTGCTTTTTAGGCTTCTAAGGCCCATCACAGTCGGAATTATGTTTTTCCTGTGTTTTGTTTCATATTGTACAACAGCTGATGAAACTAACATTGTAAAAGTGTGGAAAATGTTGATCAGTGTTATTTCATTGATAGTTTCTGGTTTAAAATACAATCTACTCAGGACATTATAATCAGCAGGTGTTGCATGGGTGAAGTTTTGGTAACATCTCCAGGCAGTATAAATTGTAATAGACCAACAACAAAAAGAGTTCCAAACCTCTTTGTCAATAATCTCTCCCCATAGACCCCTCCCCTACTTTGGTATCCTTCCTCACCCCACTTAGACCACTCCCAGACAGTCCTAGCAAAACTCTTGGTTCAGAAAGATTTTTGGGCTAAAAAGCTATTTTGGTTTATTTTTGACCATTTTAATGGAAAACGATTACGGTAACGTACTGAATTGATTTGATATTGAGATAAAAAAAAAAAGCTGCATTGGACCTTTAAGTCTTTTTCACATGAGACTTCTCCAATCAAGCTGACTTTTCGTTCCAAAAGCCTTCTACTCCTCTCTGTAACTAGCATGGTCCCAGATCTGTTTGTGCCATCATGCCACTCCTTGCCACTCAGCACGAAAAGGAGTGGCAAGGAGTAGCATGATGGCGCAAAAAAACTGGTACCCAGACTAATCTGTAACTGCCGAGATAATGTTTTTGTGTGTTAATTGGATTTTTCATGCATTTAATGCTTCTTACATTTCTCACAAAAAGCACATTTGCTCTCTCAATCAGCTTTGTGTTTCCTGTCAGAGTGCTGCTAGCTGGCTAAAGTACTGCTGTCATCAATACCATCCTTCTGCTTATCGGATTTCCTCTGGCATATTGGAGAGGTCCGGCATCACTCAGACAGACAGACAAACAGACAGACAATGGTGAGACTAGGGTTTTCGTTTGGGGGGGGGGGGGGGGGGGGGGGGTTATAAAAAGGTAAAGTTTTATGGGGAGGGGTCCAGTCATGCTGTATGATTCATGCTAACACAGCCATCTTATCAGAGTGTCTCTGAGTGTGTCTCCATGTGTCTCTGAGCTCTGAGAGGGGCCCAGGCTGTCACAGGTGTGGCTCACTACCCCAGCCAAGATGCACATGCCCTGTCATGCGTGTGACACGCAATGAAAGATACACATTCTGAGATCTCTTAAAAGACACTGCAAGAGGATTCATTATTAAATGAATAGGTTATAGCAAGGGCGAGTACAAACGTCCACATTTAACCACACCATATTATCATATCGTAACAAAATGATGGGGAACTGAAGAGGCAATGCTTTATTTAGAGCTAGTTCATGCGCGTTAACATATAAATTGAGCCAGTTTGCTGTAGCAGGAATACAATCCTGCAGCAAAAGTAAATGTGAGTTATTATGTGGATTATAATTAATGAAAAAAAAAATGTAGGGGTTCATTCAGTACATTTTCCGTATGGGAAAATCAAGTCTGAAATTTCAAAGTGGAAATTACAAACTTCAGAAGCCTTAAACCTCAAATACACTACACATTTATTTGATCACTTTGTCGTACTTCCCCTGCGATAGAGTGATCAAAATCAAATTAAGATCTTACACCTGTAGGAAGACTAGAAACCTTCCACAGAGATCTATGTATAAGAGAAGTAGGAACTATATAACGGGTACTGAAAAGATCTGAAAAGCTGGTCAATAATCTGTAATGTTAACAAGTCATGTTGTTAGCAGCAGGTTTACCAAGTAAAATTAAAGCTAAATCCTCCAAAGAGGTAATACTGCTTTCTCTCAAAAATGTCCTTGGTCTGGCACTGCCCCAAAATCCATAGACCAACTCCATTACTGTCTGAATCAACTCCAAGCTCAGTGGAACTCTTCTGCAATACTGTAGCCAAATGTCCAACTCCCAAGCAGCAGGTTTAAGTATAGCAGGTCAGTATCACACTCAGAGACTAGGATAGCCCACTAAATTGTAGAAGTGCATGATCTCAAATGCTCTCACCAGTCTCTCTCTCTCTCTCTCTCTCTCTCTCTCTCTCTCTCTCCCTCTCTCTCTCTCCCTCTCTCTCTCTCTCTCTCTCTCTCTCCCTCTCTCTCTCTCTCTCTCTCTCTCTCTCTCTCCCTCTCTCTCTCTCTCTCTCTCTCTCTCTCTCTCTCTCTCTCTCTCTGTAGCCTATTACTCTAGGTTTCTCTGTTATATCCTTCATCCTTCATAAGAAGACCGAAAAAGACATGCAAATTACAACCCTGTACAGACCAAGATTTCAATGCTCAAACAAGCCACTCTAGACTGAAACCTAAGTTACATTTCCAAAAGGAGGTCTTTATAGAAGCCTGTGGCCCATGTCTGTGAAATTGCCCCAACGCTGTCTTTCAGCACCAAGGACAGCGACCGCTACTTACCCTGAAATGACTGACAGGCTCTGGTTTGCGGCTCTCGCCATCTCACAGCCTTTAGTTCGGGTCTTGTGCATCTCGGCCCGTAACGACGGGCAGTCGACAGAGATCTCGCCAATGGAGATGACCAGCTCACGATACAGCGCCACAAGCGTGTTAAACTCCTGCACAATCTGAGAAATAAAAAGGAAACCAAAATGATCTGGACCTAGAATTTCCTTTGTCGCGAGCCCCAGCGAGACCTTGCTGTGTTCTTCCATATAGGTTAACTAATGCGGGCTAATTGCAAACATATGTGCCTATCTGATGGGGAATTGTTAGAATTTCACAAGCAGACACATTTGCAATATAGGCCACCTTGTGACAGCAGTTGCCAGAACAACGTAGGTTATCAGATATATTGTAATCTTATATTCACAGGTAGGCTGTCAATTTAGCAGCTTTAGTTTTTTTCATTGGTGCCACAATTAATATTTCGGCACTGCAAGTTCAAAAACTAGGCTACCCTAGCCATTCAGCACCATCCTGCTTATGGACATCAACCATATTTCAGTCGATCGTGTCTCTATACTAGAGCTTGAATAAATTGACTGCCATTTCCCCAAAAACATTGATCCCTGGACAGGGGTATTAGGCTATTCTAACCTCCAAGATACAAAATATAGGCTAATCAATATTGATACCTAAAAACATTACGATATGCATAGGATATGAAATGACACCTAGAATGTCTATTTTAAAACGAATCAATTAGTCATAGACGACAACCCCGTATGATAAATTCGGCTATGTGCATCGAATTAGAGCATAGGATCCTTAGGATGGGACAACGCTCGAGACTCAGACACGTTCTGCTGTTCTTCCCGTGATGAGACTTAGTGACGTTTACTGATGTATGTGAGGGGAGAGAATGTATTATAGACGTTTCTGCCAGCACCTGTCAAATCAGTGGCCGTCTTCGACCATCAAACAGAGCTCGTTAGACAACTTTGTAATGTGGGCGATACTGGAGATCACACCAAATCACCGTCAGCCAGGCTTTCATCACTTGATGCTCCAAAATGCAAATCGCACTATCGCAATCATTGACAAAGAAGGGGTATAAAAACATGAGCAGGTCAAATTGTCTTCTCAGCAACAACAGCAACGCAAATGTATATAATTTCCCCTACACAATACATAGAAAGGTGGAGGGGGGAGGGGGGGGGGTCAGTTTGTTACCGTTTAAACAGCCAACATCAGTGCAAATTGATGAAATTAGTTAAAGAAAGAAAGAAAGAAAGGGTGAATGAATACACGACTAGCTGCATCATTTCCTGCAGAGGAAATACGCACTGTGGGCTACATGTCACAAGTTCCATACCCACCATTCTGCAGTCCGCCACGGCGCGCTGGGCTTTGCGGGTGCTCTCCGTGCTCTCCCTCCTCTCCGGGTCTCTGTAGGGAGCCTTGCCGATCTGGAAGATGTTCCCGGCGGATCTGGGGCGGTTCTTGCGCCCATTCGGTGCAGAACTCATGCATACACATCCACTAATAAAACAGCTCTAATACAGAACGTTGTTAATCTACGTCCCCCTAAACTCCACCACCACCTATTGGCCGATATCCAGTTCTTTCTATCGTTTGTGGTGTCGAAACCTCTCCAGTAGGATATATCCTAAAACGGATAGGATATATAGTTTATCTGTGGTGTGTTACTGCTCTCTCTCTCTCTCTCTCTCTCTCTCTCTCTCTCTCTCTCTCTCTCTCTCTCTCTCTCTCTCTCTCTCTCTCTCTCTCTACCGTCTAAGAAGAAGAATATATTTTTGCAGGCTGCCGTCAGAGCGCAGAAGTACCGGATGAGCGCCTGCGACTCCTCTCCGCATTGCCTCGACTGTAAAGGGGGCGCGAGTCACCTTCACTCCAGCAGTCCAACTGATGGTATACGGTAACCGTAGCCTATACACACACTCGACCCGGGGTCCAACAAGCTGAGGCGTCCTTCCTCGCGCACCGCAGTTGTGATGGTCCGTAGAAAGCAATCACTGGTATTCGCAAAATGCAACCATTTCTTATAATTTTGCGTTTCCATTAAACACGGAGAATACGGCTTGAGGAGGGTCTTCGGCAATGTAGCTATGCAAACATTCCCTTTTGGAAAAGCAAAAATGTTGCGAAACGTCCAAATAAAGAAAGCTATGTAACTTCAGGCAATAATAACACTTGCTTCATCACTAGGCCTACTAGAAACAGAGAGGAAAGCAATTCCTGGTTGCCAAGATGCTGAATTTGTTCCCAAGGTCTTTTTCTTCGAGTGTCTTCAGCCGAATGTATCTAACCTTGCCTTGGTGAGGCAGGAGACAAGCAGTTGCTACAGGCCTGACGTGGCTGGCAACACTGCACACCCATAGGACAGGAATACTAATAGGACCCAGCAAACCAGAGCCTAGACTCGGGTAAAATTCTCATTAAATTTATTCTCATTAAATAGCCTAGGCATTGCCTAGTCTAGCACTACCATAGGAAATGGTTACACTATGAAACAATTCATTATATTTGCAAAAATTCGTCAAAGGTATTAGATAAAATTGCAGTGTCCACAGTGCTACAATACCGCTTGGACGTGGAGCTGTCCAGTTTCTGAAATCCCACGCGCAGTTTTTCGTAGGATAATTAGTCGGTTCTAATTTCTTATGTAACATATAATTAAACAAATTTAAACAAGACTGGCAATAGCCTAAACCTTTGCAATTTTGCGATATTGCATTACCTAGGCCTGCGGTAGCCCTTTCCTGCAGTCAATGACCAAAAGCGCCTCTTTGGCCTCATGGGTGGAATGTTATTAATATATTTCATAATTTCATAATTAATAATCATTTTAAAAAATTACTTCGAAAATCCGGTGTTTCTATGTCAAAGAGTTTTGTTATATTTCAGTCACCTGTGATGTATTTGAAATGTAATATTGGGATGCAAACTCAAAATGTAATACTTTTCAACTCTATATCTGACGTGGTACCAGTGTCTTCTTTTTTAAGCCAATAACCATGTGTGTGATGTGTATACTTTTGTTTCGAAGTAGATTTGTTTAAGACTACCAATAATGACTCTATGTGACCCTGATTTAGCCCACTGCAGTAATTAACCAAATGGTAGAAATGCCCTAGGTTAGTTGTTCGTTGCGTTCGTGCTCTCCTCTTCAGGGTGCGCGACCGTTTATCTCCAAGGAGATACGTTCGAGTTCGCATAACTGTGTCATCTGAGCAAAAAGGAGAAAGAGCAAATTCTGCAACAATCACTAAAAGTAGCCTAATAAAACATGGATGAATATCTTTTAAGTTTGGAAACAAATGTGACTTGTAACAAACCAGAAGTAGTTCTCACTATTTTACACTTCAATGATGTGTACGAAATAGAAGCAAGACCAGAAGAACCCGTTGGCGGTGCTGCAAGGTAAAGTTTAGCTAATCCTAGCAAGCTAACGTTAATTAGCGAGTCTCGAAAGGAAATGTAGGCTTAACATTAACTTTAACATCAGTTGCCTTGATCCAGCCTTGTTGAAACTTCACTTTGTCTAGCTTTGGGCAATCTAACTAGTCTTGTATAGGATACATTAGAATTTCACAAAACGAAATGTTGGCTATGGTTTTCTCCCCCCAGGTTTGCCACTGCTCTGAAAGTATTCCAGTCGCTGAATCCTTTAGTAGTTTTCAGTGGTGACTGTTTGAGCCCTTCTTTGCTAAGCACAGTCACCAAGGGAAAGCACATGGTAGATGTTCTAAATAAATTAGGAGTCCATTGTGCGGTGTATGGTAAGTGTGTCTCTCCAACCATGCATTACTATTTCATTGTATACACACAAATGATCCAGAGAACATCCATTTATCCAAGTGCAAAACACATAGAGAACTCTCTCTTTTATGACCTTCTCTTTCTCTCTCTCTCTCACACACACACACACACACACACACACACACACACACACACACACACACACACACACACAAAACTTTATGTATTTTCATTGTCCTCTTCTAAGGAAATCATGAGTTTGATTTCGGCGTGGACCACTTGGAAGAGCAGACAAAAAATATGACCTTCCCTTGGTTCCTCAGCAATGTGTACGACAGGTCAGTTTCACCTTGCAATACTATATGACGGTGGGTTAACACAGTTCTGAGCACTGTACTTCTCAATTTTCAATACATCTTCTGTTGTACCTGAAGGACTATTGGTTTGCAGGACAATGCGAAGCAACACTACTTTTGTTCTATGTTGTTTTGCTTCTCGTGTATTATTTCAATGTGAACAAACACATTCAAATTGTTCTCTCAAAGGTTCACCCATGAAACGCTGGGCCATGGCATGGTCAGCAGCATCCTGGAGTGGAACAGCCTAAAGATCGGTGTCATGGGCCTGGTAGAGGAGGACTGGCTGGATACCCTGGGCACTGTGGACAAGAACAACATCCACTACACAGACTATGTGGAGACAGCTGATCACCTTTCTGCTGAGCTGAGGGACAAAGGGGCTGACCTGGTCATCGCAGTCACACACATGAGGTGGCGTAATGACATCAGGCTAGCATCCGAGTCCAACGGTGTGGACCTCATCCTGGGAGGACATGACCATGAGTACGGGGTTCTGGAGGTCAATGGGATTCTGATCGTAAAGAGTGGCTCAGAGTTCAGGTACCTGTCAAAGATTGACGTTGTGAAGGACCAGGATGGGACGTTCAAGTACACCTGTGAAAAGAGAGCTACAATGAGAGACCTTGAGGAAGATGCAGAAATCAAACAGATTGTGAAAGGATACACGGATAATATGCAGGTGAGTATTATCTTACAGCTTGATTAGCCACACAGCCTAGTGTGTGTTTGTGTTAGTAGCCAGCCCAGATGCCACTAAGATGATGTTTTATGAATTTATCTCACTCTGTCTCAGCATATGCTTGGAGAGGTCCTGTGCCACACAGACGTGACCTTGGATGGACGCTGCGCCACCGTGAGACGAGCAGAGTGCAACCTGGGTAATCTGATCACCAACGCCATGCTGGAGGCCACTCATGCGGAAGCAGCGATTTTAAACTCAGGTTATTACACCTTCCATTCATTTTTTGTTCCAGTCATAAGCATAGTTTAGGTTTATTTATTAAATATTGCCTCCATATTTGATTTCAGAATTTAAAAAAAAATTGTGCAGAGTTGTTAAATTCTGAAAAAGTTTGGCACCCAGGTCTGTCTGTTGAATCATGATTCTGTCCATGTATAGGTACTCTGCGATCTGACCGCTTGCACCCGGCTGGTCCCCTGACCATGCATGACCTGCTGCAGATCCTGCCACTAAAGGACCCAGTGCTGGTGGTGGAGGCCACTGGGCAGCAGCTCTACGAAGGCCTGGAGAACGGGGTCAGCATCTACCCTGATTTAGATGGAAGGTACCGCACTGGAACACACTAAAAAAGGCACCAAAACCACATTATGAGTGAACTGGTTTTATTGTAGTTACTGCTTTATTCTCACAGGAAAAGCAATCACAATAGTTTTTGACACAATATGTATTTTTCCAGATTTCCCCAGGTTTCAGGGATTCAGTTTGGCTTTAATCCCAATGGAAAACCTGGACACAGAGTCATCGCTAAGACAGTGAAGGTTCAAGGCAAGAGTCTAGATAGAGACAGAAAATATGCGGTGGCCATGAAAGAATTCTTAACTAAGGTAGGGTATAGTCTTCAGCTTCATATTAGCCACAGCTACTGGAATAGTGTTGTACATTTTCCCTACATTATATACAACAAATAAAGTAATCCATTAGTTAGCAGCGGAGGATGCAGTGTTTTTAAGTGGACAGGTAAAACTGTCTCCTCACAGCAGTATAGCAAGTAGCCATGTTGGCATCAGAGCGAAATACACATTGACAATATCCTCCTTTATATCCTCTCTTGTTTTGTGCTCAGGGCAAAGATGGCTACACTATGTTCAGTAGCTGTCCTCATAGGCACGACATAGAGAATGCTCAGATCCTGTCGACCATCCTCATCAACCACTTTGAATCTGGCCAGATCGTCAGAGGCACGAAGAGGTGCATGTCTGGCCACAGGATGGGCCTCATCAAGGTGTCCAGCAGCCCCTCTGTGTCTGGTGAGCACAGCTGCCTCATTCATTCGTTAATTCATTCAGATAAGGAATCTCTTATTCAATATGTCCTGCTTTTCATTGTTGTGCTGATCACATCTGTGAATGACAGCTAACCTGGAGTGTGTATTGATGGTGTTTCTGCAGCCATTGAAAGTACCAAGAGTGAGAATCTGGAGGGAGAGGAGGTGGGAGTGGCTGTGGTGCCCGGAGTGGAGGGCAGGATATTCCATGTCTACCCTGAGCGCCAATCAGAAACAGAAGGCTAACAGTGGGTAGGGCTGTTCCTCATCAGAGAATTTCACAGAGCAACTCAGCCATGACTCCATAGTCACAGTGTAAGCCAGGGGAAATTACATCAAGTTTCACATCTCTCATCTGCCTCTTGCTTTTTATCAGCCTTATAAACAGGCGAACTGTCAATGAACGCTCAGACAGCAACATGAGATGAAGTAATCCATTACATGTAGTACTGTTGAAGTAATCCATTACTTGTAGTACTGTTGAAGTAATCTATTACTTGTAGTACTGTTGAAGTAATCCATTACTTGTATAACTGTTGAAGTAATCCATTACTTGTAGTACTGTTGAAGCAATCCATTACTCGTAGTACTGTTGAAGTAATCCATTACTTGTAGTACTGTTGAAGTAATCCATTACTTGTAGTACTGTTGAAGCAATCCAGCAGCAAGCAGTCCTTGAAGTTGTAAATAATTTTTTTTGACATGACTCAAAATTATACCACATTTTTCCCCTTGTCAATACATTTGAATATTGACAACTAATATATTACAGAAAATGTATTTATTTTGAATGATCATTTTGTGGCATATAGTTTGGCAATGTATAAGGATTTGAACGTAGAAGGAGGAGCAATAGTGTACATGTGTTCATGACAACATTATAGTAAAAAGGAAATGAATTGAAGAAAACTCACTACTGTGTTTTTGTGATAAAACCACCCCTGACTTCCTTTTAAAAGAGATAGTCTCAGTCAATGTGCAAGGACATTCTTCTTCATAGCAAATGACATCTTGACAACATCACAGTGTTGGGTGAATGAATCAGTGATTCCCTGCTTCTACCGTTGAAAGAACCCGGCTGTAACGGATGATAATGTGGCGTATTATATGGCCTATACTGTTTGGGGACTTTCTGGTCATGCTCCAAGGCTTGACATCATTTCTTTTTGCCACTTGTCCCCAGGACAAGTAGAACGGAAGTTTTAGTTGTCCGAAAGCTTAAAGCTCCAAAAATAAAAATACATCTGTAACACCACATTAAGTGTTTATAAATAAAAATAATTCCATCAACATTTCTATGGTGGTATTTTGGCTAGGCTACTTTGAAACAAGGTAAGACGTGCTTACATAAAATGTCCAGGTTTTAAACAATCAAGTTTATGGTTAAGTAGTTTCAAAATGCTGACCATCTCTGCTCAGATTCAAGGTGGGTGATGTGCAACAGGCACTGTCCTTCACGCTCTGGTTTGGTGACCATTTGATCTGAAGGAACCGTGCCTCAAGTCTGTCCACAGAATCAAGCCTTTAGACATTAATGCTGAATATCCTTCATTATATTTGTCAAACATGACTGGCCTTCAGACGATTTTTCTGTTTCATTAAAGTTGAATGACCTTTTCTGGCATTGGTTTGGACAATATGCATATCATCTAAACTTCGACATGTAGGCTTTTTTATTTATGTACATGAAAAATGTGTTTAAATATTATTCCAATGTTGGCCTCAGTGTAATTGTTTGATGTTGTGAATTTTGTGTTTATTTTTTACTTGTCCAATCGGACAACTAAAATCTGTATTTTTGTCAGAAATGTTTTTGTTACTTGGCGTTAATGTCCATCCCTGGTTAGTCTTTACATTTAGGGACTCTGTGACATGGGTCTTTTTATTCTTTTGAATAAAATAAATCCCAGGAAAACCATGTGGTTGGTAAAAATCAGCTGTACAATACTCTTAACAGCACAGTAGCTGATTTCAAGCAATGCCACTGTGAATACTTTGAATTGGAACGACTACAGACCCAAGGAGTGCTCTGATGCTGGAACTAAACAGTACAAATTACACAATGACCATGAGAGGCATTCAGAACAGAAGTGGATGAATTGGATTCACAATTCACTTTAAAGACACACTGCTGAGCAACCCATTTTCTAAATGGAGGAGTAGAGGAAACGCAGAATTCTATATTTGAAAAATATATATAATAATACAGTTTTCTGTACATATCAGTGAAACAAACCATTAGAAAGGCTTGAGCAGAGTTCTACTTCTGTCAGGAGAGATAAACTGTAATAGTGTTTGCTGCTAAGATAATCAGATAGTTAACAAGGAAGGTCCTTGTTCTGTGTCTATGTGTAGTTGTCCGATTGGCCGACTGGACAAGTAAAACATAAAACACAAATCCAATACATATTGCTGTTGCCAATCACACTGAAGACTTAGAATCAATCCAGGTACCTTTTTGTTGTTGCTTATTTCCATTAAACTTGAAGCAGTATAGGTTGACTGTGTACTGATCATGTGACTCCCCAATGCCCATATATGGTACCATGTTTCCTCAATTCAATAGGGATCAGCTGGAACATTGTTGGTTGTATTCTACCAAGCACATCTCCAATGTGTCTGTAAATTACTCTGCCTCCTCTCCTTCTTTAACCCCCTCCCTTCCTCTCTCCATTCATCTACCCATCTATCCAGCCGTCTTCAGAAGGCAGGGAAGAAGAAGTAGCAGAGAAAGTAGATGAAGCCGATGACCCAGTTGACAGAGTAGATATACTGTATACAATGTCGAAGCCCCAGCCGCGAGAATCGTTCTCAAGGTCCGTGGCGTCCCCCAGTTCCGTGGGGGAACTGACGCCTGGCAATCGCACTAGCTTGCCTTTGGAAACCTGGAGAGGGGTTAGAATGACAGGAGAAAATCTGGTTATTCCAACTTTTGGTCAGACTTTATTCGGATAGTCCGGATTTCTATACTATCAACAAACTATGTGTTGATAATCAACTGCTTGCTAAGGTTAGGGATAGGTTTAGGGTTAGGGTAATGATTAAGTTTAGGGTTAGGATAAGGGTTAAGGTTAGGGTTAGAGCTAGGATTAGTAGCTCAGTCCTGTGTATGTAACGGTTGTCGTAGGTGGAAGAAGGTGAAGAGGACCAAGGTGCAGCGTGGTTCGTATTCATAATAACTTTAATCAAGATGAATACTGAACAAAAAAACAACAAACCGACAAACGAACAGTTCTGTAAGATGCAACAAAACACTGACCAGAAAATAACTACCCACACCCATAGTGGGAAAACAGGCTGCCTAAGTATGGTTCTCAATCAGAGACAACGATTGCCAGCTGCCTCTGATTGGGAACCATACCAGGCCAAACACATAGAAATACAAAACCTAGACTAAAAAACATAGAATGCCCACCCCAACTCATGCCCTGACCAAACTAAAACAGAGATTTAAAAAAGGAACTAAGGCCAGGACGTGACAGTACCCACCCCCCACAGGTGCGAACTCCGGCTGCAAAACCTAAACCCATAGGGGAGGGTCTGGGTGGGCATCTGTCCGCGGTGGCGGCTCTGGCGCGGGACGTGGACCCCACTCCACCTTAGTCTGGGCCCACGTCGGTGGTGCCTTTGGAGCGGCGACCCTCACCGCCGACCCCGGACTGGGGACCCCAGACTGTGAAGGGCGACTCTGGCAGCGCCGGAGTGAAGGGCGGCTCTGGCAGCGCCGGTGTGAAGGGCGGCTCTGGCAGCGCCGGTGTGAAGGGCGGCTCTGGCAGCGCCGGTGTGAAGGGCGGCTCTGGCAGCGCCGGTGTGAAGGGCGGCTCTGGCAGCGCCGGAGTGAAGGGCGACTCTGGCAGCGCCGGAGTGAAGGGCGACTCTGGCAGCTCCGGAGTGAAGGGCGACTCTGGCAGCTCCGGAGTGAAGGGCGACTCTGGAAGCTCCGGAGTTAAGGGCGACTCTGGCAGCACAGGAGTGAAGGGCGGCTCTGGCAGCGCCGGAGTGAAGGGCGGCTCCGGCAGCTCCGGAGTTAAGGGCGACTCTGGCAGCACAGGAGTGAAGAGCGGCTCTGGCAGCGCTGGAGTGAAGGGCGGCTCTGGCAGCGCCGGAGTTAAGGGCGACTCTGGCAGCACAGGAGTGAAGGGCGGCTCTGGCAGCGCCGGAGTGAAGGGCGACTGGCAGCCCTGACTGACGGGCGGCTCTGGCAGCTCCTGACTGATGGGCGGCTCTGGCAGCTCCTGACTGACGGGCGACTCTAAGGTCAGGATGTGACAGTGTAGCTCAATTGGTAGAGCTTAGCGCTTGTAACGCCAGGGTTATGGGTTCAATTTAAAATGTATGCACTCAGTCGCTCTGGATAACAGCATCTACTAAAATGTAAAAATGTAGATAGTTAGTTGCAATGTTACTGAATCTTCAGATGGACTATCCAAATAAATCTGCATGTAAGTTAATCAAGTACAGTAAGTTAATCAAGTACACAGTAAGGGATAAATAATAATGATGTAATCATTGCATATTGGTAATAAATAAATACATTGGTTATTGGTCATCTCTATTTAGATATTACATTTTTATTTCCGACTGAAAAATAAAGTATAACCATTATGTTTTCTCATTCATGTCTATAGAGAGATAACAACACTCACCTCCGAAAATACGGATTCGTTTCCTGCAGCTCTGGAGCGGCCATTTTGCACAGCTTGCCTTCTGGAAAGTCTGTTTCGGTGGGAGGTATATCCTTGCTGTGTGGTGCTGTGTGGTTCAGCTCTGCAACACATAGAAACAGAACAAGGACCTTCCTTGTTAACTATCTGATAATCTTAGTAGCAAACACTATTACAGTTTATCTCTAACTATGTGGGTATATTCTGGTTAGACATTTGCACTTTTTTATTAATGATTTATACATACAGGAGTCAACATTTATTTGGAGGCAAAATAAGTGTTTGATTTGAAGTAGTTCAAGGTGCTCTGTCTCCCTCTGTCTCTCCCCTCAGACAGCTACAGTTGTCCCCATTGTAACCTTGGCCTGGATAATCAGCAAAATAATCTAATCTAAAAACCATGCTGTCCAATCATCGTCAAGCACCCTTAATGGGTTTGAGGTTCTCACCAGTACAGCCTCTCTGCTTTCTGTGGCGTTAGCCCTCAGCACACAAATCACCTGCATTCAATCACCTAACACAATGCATCTGTAATCAGTGTATAACAACTAATAGTTTATATTTCTGACTCATGTTAACATAGGTAGGGCAAAGGAAGCAAGCAAGGCCCAGTCTACATAAGCTTAGCTGTGGCAGGTTTAACCCATTTTGAAATCTGCCTTTATTCAGTCCATAGCCCTCCATCATAGTAATGTGTTGTAAACAGAAGGCCCAGTTTAATTTTCTCATTGGTCTGAATGACTCATCTGGTCAGTGCTAGACCCAAGGTGTGTAAAACTCCCTAGAGGAATCTCTGCGGGAGGGTAGTGAAGCAATGCACAGAGTAATAACTGCAAGATAAACAACACAGATAGTAACAGCTCACTAATTCCCCATGACCACACAAGCAAGTTTGTTTTAATCTGTTCATCATCTATACATCATGAATTGTCATAAATGCAGTACCAGTTTTCCAAAAGTGAATAGCATGACAAGACATTTCATTTCGTGGACAGTGATAACTGTGGCTTGTCTTTGAGTACAGTAGAACAGTATGTTCCAATTCTCTACAATGATTTCCTTTCCTTATCGTTGTCCCTTTGTGATCACTGACAGGTGGAAGTACTGGATGGTTCCTGGCCTATTCTTAGGCATATGACACAGAGTAGAAGTAGTGGAATGAAAGCTAAACAGACTGGCACCCAGGCTAGATGGCAGGGCCGTGCACAGACCTTTCAGGTGGCTGGTGGAATGACAGCTAAACAGACTGGTACCCAGGCTAGATGGCAGGGCCGTGCACAGACCTTTCAGGTGGCTGGTGGAATGAAAGCTAAACAGACTGGTACCTAGGCTAGATGGCAGGGCCGTGCACAGACCTTTCAGGTGGCTGGTGGAATGAAAGCTAAACAGACTGGTAACCAGGCTAGATGGCAGGGCCGTGCACAGACCTTTCAGGTGGCAGTTGGAATGAAAGCTAAACAGACTGGCACCCAGGCTAGATGGCAGGGCCGTGCACAGACCTTTCAGGTGGCAGTTGGAATGACAGCTAAACAGACTGGTACCTAGGCTAGATGGCAGGGCCGTGCACAGACCTTTCAGGTGGCAGTTGGAATGACAGCTAAACAGACTGGCACCCAGGCTAGATGGCAGGGCCGTGCAGGTTGTAAACAGAAGGCAGGGCCGTGCACAGACCTTTCAGGTGGCAGGTGGAATGAAAGCTAAACAGACTGGTACCTAGGCTAGATGGCAGGGCCGTGCACAGACCTTTCAGGTGGCTGGTGGAATGAAAGCTAAACAGACTGGCACCCAGGCTAGATGTCAGGGCCGTGCACAGACCTTTCAGGTGGCTGGTGGAATGAAAGCTAAACAGACTGGTAACCAGGCTAGATGGCAGGGCCGTGCACAGACCTTTCAGGTGGCTGGTGGAATGAAAGCTAAACAGACTGGTAACCAGGCTAGATGGCAGGGCCGTGCACAGACCTTTCAGGTGGCAGTTGGAATGAAAGCTAAACAGACTGGTACCCAGGCTAGATGGCAGGGCCGTGCACAGACCTTTCAGGTGGCAGTTGGATTGACAGCTAAACAGACTGGTACCTAGGCTAGATGGCAGGGCCGTGCACAGACCTTTCAGTTGGCTGGTGGAATGAAAGCTAAACAGACTGGCACCCAGGCTAGATGGCAGGGCCGTGCACAGACCTTTCAGGTGGCTGGTGGAATGAAAGCTAAACAGACTGGCACCCAGGCTAGATGGCAGGGCTGTGCACAGACCTTTCAGGTGGCTGGTGGAATGAAAGCTAAACAGACTGGCACCCAGGCTAGATGGCAGGGCCGTGCACAGACCTTTCAGGTGGCAGGGGCTTTAAATGAAAAAAGGGCACCACCCCCTTTCTTGAATTTTTTGTAACTATCACAACATACTAACTGCCTCTGCAGTGAACATTTTGACATTTTTGATCAAAAGACTATTTCTGCAACAACACCCTCACTCATCATAAATTGTAAGCAGCTACCCACTGGGCACAGAAGTCAATGCATTGTCTAGTCCACATTGGTTCAATGTGGATGTGGAAACAACATTGATTCAACCAGCATGCGTCCAGCGGGTAATTAGAGTGCATTCTAAAGACATGATTGACATGGGGAACAGAGGCTAGTGTGTCAGCTGATCATTGATGTTGATGATTGATGTAAATCTGCTAAGTAGCTAGCTCACTGATTGTGATTTTTCTTAAATGTTCTTAAAAAATAACTTCATAAGATAGCCTGATATTTCTAATCTTCTAACTCATGATGGGGCTGGCTGGCTAGTGGCATGTGTGTATATTTTAGTACACGGTGGTCAGCTAGAGTCTCGACTACCTGTGTTCAGTGCTAAATTTGTAAATCGGGAGGCGCTGGAGCAAAAAGTGAGCATGAGAGGGGGGTGACCTGGGGAGCTCTGAGGTACAGATACAAAGTATTCCCCTCTATAATAAGGCATTGCATGCATATAATCACATTTGCATAGTGGTATAGAGCAGTAGAGTAGAGTCGCTTACAGAACCTGGATACAAAAACTTGTCCTTTTAAAAACACATTTCATGCAATTCTAGGTCATTTTACTGTACATGACAAGAGACGTTGACAGAATCTTTTCATGCCGCACAAATAATTGAACGGACAGGCGTCTTTGACACTGCCAAACTGAGAATCTGAGAGAAATAAAAGCAACCACGTCGTGAATCGATCAATAGCCCCGGCTTAGTTCTGTGGAGACACACACATTGTACAAGAGTAAAAAATTATAGTACTAAATAAAAGTGTTCCAGTTTCACTGACTGCAGCCGATGCCCTTGTGACAAAAAGCCTATCTCTCTTGTTTTATGTTGAAAAGCAATGTTCTCTCAATAGGGCCATTTGGAAGTAGATAAAATATTTTGGTAGCCTACAGCAGTCAGATTAGAGTCTTCTCTTTTCAGCTGGAGCCATTTGGAAGTAGATAAAATATTTTGGTAGCCTACAGCAGTCAGATTAGAGTCTTCTCTTTTCAGCAGGAGCCATTTGGAAGTAGATAAAATATTTTGGTAGCCTACAGCAGTCAGATTAGAGTCTTCTCTTTTCAGCTGGAGCCATTTGTTTTCCAGACTGGGTTTTTCCGCGATTGTATTTTAAATATTGCGAAAGGCGTATTTTGTCTGCATGCTGTTCACTGACCGGTTTGCCGTGTATTCCCGACTGCAGGCTATTCCCGTGTTATTGGGCTACAATAACACAGCTAGGCAATTTCTTAAAGGACGCTACTGATCCTCTGTGGCTAAATTATAGGCCTTCTCATGGTGTAGTATTCTGAATGATTTAATTCATTTCTGAACAGACAGCAGTAATTCTATAACTTTGGCAAATGTATTTAAATCAGGGATGGACAATTTTGATGGGGGTTGGGGGCCACAGAAAGAAAACAGAACTCATACATATTGCCATGGGGCAGAGAGAAGATTTAGCAATTTTATAACTCATTTGATGCAATTCTACTAATTTTGCCATGGGCTGTAGAGAAAAATTTGCAGTTTTATAGCAAATTTCCTGCAATTGCACACATTGTGCGGAGGCAAATGTTTGCAGTTTATAACTGATTATCAAGGGGCCCCACCCCGGTCGGTAATTCAACCATGCTTGCTACAAGTTTAGATAGTTGGCCACTAGACTAATTTATAGAACAAAAAAAAGAACACGAGGGCTGCATGAGGTTTGTATCATTGTATCATTATCATTATTTCAAAAGAACAGGATAAAAAAGATCAACAGATAACCAGTTGGACAGAAAACTCTAGGACAGAAAATGGTCCATTGTGTATTTCCGTTTGCAGAATATTTACATAAAGCCTGTAATAAAAGAAAAACGGCTACCAATAACTAAATAGTACAAATATTGATCTTCTATGTGGTTAATGGTGTGTGTATATAGATTGTGTATAGGCTTGTTTCCCATATGAATCGTTTCTTTGTGTCAGACTGGGTTCAAGTGACATCTGTTTCTATTTTTTTCTTCTGTATTTATTTGTCTGTTTGTGGTATGTATGTATGTACAGTTGAAGTCGGAAGTTTACATACACCTTAGCCAAATACATTTAAACTCAGTTTTTCACTATTCCTGACATTTAATCCTAGTAAAAATTCCCTGTCTTAGGTCAGTTAGGATCACCACTTTATTTTCAGAATGTGAAATGTCAGAATAAAAGTACAGAGAATGGTTTATTTCAGCTTTTATTTCTTTCATCACATTCCCAGTGGGTCAGAAGTTTACATAAATTCAATTAATATTTGGTAGAATTGCTTTTAAATTGTTTAACTTGGGTCAAACGTCAATATATCCACATAATTCTGCCATCTATTTTGTGAAGTGCACTAGCCACTCCTGCAGCAAAGCACCCCCACAACATGATGCTGCCACCCTCGTGCTTCACGGTTGGGATGCTGTTCTTTGGCTTGCAAGCCGGGAGGCTTTTTTCCTCCAAACATAATGATGGTCATTATGGCCAAACAGTTCTATTTTTGTTTCATCAGACCAGAGGACATTTCTCCAAAAAATACTATCGTTGTCCCCATGTGCAGATGCAAACAGTAGTCTGGCTTTTTTATGGCGTTTTTTATGGCTTGGTAACTTCAAGAGTTTGGAAATTGCTCCCAAGGATGAACCAGACTTGTGGAGGTCTACAATTTTTTTCTGAGGTCTTGGCTGATTTCTTTTGATTTTCCATTGATGGCAAGCAAAGAGGAACTGAGTTTGAAGGTAGGCCTTGAAATGTATGTATGTATGTGTATATATGCAGTATGTATGTATGTATGTATGTATGTATGTATGTATGTATGTATGTATGTATGTATGTATGTGTATATATGCAGTATGTATGTGTATATATGCAGTGTCTATGTATATATGTATGTATATTATTTTACTGCTCTAGGGATATAATTGTTGTTTGGATAACCTTATTGACTATTATGTATTGATGTTTTTTTTTGTGATGCGCACTGCACTGCAGAGAACGCCGGACGATGAATTATCATTGAATTACCATAGTGAATTATTGTAATGTTTGTTAATGTGTCAATTAATCCCATAAGGGATGGGTTACCAACTGGCGGTTTGACACGAAAGAAAAATGTATTCATTAATTCAACAACAAAAAATAATTAATTCATTCGGTGTAATAACATAACACAACCCATCCAAGATCAAGGTTAAGTTCAAGGTCAGGTCTTAATAGGGGTAGTGGCAGTCCTTTGACAAGCATATTCCAATAGATGCTGATGAGTAGTACTCCTGAAGACTGAGAGAAACACATTGCCATGTTAATAATATATCCTTTGACCTCTAAACTTGTAAAAAAGGATTCCAAGGGGGTTCGTTCTTCAGCTGTCCCCATAGAAGAACCCTTTTTGGTTCCAGGTAGAGCAGTTCATTTGTGTCATTTGTCTATAATGTGTTCTATTCCCCTGATATTCTATTTCATGAAGCTCTATTTGATGTGTGGACAGGTGTACCGGTGCAGACCTGATTAAGGTGGGTGAGTTGAGGGTTTGATAGATATGAAATACAATGGTGAAATCAGGTAACCAGTGAAGTAAGTCACTGTTTGAAGCAATGCTAGGCCTATATTATCGTATAATTCCAATGTAGTCTTCTGACGAAATGAATGTCAGTTAGTCAAGAATTTAGTTGCTACTGCATATCACAAGTTTATACAGTAGCATACTGATGAATCAAAGCTTTTTAATAGAGAATTGCATTGAATCAGTTTGCTACAGAAGGGGAATAATCCTGCAGCAACTGCAAATGTGAATTATTATGTGAAATATAATGAATGGATCATTTTAGGGGGATATTGAATTTGGCCTATACTACTATAGCCCATAGAAACTCAATGAATAACACATTTATAAACGGCAAAAAAGACAGTGAAAAAATTAATAATGAGGATTGAGGTTTGGAAGTGTCTGTCCTATATCTAGAAGATATACGAAAGCTATGTATATATATGTATATATATATATATAGTGGGGAGAACAAGTATTTGATACACTGCCGATTTTGCAGATTTTCCGACTTACAAATCATGTAGAGGGCTGTATTTTTTATCATAGGTACACTTCAACTGTGAGAGACGGAATCTAAAAGAAAAATCCAGAAAATCACATCGTATGATTTTTAAGTAATTAATTTGCATTTTATTGCATGAAATAGGTATTTGATCACCTACCAACCAGTAAGAATTCCGGCTCTCACAGACCTGTTAGTTTTTCTTTAAGAAGCCCTCCTGTTCTCCACTCATTACCTGTATTAACTGCACCTGTTTGAACTCGTTACCTGTATAAAATACACCTGTTCACACACTCAATCAAACAGACTTCAACCTCTCCACAATGGCCAAGACCAAAGAGCTGTGTAAGGACATCAGGGATAAACATTTAGACCTGCACAAGGCTGGGATGGGCTACAGGACAATAGGCAAGCAGCTTGGTGAGAAGGCAACAACTGTTGGCGCAATTATTAGAAAATGGAAGAAGTTCAAGATGAGGGTCAATCACCCTCGGTCTGGGGCTCCATGCAAGATCTCACCTCGTGGGGCATCAATGATCACGAGGAAGGTCAGGGATCAGCCCAGAACTACACGGAAGGACCTGGTCAATGACCTGAAGAGAGCTGGGACCACAGTCTCAAAGAAAACCATTAGTAACACACTACGCCGTCATGGATTAAAATCCTGCAGCGCACGCAAGGTCCCCCTGCTCAAGCCAGTGCATGTCCAGGCCCGTCTGAAGTTTGCCAATGACCATCTGGATGATCCAGAGGAGGAGTAGGAGAAGGTCATGTGGTCTGAGCTTTTTGGTCTAAACTCCACTTGCCATAATTGGAGGAAGAAGAAGGATGAGTACAACCCCAAGAACACCATCCCAACCGTGGAGCATGGAGGTGGAAACATTATTCTTTGGGGATGATTTTCTGCAAAGGGGACAGGATGACTGCACCGTATTAAGGGGAGGATGGATGTGGCCATGTATCGCAAGATCTTACTTCCCTTAGTAAGAGCATTGAAGATGGGTCATGGCTGGGTCTTCCAGCATGACAACAACCCAAAACACACAGCCAGGGCAACTAAGGAGTGGCTCCTTAAGAAGCATCTCAATGTCCTGGCGTGGCCTAGCCAGTCTCCAGACCTGAACCCAATAGAACATCTTTGGAGGGGGCTGAGAGTCCGTATTGCCCAGCGACAGCCCCGAAACCTGAAGGATCTGGAGAAGGTCTATATGGAGGAGTGGGCCAAAATCCATGCTGCAGTGTGTGCAAACCTGGTCAAGAAGTACAGGAAACGTATGATCTCTGTAATTGCAAACAAAGGTTTCTGTACCAAATATTAAGTTCTGCTTTTCTGATGTATCAAATACTTATGTCATGCAATAAAATGCAAAGGAATTACTTAAAAATCATACAATGTGAGTTTCTGGATTTTTGTTTTAGATTCCGTCTCTCACAGTTGAAGTGTACCTATGAAAAAAAATTACAGACCTCTACATGCTTTGTAAGTCGGAAAACCTGCAAAATCGGCAGTGTATCAAATACTTGTTCTCCCCACTGTGTATATACAGTATATATATATATATATATATATATATTGCACATATTTAACCCCTTTTTTTGGGTAGTACCAGAACTATGTCCATGCTTCAATAAATGTTTTAAACTGGCACATACCGGTTACCTTCAGACAAGTCCAGTGACACTTGTGGGGGTCGTAGACAATACCACGGAGAACACAATTGTGAACCTCCCTTTTCTACTCTGGGGTCACATTAGATTGTAGCCCAAACAGATCAGATGCTGGCATAGTTGACATATCAGGTTACTGACTTCAGACGAGTCCCATGGCACTTGTGGGGGTTGTAGAGCAAAACAAAGAACCCCATTGTGTTTGTGAGAGTAGAGCAAAACAGAGAACCCCATCGTGTTTGTGAGAGTAGAGCAAAACAGAGAACCCCATCGTGTTTGTGAGAGTAGAGCAAAACGGAGAACCCCATCGTGTTTGTGAGAGTAGAGCTAAATGGAGAACCCCATCATGTTTGTGAGATTAGAGCAAAATGGAGAACCTCATCTTGTTTGTGAGAGTAGAGCTAAATGGAGAACCCCTTCATGTTTGTGAGATTAGAGCAAAATGGAGAACCTCATCTTGTTTGTGAGAGTAGAGCTAAATGGAGAACCCCTTCATGTTTGTGAGATTAGAGCAAAATGGAGAACCCCATCTTGTTTGTGAGAGTAGAGCTAAATGGAGAACACCATCGTGTTTGTGAGAGTAGAGCAAAACGGAGAACCCCATCGTGTTTGTGAGAGTAGAGCAAAACAGAGAACCCCATTGTGTTTGTGAGAGTAGAGCTAAACGGAGAACACCATCGTGTTTGTGAGAGTCATAATCGTCTTGCAGGCCAAACCGTTCAGACGTTGCAGACGTTTTTGTGAGAAGACCGATTTTAGGAATATCTCCTGGTCTGACAAACACCGTTGTAGCGCTGCCACCTTCCACCACAGATGCGGAAGGCTGCACTAGGCGGATGCAGTGGATTGAGACACGGCCCATGCAAAAAGAAACAAATCTCTAGCTTAAACCGACAGATTTTGATGGGGATTTTTGTATTATGTTACTTAGACTGATGCACCGGTGCATCAAAAGACAAGGGGATTTTAAACCTTGAATAATCTACAAGTTTGCAACAAAAGAGTGATCAAATTAAGATCCTACATCTGTATGGCTGGAACATAACTGCAGTTTGAACTGGGGCAGTAGAGATACAACTATTTTGCTCAGGGGTATGTTTACAGTGGTGTGCCTAAGATGGGAGATATTTGGCAGATGAAGCACAGCAGAAAATAGGAAGCAGACAGCCCAGTTCTTCAGACTCTCTAGGGGACCACACAACACTGATAAAAACCCATTAATGCACACCTCAAGCAAACAGCATTTGTTTTTAAATGTATCTATTCTACCTTATTGTTACCAGGAAGTACTCTTTCTTTTTGTGTGAGAGAGAGAAAGACAGAGCGGGGGAGAGGAAGAGAGGAAGAGAGGAAGAGAGGGAGAGAGACAGATAGAGCCAGCCAGCCAGCCAGACAGACAGACAGACAGACAGACAGACTGTAAGGAAAGTTTATTGATATGGCTCCACAGTCGACTCACTAAACCCTATCTGGGACTCTGGCTGAAACTTGCCCGACACAGATCTAGGATCAGCTTACCCTCTTCCAATCGTAACGTTCATCATTAGTTGGGGAAACGCTAGAGTCTGGATCAGCATCTGGGGGCATCTTCATCCTCAGGGCTCCCATCCCTTCCTTGTCTTTACTCATGGGGTTCGGTCTGTATATGTAGCCTACAGGAGCCTGGAGGTCCTCCCATCGTAATTACCATTATCACACCCAGGGGGAACTCTAGGGATTTCACTGCTGCCGTGCAGCCGCCTCCCAAAGTGTATCATTATCACGGAACACAACACCTACCACTGAACAGTCGTCTAATCACACACACACACACACACACACACACACACACACACACACACACACACACACACACACACACACACACACACACACACACACACACACACACACACACACACACACACACACACACACACACACACACACACATAAACACACACACACGCACCGGGTTGGAAGCAGCTGTCCCCAAGCTGAGCAGAAAAACACAGTAAAGTCAGCACTCCCGAAGACACAGCCAGAACAACACCAAATAGTAGCCACAGATAAAGTGTATTATTAATTCAGTGTTCTTAAATCCTGACCCTGTGGAACCATGGTGTATAGTATCCACAGTGTGTTCTTAATTCAGTGTTCTTATATCCTGACCCTTTGGAACGATGGTATATAGTATCCACAGACACAGTTTGTTCTTATTTCAGTGTTTTTAAATCCTGACCCTGTGGAAACATGGTGTATAGTATCCACAGATACAGTGTGTTCTTATTTCAGTGTTTTTAAATCCTGACCCTGTGGAACCATGGTGTATAGTGTCCACAGATAGAGTGTGTTAATAATTCAGTGTTTTTAAATCCTGACCCTGTGGAACCATGGTGTATAGTATCCACAGATACAGTGTGTTAATAATTCAGTGTTTTTAAATCCTGACCCTGTGGAACCATGGTGTATAGTATCCACAGATACAGTGTGTTAATAATTCAGTGTTTTTAAATCCTGACCCTGTGGAACCATGGTGTATAGTATCCACAGTGTGTTCTTAATTCAGTGTTCTTATATCCTGACCCTGTGGAACCATGGTGTATAGTATCCACAGTGTGTTCTTAATTCACTGTTCTTATATCCTGACCCTGTGGAACCATGGTGTGTTCAGGGTTTCATTTCATCCCAGTACTGACACACCTAATGATGAGTTGAAGCAGATCTGTTAGCTGTGGATCCCCACGAGATATTAAAGAACACTTCTCTATCACAGCCCAGACTCCTCCGTCCCTGGACTACACAGGAACACAACACTTCCTGTAGTGCAGAGACTGAAAAAGCAGGAACAAACCGCGCCTGAAATGTGCTTACATTACATAAATCTCAAAACATGAATGTGAAACAGGACCAAAGACACATGGTACCATGAAGTACACAGAGAGAAATCTGGCTACAGTGCAGTACAAACAGTCTGAGAGAACTGATCTGTGTCAGAGTGGGTGTCAGTCTCTGTTCTCAGCAAACATGTCAGTGTCTTAACAAACAAGGCAAGGCAACACTTTATACAGAAGCAGGAACAGCCTGGTAATCCAAACTAGTACCCATATTGCTCTATATTCTGTTCACAGTTATTTATTTGATTTTGCCTACCACTTAATTTACACACACAGCATTCAAATCGGAATCTTCCAAGTAGTCATCTAGCCAACTCCATAACTCCCTCCATTGCCACAGCAAGTTATTCATAACAATTCACAAAACCAATCTAATAATCTCATGGCCACAAAGATATCTACTAGGAGCACATTGTATATGGCCACAAAAATATCTACCAGGAGCACATTGTATATGGCCACAAAGATATCTACCAGGAGCACATTTTATATGGCCACAAAGATATCTACTAGGAGCACATTGTATATGGCCACAAAAATATCTACCAGGAGCACATTGTATATGGCCACAAAGATATCTACCAGGAGCACATTGTATATGGCCACAAAGATATCTACCAGGAGCACATTGTATATGGCCACAAATATATCTACCAGGAGCACATTGTATATGGCCACAAAGATATCTACCAGGAGCACATTGTATATGGCCACAAATATATCTACCAGGAGCACATTGTATGTTATGTAATGTGTATGGCAGCTTCTACATATGGTATGCTAATTGCCATCATGTCCGCAAAGAATGACGTCAGAAACAAAACAACAGCCAGTTACAATCATTCCAGTCTAGCAATGTGCCTGTAGATCTGCATCTACCAATCAGACGGGAATCTGTTATTTTGTTTGGGTGGTTTTGAAGGGCTCTCTGCCCAAGCCTCATCATGCAGCCCATTCAGATATAACCCCACCTTAACTGCACAGGCAATGACTATTGAGACAAGCTGGCCGCTGATGGGACTTGTCGATAGTAAGCAGGACACTCACACACACACATGCATACACACACGTACGTACGCACACACACACACACACACACACACTTTACAAGTCTGTAAAGTCAATAATCAGCTAATCCAGTTACTGAATATACAACAAAGCAACAAACTGTAACTTGGTCTATGGAGAGACATTGTCTGTCTGGTAAGGAACTGATCCAATTTACATATGATATAGTAAAGTATACAGTGGCTTGCAAAAGTATTCACCCCCTTGGCATTTGTCCTTTTTTGTTGCTTTACAAACTGGAAGTAAAATAGATTTTTGGGGGGGTTTGAATCATTTGATTTAAGCTACATGCCTACCACTTTGAAGATGCTAAATATTTTTTAATTGTGAAACAAACAAGATATAAGACAAAAAAAACTGAAAACTTGAGAGTGCATAACTATTCACCACCCAAAAAGTCCAAACTTTGTAGAGCCACCTTTTGCAGCAATCTCTTGGGGTATGTCTCTATAAACTTGGCACATCTAGCCACTGGGATTTTTGTCCATTCTTCAAGGCAAAACTGCTCCAGCTCCTTCAAGTTGGATGGGTTCCACTGGTGTACAGAAATCTTTAAGTCATACCACAGATTCTCAATTGGATCGAGGTCTGGGCTGGTGCCACCACCATGCTTCACTGTGGGGATGGGGTGTTCTCGGGGTGATAAGAGGTGTTGGGTTTACGCCAGACATAGCGTTTTCCTTTATGGCCAGAAAGCTCGATTTTAGTCTCATCTGACCAGAGTACCTTCTTCCATATGTTTGGGGAGTCTCCCACACGCCTTTTGGCGAACACCAAAAGTGTTTGCTTAATATTTTATTTAAGCAATGGATTTTTTCCGGCCACTCTTCTGTAAAGCCCAGCTCTGTGGAGTGTACGCCTTAAAGTGGTCCTATGGACAGATAATCCAATCTCCGCTGTGGAGCTTTGCAGCTCCTTCAGGGTTATCTTTGGTGTCTTTGTTTCCTCTCTGATTAATGTCCTCCTTGCCTGGTCCTTGAGTTTTGGTGGGCGGCCCTCTCTTGGCAGGTTTGCTGTGGTGCCATATTCTTTCCATTTTTTTTATAATGGATTTAATGGTGCTCCGTGGGATATTCAAAGTTTCAAAAAATATATGCATAATGGGCTCTTAGTTGGATCAATAATCTCAAGCTTGTGTGAGAGGCTTTAATGGCCTTTGTGATAAAACACATTGGCAGTTTCTGTTCTATACAGATGATCCTGCTCTTAGGAAGTGAGGCCAACAGAGTGATGGTTTCAGACTGTAAACAAGATTCCGTTCTGTAAAGCTGATTCTGTTCTCAGGAAGTGAGGCCAACAGAGTGATGGCTTCAGACTATAATCAAGATTTCGTTCTATACAGCTGATCCTGATCTCAGGCAGCGAGGCGAACAGAGTGATGGCTTCAGATTGTAATCAGTCAAAGGATCAGATACCTACAGCATCTGACATTAAAGGGGAATTTCAGTATTTTACAACGTAGTGTTGTTAGATGGTTCCTCACCCTGAAAGTAGACTACGGATCAAAATAAACTGTAATCTATTGTTTGGTATTCTTTAAACAGCCAGTAATAACTTCAACTAACTTTAACCAACACCAACACCAACAGTTTAACCAACTCCTTCTCTTTCTTGTCCTTAGACTCTTCACCCTGTTCCACTCTCTTTTACTCATCCTCCTATCCATCGCTGCTGGAGCTGGAGATGAGGGAAGAGCCGTCGGTCTGCTCTTCGCCCAACGGTCCCCCCGCCAAGTTACCTTTCCTCCACTGAAAATGAATGTTCCCATGTTAGCCGAGACCACATTCACAGTGAACACTGCATATCGACATCGGCTCACTCAGAAATCACCTTTACATTTCTGTCACGCTGTAACATTTTCCACATTGAAATGAAGTAGTGTACCCAGTGGGATAATGTCTGTACAGTAAAATAAAGCCCTCTCAACACACTGACTTCAGGCTCTCTTCAGTCTGTATCGCTGAAACGTTACAGATTGCTTACACATCCAAGTGGGAATCGTGGTATTTACCACATACAATGGGGAGAATTTTTTTTTTATCTATTTCTTTTTCTACCTCATCCACACTCATTTACGGTGAGACAGGTGAGTGAACCTGAAGTCATATTATTTCAATAGTATTTGACAAGAGATCCTCTCTAAGCTTTACAGGAATATGACTCTGAATATAAACAGCAACACCTCCCCCATTGGCATTCCAATCTCTTCTGTAGATATTACAACCATATATTGCTACTACTGTATCATCAAATGAATTATATAACCTCTACAGTAGCTATTACAGGGAAAGAATACCATGCTATATTAATAGTTTGATAGTTTGAGTTTGAGGAGAGTGCAGAGGAGAGAGTGCAGAGTTATGAACTAATGTATTAATAAACCAATTAGGCACATTTGGGCAGTCTTGATACAACATTTTGAATAGAAATGCAATGGTTCATTGGATCGAAGAAAACTTTGCATATACACTGCTGCCATCTAGTGGCCGAAATTGCGCTTTGAATCCTAAGTCATATCATTGGCCTTTCTCTTGCATTTCAATGATGACAGGAAAAAAACAACGCATGTTTTTTCCTTTGTATTATCTTTTACCAGATCTAATGTGTTATATTCTCCTACATTCATTTCACATTTCCACAAACTTTAAAGTGTTTCTTTTCAAATGCGGCCGGCTTGACCAAGTGTTGCTGATGGAGGAGCCAATGCGTCAGACACCCGAGGTCCATGAGAGATGGAGCGGAGTGGATCCGAGTCTGAGGCAGTCTTCCTGGAAAGTTGAGGATCCAAGTCCGAGGCAGAATCCCAGGCGGAATACCAGACAGAATCCCCCTGGGAAGAAGTCCGGATAGGGGATGATGGCGCAGGAACCTCTGAAGCCAGGAGGGCAAAGCTGTTTGACAAGTGGATTTTGGTCGGGCTTCCCAACGCCCCATTCGCCATAGGCCGCTTCCCTCCATTTGGCCTATGGCGGGTAATGTGCTTCCATGGTTGGGCGGCAGGATTGGTGACAGTATCTATCATCCATTAAATACACCAGGAGCCACGGTCCAGTTCCATTTTCCAGGGGAGTGTGAAACTTCTTTAGGGAGGGGTGCCTGTTTGGCATTTCACTCAAGGAGTGTTAACATGGCGGTGATACTCTCAACACACCTGTTTTCTAAGAATAGCCACTTCTGCCCTATTGTCCTCGGCGAATAAATAATTGTTGCATCAGAACTCAGAATTCCACATTGTCCTGGAAGAGAGCATAGTAAATACAGCTCCTGCATTAAACACTCACTTTTCCCCCTGACCATGAGAAGAGACATAGCAACTGTAAATAAATTGTGTTTTAACCATGTTTTGAGGCTATAAATATATATATATATACATATAGCCTCAAAACATGGTTAAAACACAATTTATTTACAGTTGCTATGTAAATATATATATATATATATATATATAAATATTGTTAATTTTTTACATTTACTTTGTTTACAAACATTGGAGTACAACAAGCTTATATTTTGGGTTCTGATGGGGGGGTATGACAGTTGAACTAAGCTCATCAGGCATTTAGTTATATTCTTCAAGAATCAGTGGTAGTAGTCACAGTCCTACATATAATTAATTTAATTTGAAAAATGTATGTAGCAACTGCTGATTGAACCTTTAAGGAAATGACCTCAATAATAAAATGTTCTGCAGTTGAATGCAACAATGTTTTTTAACACTATAATTTATTTACCAGCTTGATAGCTGTGCTTTTAATCTATGGTTGATAAAGCTTGTTGGCCATTAGCCTCAATGTGTGGCAGTGGAGGAGGGGCCTGAGGGCACACACTTAACTGAGTGTGTTGTGAAATCTGTTATGAATGCAATGTAATGTTTTTTAAATTGTATAACTGCCTCAATGAGCTATACTGCCTAAAACTATTTAATAATAAAAAGTCAGAGTCGTAACAGTTTTAGTTAAAAGCCCACCTTTTAATTAAGCAGACTTTAACAGCTCTACACTACCAGGGGGTTCGGGAGGGTTACCCGGCATTTCTAACGCCTCCTACGGCCTCCTCTCCTGCGACGCCGGGACACCCTGGGACGGCGGCGCCTGCGGATAGGGCGGCTGCTGGATCTTCTGCGTCTTCTTGGCATTGTGATTGATTGATAAGTAAGACTATGAATGAATTGTAGACGGCCAGGGATCTCTTTTATAGGGCTGGAGGTGGCATGCGTGACGTCATCATGTGATAAATGATGATGCAATAATTATTAATAACATTTAGAATTTTGAAAACTACTAGTCTTCAGTGATGACGCAATAGTGATATTTTTGGGGTTTGGCGAATTTAACTTGTGTTCTGTTGCTTTGGCCAACCCAATGAACCGTGGTAAAAAAATAATTTGCACATTTGACACCTTCTCTACACTCAAGTTTTTCTTTTGAATATTTATTTATCCAAGGTGGTAGGTAATCCTATTCACTGTCTTTTGTTTTGTAATTTTCAGCTATGAAGTCGTAAATACCAGTTGGATGCATTCACCGGCTTTGAAGTCATTTGTCTTTGTATTCATTATGGATCCCCGAGGCAGTAGCTAGTCTTCCAGGGGTCCGGCAGCATTAATAATATATAAATCGATAATAATAGCCAAATCTGTTAGGAATAGATACAATTAAAACATTGACTCTTGTATCTGTCCCTAAAAAAACAACAACATTAAAACAATGTCGTTTTTATTTGAAACATTTACACATTCAATCATCAAGTTAGTCAGAATAGGCTTGCAATAATTTCTTAGGCCTAGAGTAATTTATTGATATAACGATTGGATTCCAAACAGCAAATAATTAATTCATACACGTTTACTATAGGTATAACATCCCACAACAATTAAAGACAACTAAGAATAGACACAGGAATATAAATTGATATGCTATTCGTTTAAAACGATATGCTATTCGTTTATAGAATAATTTCAAGATCCAACCATTATAAACGGTACATCATCAATATTATAATACCGTAAGCTTCTCAGCTACGGGAGGGTCTACTCCTAATTTGGAGCAGAGTTTCTTTATTTTAAGGTAAAAAGAAGCTCATGCCACTGTGTTTTGTATTTTCGTGAATTTTTTCACGGTTTTTGTGTTTGTAATGGCACGGTTACTACGGGAGATTCAAAATGCTGTCAAAAGGCAAATTATTGTAGCGACCCGCACAGACAGCTGTGTGTTATGTGTTAGGCTCGTAGGTGGTTGTGTTGTACTTACCAGACCCAGTGTTCGCGGGGTCCGACATGCCAATCAACCTGCTATCTGCCAATCACAGGAATGCCTGGAATGTTCGTTCTGGCGGTTGGCGGAGTGGCGTGGAGGGGGGTTGGGCAGGGGGATGGAGCATTGGAAGTTAAGACCAGGTTTAGCCTTTGTTCGCTCTCTTACGTCTGGGTTTCACAAGAGAAGGCCACTGTTGGCTTGTGGGGTATCTTTCGTTTATTTGGCGTGGGCTACGGACAAACAGTAGCATGTGTAAAGTTGGGTTAATAAACTGTCAATTCCTAAACTCAACCCTCTGTCTGGACAATTGTTCCTTTATGATCTAGTCAGGTCATTTACATGATGTAAGCGTTTGTATGCCAATTTTAAATCTATAGAATTACTTTTAACCATAACGCTAATTGACTTCTTCTGTAAATGAGAGGAGTGGCAAGGAGTGTCATGTTAGATACAAATACTGGTACCTAGGCTATTTCTAAGGTGTAAGGCAGACAGACCAGTAACTTTTATGGCCACACAAGGTGCCACCGGTGGATTCAAAACGAGTAACCTAACAATTATTTACATGGCCGTAGTTGCAATTAAAAACAAATGTTTTTTTCTGTATGAAATCAATAATATGTAAACAAATGGTGAGAGTGAGCAATTGACAGTGAGCAAAATAACCATAGACGGGAAGTTGACAATGGCTTATCAATAGGCATAAACACAATGTATTTCTATGGTTACAGTCCTCAAATATTGAATTGAATCAATTGAATTTAATTGAATCAATTTAATTAGATTAACCTCAGCCGGTAGTGACAACTAAGTAATATATACCTAATAGGCTAATATAAAACAATAGCCTATCGTTGGTTAGGCAATGGGTTGTTCGGGTGTTTCTTTCTTGGCATGGGATTTTAATGAACTCGCGTGAGCAAGCTTCTCACTCGCACTTTGACTTTTTCCTCATCTGTGGTTCAGAAAACTACACATTCTTCCAAGCTCCAAGGTGTGCAGCCGTAGTTCTCGTTCCTTACAGCAGATGGCAGCATATTTCTGTTCTGGACTCGAGCAAGGAGCTGTCCTTGGTTCTGAAATACCGCATACAGGTTCCACTCATTTTGGGAATGAGCTTATTTGTCAATCACATTTAGAATTACATATATTATGAATTAAATACCATTTATACTTACATTATTTTATATCACACTGCTAAATAATATTAGTTTTTGAACTTTGATAAATATATTGTCATCATTTGAAGAGAATTACTCCTCTATGTCCAATGAGATTAAACGCGTTTTCAGCTTGTAATTCATTTAAAACAAAATATCAATCGACTAAAACAAAAAATCTTTATTTTTTTATTTCATAAATAAATAGTTACTCGCAATGCAGGAAACTAATTTAGTTTCTTGCACAATTTGATTAGGCTACAGAGGTACACAAGAATATATCGCAAAAAATGAGAAAATATATTTTTTTTAAGTAGAAAAGAAACAGAAGAGGGAGAAGCTCCTCTCTTTCTCTTTAATATGCAGCTATCGAAAGGACTCCGCAAGGGAGAGCAGAGAAACAGAACTCCGCGGCGACCTCATGCAATGGCCGTCTGACGTATACCTACTGCTGCTGGTAGCTTATAAATGAATTCACGTCGTCACCAGGCGCAGATCATTTGCAGGACCAGTGAGCGCCCCGACCGTCAACAAACACATGCGCACACACACACTGGTACCAGTACGCGTCATGCGTCCTCGGAACGAGGGAACAGGCACAGGAACTCCGATGGACCCCGGTAGAACTTACACCGGCGCCAGCACGAGGGACTGACTGAGCCTCCAGGTTTTCCATTTGGTTACCTTGTCCAGTCCTACCGGACGCGCCTATCGGGTGTCCCATGCCCCTGACGCACTATGGATTTTATAAACAACGTCAGTGACAACAGCAATTCGACTACAGACTTCCCCGACGTCGTGGATGTCATTCCAAAGTGGGGAGACAATGAGAATGCAACGGGGTCTAGAAGTGTGCCTGAGGTGGAGCTGAGTTACCAGGTGGTCACCTCTCTGCTGCTCGGCGCGCTCATCCTCTGTTCCATATTCGGCAACGCGTGCGTCGTCGCCGCCATTGCGCTGGAGAGGTCGCTCCAGAATGTGGCCAACTATCTGATCGGCTCGCTAGCCGTTACAGACCTCATGGTATCAGTTCTGGTACTACCCATGGCAGCCCTCTACCAAGTCCTGAACAAATGGACTCTGGGACAGGAGATATGTGATATATTCATCTCCCTGGACGTGTTGTGCTGCACGTCGTCCATTCTGCATCTGTGCGCAATTGCCCTGGACAGGTACTGGGCTATCACGGACCCCATAGACTATGTGAACAAAAGGACACCCAGGCGAGCAGTGATGTTAATCAGCGTGACTTGGCTGATTGGGTTCTCAATCTCCATCCCTCCAATGTTAGGCTGGAGGAAAGCCGAGGACAGGGCGAACCCGGACGCCTGCACCATCAGTCAGGACCCGGGTTATACCATCTACTCCACGTTCGGAGCATTTTACATCCCACTTATCCTCATGCTGGTCCTCTACGGGCGGATATTCAAGGCAGCCAGGTTCCAGGTTTGGAAAACTGTGAAGAAATCGGAAAAGGTAAAAGTGTCGGACAAGTGCTTGGCCGTGTCGCCGGCTATTTTCCACAAGAAGATTAATGGAGAGGCGGGGGGCAAGAATTGGAAGCGCAGTGTGGAACCTACATTCAACTCCCCGTGCGTAAACGGCTCGGTGAAGCACGGGGAGGACGGCGAGTCGTTGGAGATCATAGAAGTGACCAACAATTCTAAGAACCACCTTCCTCTCCCCAACACTCCACAGTCCTCACAAGGGTTTGAGAACAGGAACGAAAAGAACACGGAGGCTAAGAGGAAAATAGCTCTGTCCAGGGAGAGGAAAACGGTAAAGACGCTCGGTATCATCATGGGCACTTTTATTTTCTGCTGGCTGCCCTTTTTCATCGTGGCGCTGGTCTTGCCTTTCTGTGCGGAGAGTTGTTACATGCCAGAGTGGCTGGGCGCCGTCATCAACTGGCTGGGCTATTCGAACTCTCTCCTCAACCCCATCATTTATGCCTACTTTAACAAAGACTTCCAAAGTGCTTTCACTAAGATCATAAGATGCAAATTCCACAGACCGTGAGACATTTCGTCGTAAAGTGTTAGCGTTAACTTCCAATGAGTTAATGAAACAGAAAAAATAAACATGTTATTTTCAGGGACAGTCTCTAGCCTACGGTGTGAATTAGAAACAGAATAGCCTACGGCACATATACAGTGAGACGTGGAGAGAGACAGGAAGTATGTTTGCATATGCTGTGTAAGCTGCTCCTGTCTAGCATATGCGATATTGTAAATATCTGCGAGGCATCGTATTCCCATGCAAGATGTGTCATTCAAATACAAATGTTCTGAATTCATGCATTGCCATCCACGAGACACGCGCGCCGCGTTGCGACTACGACGCGAGGGTTTCTGTCCTAGATCACACCAAGCTTTGTAGCACAGAAACAATAAAAAAACGATCGAAAAACTACAACTTCTGATTGTAACGTCTACTCTTTGCGCACAAAAATAGGAAAGCGTTCAATGACATTCGTAAAAAGAAAGAAAAGGAAGAAAATACATATGAAGAGTTTATTTCCAAAACACTATATTCATATATTTTCCCACATTTGTGGGTTTTTTTCATAAAAAAAAAGGATTGCGTACTGGCACCATCATGTGTGTGTAAAATATGACTGTTCTCTGGATTATTGGATTTTAAATGCGTTTTTTTTGCAAAACGCTATATATCCATCCATTGTTTAGCTGGAATGGAATGTTCATATCCTGTACATTTGATTGTGATATGTGGTTGTCTCACCTAGTTATCTTAAAGATGAAGGTACTTACTGTAAGTCACTCTGGATAAGAGCATCTGCTAAATGACAAAAATGTCAAATGTAAATGTTTTACATACAGATAACATATTACTCTATTGAATTCTTTTTTGAACATTTTTTAAACATTGATATCACAAATGTATCATTTGTACAGTCCTTTATTAAAAATGTAGTTATTTGTGACATTTGACTGTGTACAACCTAGCAGTACTACTTATTTCTGAGAGTGAGGCGGATATATAGCATTTTTAAAAAAGCATGATTATTTGTCTCTTTGAAGTGAAACCACCAAGTGAAAAAAGATAAACAAATACATGTATGTCATTGAACAACCCCATGCCATGATTAGATAATGAAAAAATACACCTATTTCTTTCATATTTTATTTCAACAATAAAATCTCATTTACAAACTTTTCTGAAAATGGATATATAGCATTTTGGATGAAATTTCATATTTTGAGATTAAATTATCTGAGTATAATCTATTATTCTGGAATTATTAAATTTCACGAACGGAGAGGCAAACTCTTTATGCAATGTTGAGTGAATCATAGATCAAATACGGACACAGACAGTATAGTATATATTGGACTGAATATGAAGTGGATTTGGGAGGTGTGAGATATTTATGTTAGTGGGTGAGAGAGCTATGTATTGATCTGCACAGTAAAGAGGTATTGAGTTAAACAGTTCCAACTTCTATCAACTCTATCTAAGGCAAAATGAGATATGCAATTTTCAAAAATGGAAACAGTTAAGATATGCTATCAAGGACTAGATCTGTCACACACACACACACACACACACACACACACACACACACACACACACACACACACACACACACACACACACACACACACACACACACACACACACACACACACACACACACACACACACACACACACATAGTGGTTACAGAAGAAGGCAGAGGCTTTGGTTCAGAGGCAGCTGTAAATGGAAACAAAAGCTCGAGGCACCTTTGAAATGCATTCCAATAAAGATTCTAACCACATACAGAAATGTATTACATGGATTCTAACCACATACAGAAATGCGTTACATAGATTCTAGCCATACATGTAAATGCATTATGTAAATCAGAACCTTTCATATAAATATGAAACAGTTCCTAAAGTTATCCAGAAATGCATTGCTTTCAAATCGCCAACTCTATGGCAACTGAATAGAATAAAGTTATCCAGAAATGCATTGCTTTCAAATCGCCAACTCTATGGCAACTGAATAGAATACAACAGAGAAAGAGAGAAAAAGAGAAACAGTGGGATAGGTTACACATGATCTTACAGAACCAGCACTGACTCCCAGCAGGCATCACAGCTGTCTGGTCTAGAAGCAGTGATCATGACGTGGGTGCAGGCGGTAGACTGCAGAAGCATGGAGCATGTCTATTCTCCCCTGATGCAACCTGAAGAAAATGAAGACCATCGACATAATTGCAGGCAACAGAGATATGGCATGACTTGCTCTTTTAATTACGGCTTATTTTGTCATATGTTAGCTGTCAGTCAAACTAACCTTAACCATAATGAAAATATACACCTGACCTCAGAACAGTGGAGTAACTTTCCCTAACTTTGGGGATATACTATATCATATCAAATCAAATTGTATTAGTCACATGCGCCGAATACAACAGGTGTAGACCTTACAGTGAAATGTTTACTTATGAGCCACTAACCGACAGTTCAGTTTCAAAACATCTAGATAAGAATAAGAGGAAAAAAAAAACAAGTAATTAAAGAGGAGCAGTAAAAAATAACCTTATATACAGTGGGTGCCGGACCAGAGTCAATGTGGAGGCTATATACAGGGGGGTGCCGGTACAGAGTCAATGTGGAGGCTATATACAGGGGGTGCCGAACCAGAGTCAATGTGGAGGCTATATACAGGGGGGTGCCGGACCAGAGTCAATGTGGAGGCTATATACAGGGGGGTGCCGGACCAGAGTCAATGTGGAGGCTATATACAGGGGGTGCCGGTACAGAGTCAATGTGGAGACTATATACAAGGGGTGCCGGTACAGAGTCAATGTGGAGGCTATATACAGGGGGGTGCCGGACCAGAGTCAATGTGGAGGCAATATACAGGGGGGTGCCGGACCAGAGTCAATGTGGAGGCTATATACAGGGGGGTGCCGGACCAGAGTCAATGTGGAGGCTATATACAGGGGGGTGCCGGACCAGAGTCAATGTGGAGGCTATATACAGGGGGGTGCCGGACCAGAGTCAATGTGGAGACTATATACAAGGGGTGCCGGTACAGAGTCAATGTGGAGGCTATATACAGGGGGGTGCCGGACCAGAGTCAATGTGGAGACTATACAGGGGGTACCGGTACAGAGTCAATGTGGAGGCTATATACAGGGGTGCCGGTACAGAGTCAATGTGGAGGCTATATTCAGGGGGGTGCCGGTACAGAGTCAATGTGGAGGCTATATACAGGGGTTACCGGTACAGAGTCAATATGGAGACTATATACAGGGGGTACCGGTACAGAGTCAATGTGGACACTATGTACAGGGGGTACCGGTACAGAGTCAATGTGGAGGCTATATACAGGGGGTGCCGAACCAGAGTCAATGTGGAGGCTATATACAGGGGGGTGCCGGTACAGAGTCAATGTGGAGGCTATATACAGGGGGGTGCCGGACCAGAGTCAATGTGGAGGCTATATACAGTGGGGGTGCTGGACCAGAGTCAATGTGGAGGCTATATACAGGGGGGTGCCGGTACAGAGTCAATGTGGAGACTATATACAGGCGGGTGCCGGTACAGAGTCAATGTGGAGACTATATACAGGGGGGTGCCGGTACAGAGTCAATGTGGAGGCTATATACAGGGGGTGCCGGTACAGAGTCAATGTGGAGGCTATATACAGGGGGTGCCGGTACAGAGTCAATGTGGAGGCTATATACAGGGGGTACCGGTACAGAGTCAATGTGGAGGCTATATACAGGGGGGTGCCGGTACAGAGTCAATGTGCAGGCTATATACAGGGGGGGTGCCGGTACAGAGTCAATGTGGAGGCTATATACAGGGGGGTGCCCGTACAGAGTCAATGTGGAGGCTATATACAGGGGGGTGCCGGTACAGAGTCAATGTGGAGACTATATACAGGGGGTACCGGTACAGAGTCAATGTGGAGGCTATATACAGGGGGTGCCGATACAGAGTCAATGTGGAGGCTATGTACAGGGGGGTGCCGGACCAGAGTCAATGTGGAGGCTATATACAGGGGGGTGCCGGTACAGAGTCAATGTGGAGGCTAAATACAGGGGGGTGCCAGACCAGAGTCAATGTGGAGACTATATACAGGGGGGTACCGGTACAGAGTCAATGTGGAGGCTATATACAGGGGGTGCCGGTACAGAGTCAATGTGGAGACTATATACAGGGGGTACCGGTACAGAGTCAATGTGGAGACTATATACAGGGGGGGTGCCGGTACAGAGTCAATGTGGAGGCTATATACAGGGGGGTGCCCGTACAGAGTCAATGTGGAGGCTATATACAGGGGGGTGCCGGTACAGAGTCAATGTGGAGACTATATACAGGGGGTACCGGTACAGAGTCAATGTGGAGGCTATATACAGGGGGTGCCGGTACAGAGTCAATGTGGAGGCTATGTACAGGGGGGTGCCGGACCAGAGTCAATGTGGAGGCTATATACAGGGGGGTGCCGGTACAGAGTCAATGTGGAGGCTAAATACAGGGGGGTGCCAGACCAGAGTCAATGTGGAGACTATATACAGGGGGGTACCGGTACAGAGTCAATGTGGAGGCTATATACAGGGGGTGCCGGTACAGAGTCAATGTGGAGACTATATACAGGGGGTACCGGTACAGAGTCAATGTGGAGACTATATACAGGGGGTGCCGGTACAGAGTCAATGTGGAGGCTATATACAGGGGGGTGCCGGTACAGAGTCAATGTGGAGGCTATGTACAGGGGGGTGCCGGATCAGAGTCAATGTGGAGGCTTTATACAAGGGGGTGCCGGACCAGAGTCAATGTGCGGGGACACCGGTTAGTTGAGGTAATATGTACATGTAGGTAGAGTTAATTAATTAAAGTGACTATATGTCCTCATCATGTTGCCACCAAGGTTTAAACTACTCTAAGGGGTACCCTGCAATAGTGAGCTCTCACGGACTTTCCTGGAGGTGACTACTTATTGAAAAACATATCCAAGTTCAACTTTAATGACGAGAGCTGGCTGTCTTCTCCACAACACTCATAGAAGTGCCACATGGTCTTAGTTATTATGGGGTTACGCTGATGTGTTCAAATCCAATCCAATTTTATTAATTACATACTTGGTAAACACCAGGTGTAGACTTGCAGGGAAATGCTTACTTACGGGCCCTTCCCAACAATGCAGAGATAAATAAAATAGTGAAATTATAGAAAAGAAAACACTTAATAACAAAAGTAATGATAAATACATTATGTACAATAAAAGTTAAGATCAACGCAAAAACACACAACACAGCAGAATTGGTCAGAAACCCGTAAAATGTCTGCTATCCATTGCAGCGACATTCTCTTGTTATGGGAATGTCCAGCAACCTTAGCTACCCCATGGACGTCGTCGTCGGACTGTGCTTACTGGGGTGTAGACTGCAGTGTCTGCCCGCAATGGAATTTTATGAATGACCATCCATGTGGTAGGCCTACCGTTTGTAAAACAGGCAGTGTATTATATTTGTGTCTACATTCAACTGGTAAAAGTAGATTTTTATATGATTAAGGGGAAAAAATTACCCTATGAGGGTGTTGTGCCTGGCCTTAGTGGATTTGGGAGATATGAGATATTGATGTTAGTGGGTGAGAGAGCTATGTACGGGTGTTGTATTGATCTGCACAGTAAAGAGGTATTGAGCTAAACAGTTCCAACTTCTAATAATTCTATCTAAAACAGACTGAGATACACACACACACCCACACACACACCCACGCACACACACACACACACACACACACACACACACACACACACACACACACACACACACACACACACACACACACACACACACACACACACACACACACACGGCAGATTTGACAAGGTACAAATCTGTCGTTCTGCCCCTGAACAGGCAGTTAACCCACTGTGGGGGTCTTCTGAATAGGAGACTGAGCTGCCTGACTAGAACTAACTAGAAGGGATGGCTAGAATCAGCCGACTGATGTTGGCTGTTTTAACAGAAAGCGAGAGATGACGTAGCTAGCACTCTTATCTGGAGAGTGTTCCATATTGAGGTTCAGACCTCCCATCCTATCTGTAGGTGTTCTCCACCTGTCATAGTGCCCAACACCCGTTTTCTAGTCTCTTGCGCCCGCGCATCTCTCTGTTGAAACACGACACACACTCCTGGCCATGTAACAACTTCTGACAGGCAGGAATGACAGGCTTGGGTTTCCCCAAAAACTATTTTGTCTCTGCAAAGGTTTTTCAAACTTCTAACAAAACACACCGTTCACTAAACTTTAGTTCAAAGAGGAGACTCTCTCTTCGTTGGTTGCCTTTTTGGTTCTTTACAGGACCAGTTAAAGGATCACGATATCTTACATTGTCTAGATAAAGTATCTCAATCCCTCCCAAAAGCTCTGAAGGTCACAGACATATTCAGCTCTATCTCAAGTTATAAAGAAAATCTAACCAAATCAACCCTACTGCCTCTCAAGACCCCGATGGAGGACTCCATCTCTACTTATGAATCCCAATAATTTCCCATTTTAAATATTTGGGAATAGATATATTTAGCCTTCCTTAGATAAAACCATTGCCAGAAACTTTAACAGAACGCTCAAATCAATTACATTTGAACTCAGTAGATGGACTAATATCCCAGTTGCTTTAACTGGCAGAATATCTATTGTCAAAATGAATATAGTGCAAAGGCTGAATTTCTGTAGTTCAATGCTTCCCTTGTTTCCCTCTTCTGGCTATTGGATGAAATCCATAGTGCACTTTCAAAATGTATATGGCAAAGTTAGTGAGTCTGGACAAAATGAACAAACTTGCAAAGAGGGAAACATGTCGGAGAACCTACCAAATGTGGATAATTTGGATAATGCACCCGTAATGCCCCCAACAAAAAAGAACAATACAAATAAAAGAAAGTTAAAAAATTAAACAGTGACATCAAAACCACTCAAAACAAAACAGTACCTCTGAACCCACACAAGGAAAAGTCTCTCTCTCTCTCTCTCTCTCTCTCTCTCTCTCTCTCTCTCTCTCTCTCTCTCTCTCTCTCTCTCTCTCTCTCTCTCTCTCTCTCTCTCTCTCTCTCTCTCTCCTCTCTCTCTCTCTCTCTCTCTCTCTCTCTCTCTCTCTCTCTCTCTCTCTCTCTCTCTCTCTCTCTCTCTCTCTCTCTCTCTCTCTCTCTCTCAATTCAATTCAAGGGCTTTATTGGCATGGGAAACATGTGTTAACATTGCCAAAGCAAGTGAGGTAGACAACATACAAAGTGAATATATAAAGTGAAAAACAACAAAAATTAATAGTAAACATTACACATAGAGAGGATTCAAAACAGTAAAGACATTACAAATGTCATATTATATATATATATACAGTGTTTTAACAATGTACAAATGGTTAAAGGACATTTTACAATGGTGTGTGTTCTTCACTGGTTGCCCTTTTCTCCTGGCAACAGGTCACACATCTTGCTGCTGTGATGGCACACTGTGGAATTTCACCCAGTAGATATGGGAGTTTTTCAAAATTGGATTTGTTTTCGAATTCTTTGTGGATCTGTGTAATCTGAGGGAAATATGTCTCTCTAATATGGTCATACATTGGGCAGGAGGTTTCCACCTCATTTTGTGGGCAGTGAGCACATAGCCCTGTCTTCTCTTGAGAGCCATGTCTGTCTACGGCGGCCTTTCTCAATAGCAAGGCTATGCTCATTAAGTCTGTACATAGTCAAAGCTTTCCTTAAGTTTGGGTCAGTCACAGTGGTCAGGTATTCTGCCACTGTGTACTCTCTGTTTAGGGCCAAATAGCATTCTAGTTCGCTCTGTTTTTTTGTTAATTCTTTCCAATGTGTCAAGTAATTTTTTATTTTTTTTCATGATTTGGTTGTGTCTAATTGTGCTGCTGTCCTGGGGCTCTGTAGGGTGTGTTTGTGTTTGTGAACAGAGCCCGAGGACCAGCTTGCTTAGGGGACTCTTCTCCAGGTTCATCTCTCTGTATGTGATGGCTTTGTTATGGAAGGTTTGGGAATCGCTTCCTTTTAGGTGGTTGTAGAATTTAACGGCTCTTTTCTGGATTTTGATAATTATTGGGTATCGGCCTAATTCTGCTCTGCATGCATTATTTGGTGTTCTACGTTGTACACGGAGGATATTTTTGCAGAATTCTGCATGCAGAGTCTCAATTTGGTGTTTGTCCCATTTTGTGAAGTCTTGGTTGGTGAGCAGACCCCAGACCTCACAACCATAAAGGGCAATGGGCTCTTTGAGTGATTCAAGTATTTTTAGCCATATCCTAATTGGTATGTTGAAATTTATGTTCCTTTTGATGGCATAGAATGCCCTTCTTGCCTTGTCTCTCAGATCGTTCACAGCTTTGTGGAAGTTACCTGTGGCGCTGATGTTTAGGCCAAGGTATGTATAGTTTTTGTGTGCTCTAGGGCAACAGTGTCTAGATGGAATTTGTATTTGTGGTCCTGGTGAATGGACCTTTTTTGGAACACCATTATTTTGGTCTTACTGAGATTTACTGTCAGGGCCCAGGTCTGACAGAATCTTTGCAGAAGATCTAGGTGCTGCTGTATGCCCTCCTTGGTTGGTGACAGAAGCACCAGATCATCAGCAAACAGTAGACATTTGACTTCGGATTCTAGTAGGGTGAGGCCGGGTGCTGCAGACCTTTCTAGTGCCCGCCCCAATTCGTTGATATATATGTTGAAGAGGGTGGGGCTTAAGCTACATCCCTGACTCACCCCACGACCCTGTGTGAAGAAATGTGTGTTTTTTGCCAATTTTAAACGCACACTTGTGGTTTGTGTACATGGAATTTATAATGTCGTATGAGTTTCAGTATAGCCAATTGGAATTTGTTGTCTGTATATTTGATCATTTCATTAAGGATACCACCAACACCACAGGCCTTTTTGGGTTGCAGGGTTTTTATTTTGTCCTGTAACTCATTCAAGGTAATTGGAGAATCCAGTGGGTTCTGGTAGTCTTTAATAGTTGATTCTAAGATTTGTATTTGATCATGTATATGTTTTTGCTCTTTATTCTTTATTATAGAGCCAAAAAGATTGGAGAAGTGGTTTACCCATACATCTTCATTTTGGATATATAATTCTTTGTGTTGTTGTTTGTTTAGTGTTTTCCAATTTTCCCAGAAGTGGTTAGAGTCTATGGATTCTTCAATTACATTCTCTCTCTCTCTCTCTCTCTCTCTCTCTCTCTCTCTCTCTCTCTCTCTCTCTCTCTCTCTCTCTCTCTCTCTCTCTCTCTCTCTCCCCCCCCCAGGTGGTAAAACAGAGTGTAGCAGCCAACTCATCTCAGAAGGTGTTGACGTTTACCACCACCACTCTGGAAGACATCCTCAAGTCTTTCTCTGATGTCAGCATCATACGAGTGGCCAGCGGCTACCTGCTCATGGTGAGACTGACAACACACACCTGGGGCTCAACACACTTAATCAACTATACCTCTGTGTGTGTGTGTGTGTGTGGCAAGTGTGTGTGTGCAAGTGTGTGTGTAAGCATGTGTGTGTGAGCATTAACATGCTCTCTCTCTCTGTGTAGTTGGCCTATGCCTGTCTGACCATGCTACGCTGGGACTGTGCTAAGTCTCAGGGAGCTGTTGGACTGGCTGGTGTCCTCTTGGTGGCGCTGTCTGTGGCTGCAGGCCTGGGGCTCTGCTCTCTGCTGGGCATATCTTTCAACGCTGCCACCACACAGGTAGCTCACACACACAGGCTAACGCACTCACACAACATACAACACATACAACACAAACACCCACAACACACACACACAGGTGACATACACTACCTTTGGGGTCACTTAGAAATGTCCCTGTTTTCCACGAAAACATACATGAAATGAGGTGCAAAATGAATTGGAAATATAGTCAAGACGTTGACAAGGTTATAATGATTTTTAATTGAAATAATTATTGTGTCCTTAAAACTTTGCTTTTGTCAAAGAATCCTCCATTTGCAATATTTACAGCCTTGCAGACCTTTAGCATTCTAGTTGTCAATTTGTTGAGGTAATCTGAAGAGGTTTCACCCCATGCTTCCTGAAGCACCTCCCACAAGTTGGATTGGCTTGATGGGCACTTCTTACATACCAAATGGTCAAGATGCTCCCACAACAGCTCAATAGGGTTGAGATCCAGTGACTGTGCTGGCCACTCCAATATAGACAGAATACCAGCTGACTGCTCCTTCCCTAAATAGTTATTGCATAGCTTGGAGCTGTGCTCTGGGTCATTGTCCTGTTGTAAGAGGAAATTGTCTCCAATTAAGCACTGTCCACAGGGTATGGCATGGTGTTGCAAAATGAGGTGATAGCCTTCCTTCTTCAAGATCCCTTTTAACATGTACAAATCTCCCACTCTACCAGCACCAAAACACCCCAGACCATCACATTGCCTCCACCATGCTTGACAGATGGCCTTAAGCACTCCTCCAGCATCTTTTAAATTTTTTCTGCGTCTCATGAATGTTCTTCTTTGTGATCCGAACACCTCAAACTTAGATTCGTCTGTCCATAACACTTTTTTCCAATCCTCCTCTGTCCAGTGTCTGTGTTCTTTTGCCCATCTTATTTTTTTATTTTTATTGGCCAGTCTGAGATATTGCTTTTTCTTTGTAACTCTGCCTAGAAGACCAGCATCCTGGAGTCGCCCCTTCACTGTTGACGCTGAGACTGGTGTTTTGTGGGTACTATTTAATGGAGCTGCCAGTTGAGGACTTGTGAGGCGTCTATTTCTCAAACTAGACACTCTAATGTACTTTTCTTCTTGCTCAGTTGTACACCGGGGCCTCCCACTCCTCTTTCTATTCTGGTTAGAGCCAGTTTGTGCTGTTCTGTGAAGGGAGTAGTACAGTTGTGGCCAAAAGTTTTGAGAATAACACAAATATTAATTTTCACATAGTTTGCTGCTTCAGTGTCTTTAGATATTTTTGTCAGATGTTACTATGGAATACTGAAGTATAATTACAAGCATTTCATAAGTGTCAAAGGCCTTTATTGACAATTACATGAAGTTGATGCAAAGAGTCAATATTTGCAAAGTCAATATCCGCCCTGGCATGCTGTCAATTAACTTCTGGGCCACATCCTGCCTGACTGATGGCAGCCCATTCTTGCATAATCAATGCTTGGAGTTTGTCAGAATTTGTTGGTTTTTGTTTGTCCACCCGCCTCTTGAGGATTGACCACAAGTTCTCAATTGGATTAAGGTCTGGGGAGTTTCCTGGCCATGGACCCAAAATATCGATGTTTTGTTCCCCAAGCCACTTAGTTATCACTTTTGCCTTATGGCAAGGTGCCATCATGCTGGAAAAGACAATGTTCGTCACCAAACTGTTCCTGGATGGTTGGGAGAAGTTGCATTCGAGAGGATGTGTTGGTACCATTCTTTATTCATGGCTGTGTTCGTAGGCAAAATTGTGAGTGAGCCCAATCTCTTGGCTGAGAAGCAACCCCACACATGAATGGTCTCAGGATGCTTTACTGTTGGCATGACACAGGACTGATGGTAGCGCTCACCTTGTCTTCTCCGGACAAGCTTTTTTCCGGATGTCCCAAACAATCGGAAAGGGGATTCATCAGAGAAAATGACTTTACCCCAGTCCTCAGCAGTCCAATCCCTGTATCTTTTGCAGAATATCAGTCTGTCCCTGATGTTTTTCCTGGAGAGATGTGGCTTCTTTGCTGCCCTTCTTGACACCAGGCCATCCTCCAAAATTCTTTGCCTCACTGTGCATGCAGATGCACTCACACCTGCCTGCTGCCATTCCTGAGCAAGTTCTGTACTGGTGGTGCCCCGATCCCGCAGCTGAATCAATTTTAGGAGATGGTCCTGGCTCTTGCTGGAATTTCTTGGGTGCCCTGAAGCCTTCTTCACAACAATTGAACCGCTCTCCTTGAAGTTATTGATGATACGATAAATGGTTGATTTAGGTACACTATTAATGGCAGTAATATCCTTGCCTCTGAAGCTCGTTTTGTGCAAGCAATAATGACGGCACGTGTTTCCTTGCAGGTAACCATGGTTGACAGAGGAAGAACAATGATTCCATGCACCACCCTCCTTTTGAAGCTTCCAGTCTGTTATTTGAACTCAATCAGCATGACAGAGTGATCTCCAGCCTTGTCCTCATCAACACTCACACCTGTGTTAACTAGAGAATCACTGACATGATGTCAGCTGGTCCTTTTGTGGCAGGGCTGAAATGCAGTGGACATTAATTTGGGGGATTCGTTAATTTTCATGGCAAAGAGGGACTTTGCAATTAATTGCAATTCATCTGATAGCTCTTCATAACAATCTGGAGTATATACAAATTGCCATCATACAAACTGAGGCAGCAGACTTTGTGAAAATTAATATTAGTGTCATTCTCAAAACTTTTGGCCACGACTGTACACAGCGTTGTACGAGATCTTCAGTTTCTTGGCACTTTCTCAAATGGAATAGCCTTAATTTCTTAGAACAAGAACATACCGACGAGTTTCAGAAGGCCATTTTGCGCCTGTAATCGAACCCACAAATGCCGATGCTCCAGATACTCAACTAGTCTAAAGAAGGCTAGTTTTATTGCTTCTTTAATCAGGTTTCAGTACGCCTATGTAGATATTCCATTAAAAAATATACGGTTTCTAGCTACAATAGTAATTTACAACATTAACAATGTCTACACATATTTCTGATCAATTTGATGTAATTTTAATGGACAAAAAAATGATATTTCTAAAAGAATGATATTTCTAAACGACCCCAAACTTTTGATGTGTTACCTACACTACCGTTCAATCAGGCGAAGGTTACAAACTCTGCCTCCTGCACATACTGTATTTCAGACTTCGGTAACACATCACACACACAGACTGACTAACTGGTGTGCATGTGTGTTTCAGGTGCTTCCGTTCCTGGCACTAGGTGTAGGTGTGGATGATGTGTTTCTCCTGGCCCATGCCTTCAGTGAGACGGGACAGAACAAGAGGATCCCATTTGAGGTGAGACACAACAACAACACTATGCTTCCACACCACACTGATCACTGTGGGCATGGCTTCGTCAACCCCTGCCTGCAGGGACTAGTCTGAGAGCTAATCTGCGACCAGTTTTGCCTTATTTAAAGCATAATGAATATGATTGTATGAACAGGGAGAACCTGATTCTAGATCAGCATTCTAAGACACTTTTTTAGATATGGGCTCTGGGGAAGATTGAAAATAAACCTTTCCATCCCCTTCCCTCTCTCCCTCTCTCTGTCTCCCCCTCCTCTTATCCCTCACCTAGACGAATGTGTCTGAGCCTGTCTGTGCCTGTGATGCAACATCAGACGCACACACACGCACAATAATACACACACACATACACACACACAGCCAGATATTCAAATGTCTATAGGAGCGTACTTTGTATACACTAATGCATAGGATGTGGGCTCTTGAGGTCTGGGGTACTAAAACGGTTTGTAGAGTGTGTGTGTGCCTGCTTGTGTGTGTGTGTTCCTGCGTGTGTGTGTGCCTGTGTGTGTGTGTGTGTGCCTGCGTGTGCCTGCGTGTTCCTGCATGTTTGTGTGTGTGTGTGTGTTTCTGTGTAGAAGGGGAAACACAGACACGTATTTACTTGTTTTTATTTTTTTTCTGATCTCTTTCCTCTCTCCCCAGGTGAACAGTAAACAGAGATTAACCTGACCTCTTTCCTCTATCCCCAGATGAACAGTAAACAGAGATGAACCTGATCTCTTTCCTCTCTCCCCAGATGAACAGTAAACAGAGATGAACCTGATCTCTTTCCTCTATCCCCAGATGAACAGTAAACAGAGATGAACCTGATCTCTTTCCTCTCTCCCCAGATGAACAGTAAACAGAGATGAACCTGATCTCTTTCCTCTCTCCCCAGATGAACAGTAAACAGAGATTAACCTGATCTCTTTCCTCTCTCCCCAGATGAACAGTAAACAGAGATGAACCTGACCTCTTTCCTCTCTCCCCAGATGAACAGTAAACAGAGATGAACCTGATCTCTTTCCTCTCTCCCCAGTTGAACAGTAAACAGAGATAAACCTGATCTCTTTCCTCTCTCCCCAGATGAACAGTAAACAGAGATGAACCTGATCTCTTTCCTCTCTCCCCAGATGAACAGTAAACGGAGATGAACCTGATCTCTTTCCTCTCTCCCCAGATGAACAGTAAACAGAGATGAACCTGATCTCTTTCCTCTCTCCCCAGGTGAACAGTAAACAGAGATGAACCTGATCTCTTTCCTCTCTCCCCAGATGAACAGTAAACAGAGATGAACCTGATCTCTTTCCTCTCTCCCCAGATGAACAGTAAACAGAGATGAACCTGATCTCTTTCCTCTCTCCCCAGATGAACAGTAAACAGAGATGAACCTGATCTCTTTCCTCTCTCCCCAGATGAACAGTAAACAGAGATGAACCTGATCTCTTTCCTCTCTCCCCAGATGAACAGTAAACAGAGATGAACCTGACCTCTTTCCTCTCTCCCCAGATGAACAGTAAACAGAGATGAACCTGATCTCTTTCTTCTCTCCCCAGATGAACAGTAAACAGAGATGAACCTGATCGCTTTCCTCTCTCCCCAGATGAACAGTAAACAGAGATGAACCTGATCTCTTTCCTCTCTCCCCAGGTGAACAGTAAACAGAGATGAACCTGATCTCTTTCCTCTCTCCCCAGATGAACAGTAAACAGAGATGAACCTGATCTCTTTCCTCTATCCCCAGATGAACAGTAAACAGAGATGAACCTGATCTCTTTCCTCTATCCCCAGAGGAACAGTAAACAGAGATGAACCTGATCTCTTTCCTCTCTCCCCAGATGAACAGTAAACAGAGATGAACCTGATCTCTTTCCTCTCTCCCCAGATGAACAGTAAACAGAGATGAACCTGATCTCTTCTGTCTGACACGTCCTCAACACTCCACACGCGCTAGCGTTGGGGGACGTCAACCTTTGACCTGTCATGATGATGTACTCATGAAACATTGTGATATATGATAGCCCTCTATTGGCTCCAATATATATTTTTCATTTTGCGCTGCTTTGGTGGAATTGTCTGTTCTGTCTATCTTAAATTCCTCTTGCGTTCTGCATATAACATATTTATTGAAATAGGCTATAGCAAACAGTAGGGATAGGCCAGTTACTAGGAATGCCACCCACGTGGTATTTACTGTGTGGCACCAGCCATGTACCAAATAGCCTAAACCATCGTCTATCACATCACGATGTCATCACCGTCAAAAGGCTGGCTGTCTATCATCGTCCATAATCGTCACCCAACCCTAACAAACATAGTGTGAGTGTGTTTCTGCGTAGCCCCATTCGGGGCAGATAGGGCTAAGACGGGATTAACTGTTTTGTGCGTGCAGAACTTTAGTGAGATGTGTGTGAGCATCGTGTTTTTGATCTTAGCGTGCGTATAATAACTGTTAACCCAGAAGTCAAATCTTGCGTGATTAACTACTGTGTTCATACATGTTAAAAATGAAAGTCTCCACCCTCGCAAAAGGAAACTCTCAACCAAAGAGTGGGTAGAAAGTTGTTTCCTTTCCTCTAAAAAGCCACACAAGCTGCATGCAGTCTTTGTACTCATGAGCTTAGTAAGGTGTCATGGAGAGATAAGAGCAATGTATTCCACACAACCCTACGAAACACCTGAGGCAGACACCTGTCATATATCTTAATCCAATCAAACACTTGCCTTAAGATCAAGTTGGAAGTTGGAACATACTAAGATGTTTTGCAGCTGTTGATATCTCCCTCCGAATGCTCTGCAATATATTTTATTATCATATCATTGGCGTCATGATGTATCTCCTCTTGCAATGTGTTGTGTTTTGTAGCCCTCAATCTGAACAGGTTGAAATTCTAAGGGATTTCTCTGTCTTTATCTCTCTTTGTCTTTATCTCTCTCTCTCTCTCTCTCTCTCTCTCTCTCTCTCTCTCTTTCTCTTTATCTCTCTCTCTCTGTGTGTAGGACCGTACAGGGGAGTGTTTGAAGAGGACAGGGGCTAGTGTAGCTCTCACCTCCATCAGTAACGTCACTGCTTTCTTCATGGCAGCTCTCATCCCTATACCTGCCCTACGAGCCTTCTCTCTGCAGGTACCTGTGTGTGTGTGTGGTTGTGCTGCAGATGTGTGTGTGTGGTTGTGCTTGTGGTTGTGCTGCAGGTGTGTGTGTGGTTGTGCTTAGTTGTTGTGTTGCAGGTGTGTGTGTGTGGTTGTGCTCATGGTTGTGTTGCAGGTGTGTGTGTGTGTGGTTGTGCTCATGGTTGTGTTGCAGGTGTGTGTGTGTGCCTGTGCTCGTGGTTGTGTTGCAGGTGTGTGTGCGTGCTTGTGCTCGTGGTTGTGTTGCAGGTGTGTGTGTGTGGTTGTGCTCGTGGCTGTGTTGCAAGTGTGTGTGTGTGGTTGTGCTCGTGGCTGTGTTGCAGGTGTGTGTGTGTGGTTGTGCTCGTGGTTGTGTTGCAGGTGTGTGTGTGTGGTTGTGCTCGTGGCTGTGTTGCAGGTGTGTGTGTGTGGTTGTGCTCGTGGTTGTGTTGCAGGTGTGTGTGTGTGGTTATGTTGCAGGTGTGTGTGTGTGGTTGTGTTGCAGGTTTGTGTGTGTGTGTGTGGTTGTGTTGCAGGTGTGTGTGTGTGGTTGTGTTGCAGGTGTGTGTGTGGTTGTGTTGCAGGTGTGTGTGTGGTTGTGTTGCAGGTGTGTGTGTGTGTGTGGTTGTGTTGCAGGTGTGTGTGTGTGGTTGTGTTGCAGGTGTGTGTGTGTGTGTGTGTGGTTGTGTTGCAGGTGTGTGTGTGTGGTTGTGCTCATGGTTGTGTTGCAGGTGTGTGTGTGTGTGTGGTTGTGCTCATGGTTGTGTTGCAGGTGTGTGTGTGGTTGTGATGCAGGTGTGTGTGTGGTTGTGCTCATGGTTGTGTTGCAGGTGTGTGTGTGTGCTTGTGCTCGTGGTTGTGTTGCAGGTGTGTGTGCGTGCTTGTGCTCGTGGTTGTGTTGCAGGTGTGTGTGTGTGGTTGTGCTCGTGGTTGTGTTGCAGGTGTGTGTGTGTGGTTGTGTTGCAGGTGTGTGTGTGTGGTTGTGTTGCAGGTGTGTGTGTGTGTGTGTGGTTGTGTTGCACGTGTGTGTGTGTGTGTGGTTGTGTTGCAGGTGTGTGTGTGTGTGTGTGTGTGTGTGGTTGTGTTGCAGGTGTGTGTGTGTGTGTGTGTGTGTGTTTGTCAGGAGCTTTTTATTGACTTCATTCATCAAACTGAAACTTAGACCTTTTTCGTGGCCTGATTGGTGATGGGCCCAATATCTGTCCACCGAACCCAATCCTCTTCCTGGGGTCCAGCACAATGATGACAGTTTATACTATTTTAAAAACATTACAATACATTCATAGATTTCACTGTGTGCCCTCAGGCCCCTACTCCACCACTACCACATATCTACAGTACTAAATCCATGTGTACGTGTGTGTATAGTGCATATGTTATTGTGTGTGTGTGTGTACGTGTGTGTATAGTGCATATGTTATCGTGTGTGTGTGTATGCTTGTCTGTGCCTGTATTTGTGATGCTTCACAGTCCTCGCTGTTGCATAAGGTGTTTTTTTCTGTTTTTTTAATCTAATTTTACTGCTGGCATCAGTAACTTGATGTGGAATAGAGTTCCATGTAGTCATGGCTCTATGTAGTACTGTGAGGCTCCCATAGTCTGTTCTGGACTTGGGGACTGTGAAGAGACCTCTTGTGGCATGTCTTGTGGGGTATGCATGAGTGTCCAAGCTGTGCACCAGTAGTTCAAACAGACAGTTCGGTGCATTCAACATGTCAATACCTCTCATAAACACAAGTAATGATGAAGTCAATCTCTCCTCCATGTTGAGTCAAGAGATTGACATGCATATTATAAAAATTATCTCTCTGTGTACATCCAATGGCCAGTCGTGCTCTGTTCTGAGCCAATTGCAAAGTCCCTTTTTGTGGCACCTGACCACACGACTGAACAGTTGTCCAGCTGCGACAAAACTAGGGCCTGTAGGACCTGCCTTGTTGATAGTGTTGGTAACCTGTTATGGCTAGGGGATCCGCTAGGGGTTCCCCTCGACAACATCCGCTGAAGTGGCAGAGCGCGAAATTCATTCAAAAAATATATATTTAACTTTCATACATTCACAAGTGCATACACCAAATTAAAGCTTAACTTCTTGTTAAGAAGGCAGATCAGAGCTTTATTATGGACAGACCTCTCCCCATTTTAGATACTATTGTATCAACATGTTTTTGACCGTGACAGTTTTTAATCCAGGTTTAATCCCAGCAGTTTAGTCATCTGGATTTGCTCAATTTCCACATTATTTATTACAAGATTTAGTTGGGTTTAGTGAAATATTTGTCACAAATTCAATGCTTTTAGTTTTATAAATATTTAGGAGTAACTTCTTCCTTGCCACCCACTCTTGAACCAAGTGCAACTCTTTGTTAAATGTTGCGGTCATTTCAGTCGCTGTAGTAGCTGACGTGTATAGTGTTCAGTCATTTGCATACATAGACACACTGGCTTTACTCAAAGCCTGTGGCATGTCATTAGTAAAGATTGAAAAATGTAATGGGCCAAGACAGCTGCCCTGGGGAATTCCTAATTCTACCTGGATTATGTTGGAGAGGGTGTTATTTAATGGAATCCTCTCCAACATAATCCAGGTAGCGAGGTGGTTAAAGGGGCAATCTGCAGTTGTTACATACATTTTTGGAATTATAAATCTATTATATGTACAGTGGGGCAAAAAAGTATTTAGTCAGCCACCAATTGTTTAAGTTATCCCCCTTAAAAAGATGAGAGAGGACTGTAATTTTCATCATAGGTACATTTCAACTATGACAGACAAAATGAGAAAAAAAATCCAGAAAATCACATTGTAGAATTTTGTATGAATTTATTTGCAAATTATGGTGGAAAAAAAGTATTTGGTCAATAACAAAAGTTTCTCAATACTTTGTTATATACCCTTTGTTGGGAATGACAGAGGTCAAACATTTTCTGTAAGTCTTCACAAGGTTTTCACACACTGTTGCTGGTATTTTGGCCCATTCCTCCATGCAGATCTCCTCTAGAGCAGTGATGTTTTGGGGCTGTTGCTGGGCAACATGGACTTTCAACTCCCTCCAAAGATTTTCTATGGGGTTGAGATCTGGAGACTGGCTAGGCCACTCCATGACCTTGAAATGCTTCTTACGAAGCCACTCCTTCGTTGCCCAGGCGGTGTGTTTGGGATCATTGTCATGCTGAAAGACCCAGCCACGTTTCATCTTCAATGCCCTTGCTGATGGAAGGAGGTTTTCACTCAAAATCTCACGATACATGGCCCCATTAATTCTTTCCTTTACACTGATCAGTCGTCCTGGTCCCTTTGCAGAAAAACATATATATAACATATATAACATATATATAAAAACATATATATATGATATTTCCACCCCCATGCTTCACAGTAGGTATGGTGTTCTTTGGATGCAACTCAGCCTGCTTTGTCCTCCAAACACGACGAGTTGAGTTTTTTCCAAAAAGTTATATTTTGGTTTCATCTGACCATATGACATTCTCCCAATTTTCTTCTGGATCATCCAAATGCTCTCTAGCAAACTTTAGACGGGCCTGGACATGTATTTGCTTAAGCAGGGGGACACGTCTGGCACTGCAGGATTTGAGTCCCTGGCGACGTAGTGTGTTACTGATGGTAGGCTTTGTTACTTTGGTCCCAGCTCTTTGCAGATCATTCACTAGGTCCTCCCGTGTGGTTCTGGGATTTTTGCTCACCGTTCTTGTGATCATTTTGACCCCACAGGGTGAGATCTTGCGTGGAGCCCCAGATCGAGGGAGATTATCAGTGGTCTTGTATGTCTTCCATTTCCTAATAATTGCTCCCACAGTTGATTTCTTCAAACCAAGCTGCTTACCTATTGCAGATTCAGTCTTCCCAGCCTGGTGCAGGTCTACAATTTTGTTTCTGGTGTCCTTTGACAGCTCTTTGGTCTTGGCCATAGTGGAGTTTGGAGTGTGACTGTTTGAGGTTGTGGACAGGTGTCTTTTATACTGATAACAAGTTAAAACAGGTGCCATTAATACAGGTAACGAGTGGAGGACAGAGGAGCCTCTTAAAGAAGAAGTTACAGGTCTGTGAGAGCCAGAAATCTTGCTTGTTTGTAGGTGACCAAATACTTATTTTCCACCATACTTTGCAAATAAATTCATAAAAAATCCTACAATGTGATTTTCTGGAGAAAAAAAATCTCATTTTGTCTGTCATAGTTGAAGTGTACCTATGATGAAAATTACAGGCCTCTCTCATCTTTTGAAGTGGGAGAACTTGCACAATTGGTGGCTGACTAAATACTTTTTTGCCCCACTGTATATGAAAAATATAATTTAGATCATGAGTTTAGTTCAGCTGTCGTACCCTATCAGAACCCACAATACAATCTTATTTTACTTCAATGTTTGTAAACAATGTACATGTAAACAAACACTGTATAGCCTCAAAACATGGTCAAAACTATAATTGTTTTATATTGGATGGTCAGTCCTTGCATCCATAGCTCTTTCTATGCATTTGAGAGTGGTTACATTCCTCCAGTCCCATCCCTCAGCTTTTTACTGAAACAGTGGCATGGGGGCTTTAACTTCGTTATGGTTGTTTGTTATGGAGGGGGGGGGGGGGGTTCTGATTTGACTCACATCTGTCATTAATCTGTGAAGAGAGGGAGGGGGGGTAGACAGAGAGAGACATAGAGAGGGGGGAGTGTTAAAAGGGAAACAGTTATGTATGTTTGAGAGATCAGTCTTTTCTTTCTTCTCCTCTTCTCTCTCTCTCTTCTCTCTTCTCTTCTCTTCTCTCTCTCTCAACTGTGTGTGTGGTGGAGTACCTTAACACACACACAGCTGTTTTACCTCTGACCCCAGGAAGAGGTAGCTGAGTTCTTGTGCCATTGCCCTGACAACAAGCCCAGCTGCACGCTACACATACGCCACAGACATGTCTGACATACACAGTTGAATCTGGTAATGAACAGTGTGGCTGTTGGATAAGTTGAGGAGACTAAATTACTTGGCGTTACCTTAGATTGTAAACTGTCATGGTCAAAACATATAGATGCAATAGTGGTAAAAATGGGGAGAGGTCTAGCTGTAATAAAGAGATGCTCTGCTTTTGTTTGACACCACACTCCAAAAGCAAGTCCTGCAGGCTCTAGTTTAGTCTAATCTTGATTATTGTCCAGTCGTGTGGTCCAGTGCTGCAAGGAAAGACCTAGTTAAGCTGCAGCTGGTCCAGAACAGAGCGGCACGTTTTGCTCTTAATTGTAATCAGGGGGCTGATATAAATACTATGCTACCAGTCTCTCTTGGCTAAGAGTTGAGGAGAGACTGACTACATCACTTCTTCTTTTTATAAGACGCATTAACGTGTTGAAAATACCAAATTGTTTGCATAGTCAACTTACACACAGCTCTGACACACACACTTATCCCACCAGACATGCCACCAGGGGTCTTTTCACAGTCCCCAAATCCAGAACAAATTCAAGAAAGCGTACAGTATTATATAGAGCCATTATGAACTTCCTTCCATCTCATATTGCTCAAATAAACAGCAAACCTGGTTTAAAAAAACAGATAAAGCAACACCTCGCAGAGTAACGCCTCTTCCCAATTTGACCTAGATAGTTTCTGTGTATGTATTGATATGTAGGCTGGGTGCCTTTTCAAAAATCTAAGTAGTTCTGTCCTTGAGCTGTTCTTGTCTATTGATGTTCTGTATTATGTCATTCTGTATTATGTTTCATGTTTTGTGTGGACCCCAGGAATGGGGATCCTAATAAAATACAAAATACACAACTCACACACACACACACACACACACACACACACACACACACACACACACACACACACACACACACACACTCACACACACTCACTCACTCACACACACACACTCACACTCACACACACTCACTCATACACACACTCACTCAAACACACTCACACACACACACACTCACACTCATACACACTCACTCATACACACACTCACTCAAACACACACTCACTCATACACACACTCTCACTTACACGCACTCTCTCCTGATACAGGCCAGACGCTACTCTACTCTCACAGTGAAGCCAATATTAGTATGTGTGGACAGATGGCTTTAGTACAGGGGTCTGTCAAACATGATCTACTTACCCCAAAGGTCTGATTGAACCAGGACACACACACACACACACACACACACACACACACACACACACACACACACACACACATAACAATACTTGTTCACAAACCCAAGCTTTATGAGCCCACTTACCTGACACACATATTCGTGCACTCACATATGCATGTACAGTGTCTTCAGAAAGTATTCACACCCCACTAAAGAGATAAAGATACCCCCCACTAAAGACATAAAGATAGCCTCCACTAAAATGGATAAATATACCCCCACTAAAGAGCTAAAGATACCCCCCACTAAAGACATAAAGATACCCCCCACTAAAGACATAAAGATACCCCCCACTAAAGACATAAAGATAGCCTCCACAAAAATGGATAAATATACCCCCACTAAAGAGCTAAAGATACCCCCCACTAAAGACATAAAGATACCCCCCACTAAAGACATGAAGATACCCCCCACTAAAGACATAAAGATACCCCACTAAAGACATAAAGATAGCCTCCACAAAAATGGATAAATATACCCCCACTAAAGAGCTAAAGATACCCCCCACTAAAGACATAAAGATACCCCCCACTAAAGACATAAAGATACCCCACTAAAGACATAAAGATAGCCTCCACTAAAATGGATAAATATACCCCAACTAAAGAGATAAAGATACCCCCCACTAAAGACATAAAGATACCCCCCACTAAAGACATAAAGATAGCCTCCACTAAAATGGATAAATATACCCCCACTAAAGAGCTAAAGATACCCCCCACTAAAGACATAAAGATACCCCCCACTAAAGACATAAAGATAGCCTCCACTAAAATTGATAAATATACCCCCACTAAAGAGATAAAGATACCCCACTAAAGAGATAAATATACCCCCACTAAAGAGATAAAGATACCCCACTAAAGAGATAAAGGACATGTGATGTGTTGTGGGTCTTTCTCCCTCTCCTCCTCTGCCTTTCTCTCTTTTTCTCTCTTTTTCTCTATTTTTCTCTCTCTCGCTCTCTCTCTCTCTGCCTTTCTCTCTGCCTTTCTCTCTTTTTCTCTCTCTCTCACGCTCTCTCTCTGCCTTTCTCTCTTTTTCTCTCTCTCTCTCTCGCTCCTCTCTCTGCCTTTCTCTTATTCTCTCTCTCTCTCTGCCTTTCTCTTTTTCTCTCTCTCTCTCTCTCTCTCTCTCTCTCGCTCTCTCACTCTTCCTTTTTCTCTTTCTCTCCCTCTCTTTTTCTCTCTGCCTTTCTCTCTTTTTCTCTCTCTCTCTCTCTCTCTCTCTCGCTCCTCTCTCTGCCTTTCTCTTATTCTCTCTCTCTCTCTCTGCCTTTCTCTTTTTCTCTCTCTCTCTCTCCCTCTCTCTCTCTCTCTCTCGCTCTGCCTTTCTCTCTTTTTCTCTCTCTCTCTCTCTCCCTCTCTCGCTCTCTCTCTCCCCCTCTCTCTCTCTCTGCCTTTCTCTCTTTTTCTCTCTCTCTCTTTCTCTCTCTCGTGTTGTGTAAGGAATTGAGACTTTATAATGAGGTAAGGAATGAGTGAAGGAGGGGGAGCGGTGTGTATATTTGTGTGTGTGTCTGGTTGGTGTTAAGTTGTGGTTACAGTGGGAGGGAATAGGATGCTGTAAATTGGCATTAGTGAGAACGTGTGTAGGGGTGTGTGTATGTGTGTTGTCTGCGAGCCCTAGTGCCTGCTCATCACCTCAAGCCCTGCAGGCCTCTGTCTACCTGGGTGGTCTGGCACATACACAGGACTAGTGTGTGTGTTCAGTGGTCTGGCAGCCACACAGGATCCAGATTGTGTTCTGGGCAGGGACCCAGCCTAACCCCACCCTCGTCTCTCTACTCCTCTCACTCTGTCTCTCTATACACACGCTCCCTTTCTCATTTTCTTTCCTCTAGGTCCACCTCTTACACTCTAACACATGAACAAATATTATAGTATACTATGATATACACTAACGTTCAAAAGTTTGGGGTCACTTTTGAAATGTCCTGGTTTTTGAAAGAAAAGCAAAATTGAACATCAAATTGATCAGAAATACAGTGTAGACATTGTTGATGTTGTAAATGACTATTGTAGCTGGAAACGGCTGATTTGAATGGAATATCTACGTAGGCGTACACATCAAATCAAATCAAATTGTATTGGTCACATACACACGGTTAGCAGATGTTAATAAGAGTGTAGCAAAATGCTTGTGCTTCTAGTTCCAACAGTGCAGTAATATCTAATCTAACAATTCCCAACAACTACTTAATACACACAAATCTAAAGGGGTGAATGAGAATATGTTCATGTAAGTATATGGATGAGCGATGGCCGAGCGACATAGGCAAGGTGCTGTAGATGGTGTAAAATACAGTATATACATGTGATATGAGTAATGTAAGGTATGTAAACATTATTAAAGTGGCATTATTTAAAATGGCATTGTTTAAAGTGACTAGTGATCCATTTATTAAAGTGTCCAGTGATTGGGTCTCAATGTGGGCAGCAGCCTCTCTGAGTTAGTGATTGCTGTTTAGCAGTCTGATAGCCTTGAGATAGAAGCTGTTTCTCAATCTCTCAGTTCTCAATCTCTCAGTTCTCAATCTCAGAGGCCCATTATCAGCAACCATCACTCCTGTGTTCCAATGGCACGTTGTGTTAGCTATTCCAAGTTTATAATTTAAAAGAAAACCCTTTTGTAATTGTGTTAGCACAGCTGAAAAGGCCGTCATCCCAGAGTCGCCTCTTCACTGTTGACGTTTGAGACTGGTGTTTTGCGGGTACAATTTAATGAAGCTGCCAGTTGAGGACTTGTGAGGCATCTGTTTCTCAAACTAGACACTCTAATGTACTTGTTTTCTTGCTCAGTTGTGCACCGGGGCCTCCCACTCCTCTTTCTATTCTGGTTAGAGCCAGTTTGCGCTGTTCTGTGAAGGGAGTAGTACACAGCGTTGCACGATATGTTCAGTGGATATATATTTACAGTAAGAGAGAGAGAGAAAGAGAGAGAGAAGGGGGGAGAGAGAGATAAATGTAGAGAGAGAGAGAGAGAGAGAGAGGGAGAGAGGGAAGAGAGGAGAGAGGGAGATGGAGAGAAAGGGGAAGAGAGATGTAGAGAGAGATAGAGGAGAGGAGAGAGGGAAAGAGAGAGAGGGGGATGGAGGAGAGAAAGGAAAGAGAGATGTAGAGAGATGGAAAGGGAGATGGGAGAGAGAGAGAGGGGGATGGAGAGAAAGGAAAGAGAGATGTAGAGATGGAAAGGGAGATGGGAGAGAGAGAGGGGGATGGAGAGAAAGGAAAGAAAGATGTAGAGAGATGGAAAGAGAGATGTAGAGAGATGGAAAGGGAGATGGGAGAGAGAGAGGGGAATAAGAGAAAGGAAAGAGAGATGTAGAGAGATGGAAAGGGAGATGGAAGAGAGAGAGAGATGTAGAGATGGAAAGGGAGATGTAGAGAGATGGAAAGGGAGATGTGGAGAGATGGAAAGAAAGAAAGATGGAAGAGATGGAAAGGGAGATGAGATGGAAAGGGAGATGTAGATGGAAAAGGGAGATGTAGAGATGGAAAGGGAGATGTAGAGAGATGGAGGGAGTGAGAGAGATGGGAAGGGAGATGTAGAGAGAAAAGGAAAGAGAGATGTAGAGAGATGGGAAGGGAGATGGGAGAGAGAGAGGGAGATGGAAGAAGGAAAGAGAGATGTAGAGATGGAAAGGGAGATGGGAGAGAGAGAAGGGGGATGAAGAGAAGCAAAGAAAGATGTAGAGAGATGGAAAGAGAGATGTAGAGAGATGGAAAGGGAGATGGGAGGGAGAGGGGAATAAGAGAAAGGAAAGAGAGATGTAGAGAGATGGAAAGGGAGATGGAAGAGAGAGAGAGATGTAGAGAGATGGAAAGGGAGAGAGAGAGATGGAAAGGGAGTTGGGGAGAGAGAAGGTGGATGGAGAGAAAGGGGAAGAAAGAAGATGTAGAGATGGGAAGGAGGGAGATGGGAGTGAGGGAAGAGAGAGAGATCTGAGGAAAGGGAAAGAGAGATGTAGAGAGATGGGAAGGGAGATGGGGAGAGAGGACGTGTGAGGGAAAGGAAAGAGAGATGTAGAGATGGGAAGGGGAGTAGAGATGGAAAGGGAGATGTGGAGAGATGGAAAGAAAGATGGAAGAGATGGAAAGGGAGATGTAGAGAGATGGAAAGGGAGATGTAGAGAGATGGAAAGGGAGATGTAGAGAGATGGAAAGGGAGATGTAGAGAGATGGAGAGAGAGATGAGATGGGAAGGGAGATGTAGAGAGAAAGGAAAGAGAGATGTAGAGTGATGGGAAGGGGAGTGGGAGAGAGAGAGGGGAGTGGAGAGAAGGAAAGAGAGATGTAGAGATGGAAAGGGAGATGGGAGGGAGAGAGAGATGTAGAGAGATGGAAAGGGAGATGTAGAGAGATGGAAAGGGAGATGTGGAGAGATGGAAAGAAAGATGGAAGAGATGGAAAGGGAGATGTAGAGAGATGGAAAGGGGAGTAGAGATGGAAAGGGAGATGTAGAGAGATGGAAAGGGAGATGTAGAGAGATGGAGAGAGAGATGTAGAGAGATGGGAAGGGAGATGTAGAGAGAAAGGAAAGAGAGATGTAGAGAGATGGGAAGGGAGGATGGGAGCGGGAGAGAAGGGGGATGGAGAGAAAGGAAAGAGAGATGTAGAGATGGAAAGGGAGATGGGAGAGAGAGAGGGGGATGGAGAGAAAGCAAAGAAAGATGTAGAGAGATGGAAAGAGAGATGTAGAGAGATGGAAAGGGAGATGGGAGAGAGAGAGGGGAATAAGAGAAAGGAAAGAGAGATGTAGAGAGATGGAAAGGGAGATGGAAGAGAGATGTAGAGAGATGGAAAGGGAGATGAAGAGAGATGGAAAGGGAGTTGGGAGAGAGAGAGGTGGATGGAGAGAAAGGAAAGAGAGATGTAGAGAGATGGGAAGGGAGATGGGAGTGAGAGGGAAGAGAGAGAGATGTAGAGAGAAAGGAAAGAGAGATGTAGAGAGATGGGAAGGGAGATGGGAGAGAGAGGGAAGAGAGAGAGAGATGTAGAGAGAAAGGAAAGAGAGATGTAGAGAGATGGGAAGGGAGATGGGAGAGAGAGGGAAGAGAGAGATGTAGAGAGAGAGGGAAGAGAGAATGTAGAGAGAAAGGAAAGGGAGATGTAGATGGGAAGGGAGATGTTAGAGAGATGGAAAGAGAGATAGAGATGGAAAGGGAGATGTAGAGAGATGGAAAGGGAGATGTAGAGAGATGGAAAGGGAGATGTAGAGAGATGGAAAGGGAGATGTAGAGAGATGGAAAGGGAGAGTGGAGAGATAGAAAAGGAATTTGGGAGAGATGGAAAGGGAGATGTAGAGATGGAAAGGGAGATGTAGAGAGATGGAAAGGGAGATGTAGAGAGATGGAAAGAGAGATGGGAGAGATGGAAAAGGAGATGTAGAGAGATGGAAAGGGAGATGTAGAGAGATAGAAAGGGAGATGGGAGAGATGGAAAGGGAGATGGGAGAGATGGAAAGGGAGATGTAGAGAGATGGAAAGGGAGATGTAGAGAGATGGAAAGGGAGATGTAGAGAGATGGAGAGAGAGATGTAGAGAGATGGGAAGGGAGATGTAGAGAAAGGAAAGAGAGATGTAGAGTGATGGGAAGGGAGATGGGAGAGAGAAGGGGGATGGAAAAAGGAAAGAGAGATGTAGAGATGGAAAGGGAGATGGGAGAGAGAGAGATGTAGAGAGATGGAAAGGGAGATGTAGAGAGAGATGGAAAGGGAGATGTGGAGAGATGGAAAGAAAGATGGAAGAGATGGAAAGGGAGATGTAGAGAGATGGAAAGGGAGGTGTAGAGAGATGGAAAGGGAGATGTAGAGAGATGGAAAGGGAGATGTAGAGAGATGGAGAGAGAGATGTAGAGAGATGGGAAGGGAGATGTAGAGAGAAAGGAAAGAGAGAATGTAGAGAGATGGGAAGGGAGATGGGAGCGAGAGAGGGGGATGGAGAGAAAGAGGAAAGAGAGATGTAGAGATGGAAAGGGAGATGGGAGAGAGAGAGGGGGATGGAGAGAGAGAGCAAAAGAAGATCTAGAGATGGAAAGAGAGATGTAGAGAGATGGAAAGGGAGATGGGAGAGAGAGAGGGGAATAAGAGAAAGGAAAGAGAGATGTAGAGAGATGGAAAGGGAGATGGAAGAGAGAGATGTAGAGAGATGGAAAGGGAGATAGAAGAGAGATGGAAAGGGAGTTGGGAGAGAGAGAGGTGGATGGAGAGAAAGGAAAGAGAGATGTAGAGAGATGGGAAGGGAGATGGGAGTAGAGGGAAGAGAGAGAGATGTAGAGAGAAAGGAAAGAGAGATGTTGTAGAGAGATGGGAAGGGAGATGGGAGAGAGAGGGAAGAGAGAGAGATGTAGAGAAAAGGAAAGAGAGATGTAGAGAGATGGGAAGGGAGATGGGAGAGAGAGGGAAGAGAGAGAGATGTAGAGAGAGAGGGAAGAGAGATGGTAGAGAGAAAGGAAAGGGAGATCTAGAGATGGAAAGGGAGATCTAGAGATGGAAAGAGAGATGTAGAGAGATGGAAAGGGAGATGTAGAGAGATGGAAAGGGAGATGTAGAGATGGAAAGGGAGATGTAGAGAGATGGAAAGGGAGATGTAGAGAGATGGAAAGGGAGATGTGGAGAGATGGAAAGAAAGATGGGAGAGATGGAAAGGGAGATGTAGAGAGATGGAAAGGGAGATGTAGAGAGATGGAAAGGGAGATGTAGAGAGATGGAAAGAGAGATGGGAGAGATGGAAAAGGAGATGTAGAGAGATGGAAAGGGAGATGTAGAGAGATAGAAAGGGAGATGGGAGAGATGGAAAGGGAGATGGGAGAGATGGAAAGGGAGATGTAGAGAGATGGAAAGAGAGATGGGAGAGATGGAAAGGGAGATGTAGAGAGATGGAAAGAGCAATAGGAGAGATGGAAAGGGAGATGTAGAGAGATGGAAAGGGAGGAGAATGTAGAGAGATGGAAAGGGAGATGTAGAGAGATGGAAAGGGAGATGTAGAGAGATGGAAAGGGAGATGTAGAGAGATGGAAAGAGAGATGTAGAGAGATGGAAAGGGAGATGTATAGAGAAAGGAAAGGGAGATGTAGAGAGATGGAAAGAGAGATGTAGAGAGATGGAAATGGAGATGTAGAGAGATGGAAAGGGAGATGTAGAGAGATTGAAAGGGAGATGTAGAGAGATGGAAAAGGAGATGTAGAGAGATGGAAAGGGAGATGTTGAGAGAGATGGAAAGGGAGATGTAGAGAGATGGAAAGGGAGATGTAGAGAGATGGAAAGGGAGATGTGGAGAGATGGAAAGAAAGATGGGAGAGATGGAAAGGGAGATGTAGAGAGATGGAAAGGGAGATAGAGAGATGGAAAGGGAGATGTAGAGAGATGGAAAGGGAGGTGTAGAGAGATGGAGAGAGAGATGTAGAGAGATGGGAAGGGAGATGGGAGAGATGGGAAGGGAGATGTAGAGATGGAGAGAGAGATGTAGAGAGATGGGAAGGGAGATGGGAAGGGAGATGGGAAGGGGGATGTAGAGAATGGAAAGGGAGATCTAGAGAGATTAATGAAAGGGAAGTATCAAGAGATGGGAAGAGGATGAGAGAGATGGAAAGGAAGTGCAAGAGATGGAAAGGAGGAATGGGAGAGAGAGAGGAAAGGGAGATAGAGATGGAAAGGGAGATCTCAAGATGGAAAGGGAGAATGTAAGAGATGGAAAGGGAGGTGTCAGAGATGGAAAGGGAGTGTAGGAAGAAATGAAAAGGAGGTGTGAAGAAAAGGAAAGGGAATGTAGAGAGATGAAAAGGAGAATGTAGAGAGATGGAAATGGAGATGTAGAGAGATGGAAAGGGGAGTGTAGAGATTGAAAGGGAGATCTAGAGATGGAAAAGGATGTAGAGAGATGGAAAGGGAGATGTAGAGAGATGGAAAGGGAGATGTAGAGAGATGGAAAGGGAGATCTGGAGAGAGATGGAAAGGGAGATGTGGAGAGATGGAAAGAAAGATGGGAGAGATGGAAAGGGAGATGTAGAGAGATGGAAAGGGAGATCTAGAGATGGAAAGGGAGATGTTAGAGAGATGGAAAGGGAGATGTAGAGAGATGGAGAGAGATGTAGAGAAGAGATGGGAAGGGAGATGGGAGAGATGGGAAGGGAGATGTAGAGAGATGGAGAGAGAGATGTAGAGAGATGGGAAGGGAGATGGGAAGGGAGATGGGAAGGGGGATGTAGAGAGATGGAAAGGGAGATGTAGAGAGATAATGAAAGGGAGATGTAGAGAGATGGGAAGAGAGATGTAGAGAGATGGAAAGGGAAATACAGAGAGATGGAAAGGGAGATGGGAGAGAGAGAGGAAAGGGAGATGTAGAGAGATGGAAAGGGAGATAGAGATGGAAAGGGAGATGTAGAGAGATGGAAAGGGAGATCTAGAGATGGAAAGGGAGATGTAGAGAGAAAGGAAAGGGGATGCTAGAGAGATGGAAAGGAGATCTAGAGATGGAAAGGGAGATGTAGAGAGATGGAAAGGGAGATGTAGAGAGATTGAAAGGGAGATGTAAAGAGATGGAAAGGGAGATGTAGAGAGATGAAGAGAGAGAGATGTAGAGAGATGGGAAGGGAGATGTAGAGATGGAGAGAGAGATGTAGAGAGATGGAAAGAGAGATGTAGAGAGATTGAAAGGGAGATGTAGAGAGATGGAAAGGGAGATGTAGAGAGATGGAAAGGGAGATAGAGATGGAGAGAGAGATGAGAGATGGGAAGGGAGATGGGAGAGATGGGAAGGGAGATGTAGAGAGATAGAGGGATGAGAGAGATGGGAAGGGAGATGGGAAGGGAGATGGGAAGGGAGATGTAGAGAGATGGAAAGGGAGATGTAGAGAGAGAATGAAAGGGAGATGTAGAGAGATGGGAAGAGAGATGTAGAGAGATGGAAAGGGAGATGTAGAGAGATAGGGAAAGGAGGGAGATGAGAGAGATGGGAAGGGAGATGTAGAGAGATGGAGAGAGATATGTAGAGAGATGGGAAGGGAGATGGGAAGGGAGATGGGAAGGGAGATGTAGAGAGATGGAAAGGGAGATGTAGAGAGAGAGAATGAAAGGGAGATGTAGAGAGATGGGAAGAGAGATGTAGAGAGATGGAAAGGGAGATGTAGAGAGATGGAAAGGGAGATGGGAGAGAGAGAGGAAAGGGAGATAGAGAGATGGAAAGGGAGATGTAGAGATGGAAAGGGAGATGTAGAGAGATGGAAAGGGAGATGTAGAGAGATGGAAAGGGAGATCTGGAGAAAGATGGAAAGGGAGATGTAGAGAGATGGAAAGGGAGATGTAGAGAGATGGAAAGGGAGATGGGAGAGAGATGGAAAGGGAGATGTAGAGAGATGGGAAGGGAGATGTAGAGAGATGGAATGGGAGATGGAGAGAGATGGAAAGGGTAGATGGAGAGAGATGGAAAGAGAGATGTAGAGAGATGGAAAGGGAGATGTAGAGAGATGGAAAGGGAAATGTAGAGAGATGGAAAGGGAGATGTAGAGAGATGGAAAGGGAGATGGGAGAGAGAGAGGAAAGGGAGATGTAGAGAGATGGAAAGGGAGATGTAGAGAGATGGAAAGGGAGATGTAGAGAGATGGAAAGGGAGATGTTGAGAGATGGAAAACTAGATGTAGAGAGATGGAAAGGGAGATGTAGAGAGATGGAAAGGGAGATGTTGAGAGATGGAAAAGGAGATGTAGAGAGATGGAAAGGGAGATGTAGAGAGATGTAGAGAGATGGAAAGGGAGATGTAGAGAGATGGAAAGGGAGATGTGGAGAGATGTAGAGAGATGGAAAAGGAGATGTAGAGAGATGGAAAGGGAGATGTAGAGAGATGTACAGAGATGTAGATAGATGGAAAGGGAGATGTAGAGAGATGGAAAGGGAGATGTAGAGAGATGTAGAGAGATGGAAAGGGAGTTGTAGAGAGATGTAGAGAGATGGAAAGGGAGATGTAGAGAGATGGAAAGAGAGATGTAGAGAGATGGAAAGGGAGATGTAGAGAGATGGAAAGGGAGATGTAGAGAGATGGAAAGAGATGTAGAGAGATGGAAAGGGAGATGTAGAGAGATGGAAAGGGAGATGTAGAGAGATGGAAATGGAAATGTAGAGAGATGGAAAGGGAGATGTAGAGAGATGGAAAGGGAGATGGGAGAGAGAGAGGAAAGGGAGATGTAGAGAGATGGAAAAGGAGATGTAGAGAGATGGAAAGGGAGATGTAGAGAGATGTACAGAGATGTAGATAGATGGAAAGGGAGATGTAGAGAGATGGAAAGGGAGATGTAGAGAGATGTAGAGAGATGGAAAGGGAGATGTAGAGAGATGTAGAGAGATGGAAAGGGAGATGTAGAGAGATGGAAAGAGAGATGTAGAGAGATGGAAAGGGAGATGTAGAGAGATGGAAAGGGAGATGTAGAGAGATGGAAAGAGATGTAGAGAGATGGAAAGGGAGATGTAGAGAGATGGAAAGGGAGATGTAGAGAGATGGAAATGGAAATGTAGAGAGATGGAAAGGGAGATGTAGAGAGATGGAAAGGGAGATGGGAGAGAGAGAGGAAAGGGAGATGTAGAGAGATGGAAAAGGAGATGTAGAGAGATGGAAAGGGAGATGTAGAGAGATGGAAAGGGAGATGGAGAGAGATGGAAAGAGAGATGTAGAGAGATGTAGAGAGATGGAAAGGGAGATGTAGAGAGATGGAAAGAGAGATGTAGAGAGATGTAGAGAGATGGAAAGGGAGATGTAGAGAGATGGAAAGGGAGATGTAGAGAGATGGAAAGGGAGATGTAGAGAGATGGAAAGGGAGATGTAGAGAGATGGAAAGGGAGATGTAGAGAGATGGAAAGGGAGATGTAGAGAGATGGAAAGGGAGATGGAGAGAGATGGAAAGAGAGATGTAGAGAGAATGAAAGGGAGATGTAGAGAGATTGAAAGGCAGATGTAGAGAGATGGAAAGAGAGATGTAGAGAGATGTAGAGAGATGGAAAGGGAGATGTAGAGAGATGGAAAGGGAGATGTAGAGAGATGGAAAGGGAGATGTAGAGAGATGGAAAGGGAGATGTAGAGCGATGGAAAGGGAGATGTAGAGAGATGGAAAGGGAGATGGGAGAGAGAAAAAAGACAAAACGTGTAAGGAAAACAAATGTTCCAACAAACTTTAAACTCAATGTTATCACAAACAATATGAATAGTTACATTGATACCTTGGGGCATGAGGCCCCCAGAATAATCTGTCTGATCCTGATAAACTGGGGGCTGGAGGGGGCAATGAGAGATTATACTCAGTGATATGGTGATTCCTAGCAGGCCCTTAGGAAACCCCTTAGAGAACAGTCAGCATCACAGAGAGGAGAGGAGGAGTGGTACCTGCCTCATCTCCCATCAGACAAATGTCATCTCCTCCTCCTCCCCCTCCTCCTCTCTTACCCTACAGTCCAGTCCACTCCGCTTTCTTTCTCTATCTGTCTGCCTGTCTCTTCTCTCTAGCTCTTTCTCACAGACACACACACACACCCTCTCCCCTTCTCTCCACAGACCACTCTCTACCACTCTCTCCTCTCTCCCACTCTCTCTTCTCTGATCTTGTCCTCTCCTATTTCCCACATATCCTCTCCTCTCCTCTCCTCTCCTCTCCTCTCCTCTCCTCTCCTCTCCTCTCCTCTCCTCTCCTCTCCTCTCCTCTCCTCTCCTCTCATCTCCTGTCTTTCCCTCCTTCCTCTCATCCCTCTCTCTCTGGTATGTCATTAACATTCAGCACATAGCCCTGACTGCTGCCCTAAGGCTGGCCGCACCTCTGAGGTCACACTCAAATAAGAGGTGAACATAAGGTACTGCATGCTCAATGAGTAACGCAGTGGTACACAGCACTGCTAGATAACACACACCCCTAGCTATCTGTGAAGAGGCTGTAATGTGCCCTCCAATCTAATATGATGTCACTCAGGGACCAGACAAATCCATAAGCTAGAGGAAATAGACACTTCTACTATATTATTTACTCACCCTGAAACAAGAAACACTGACACCAATAGAATCTCACTAGTGTATGTTCAGTGTATATTCGCAGGAGAGTTTATATTGAGCCTTGTCGTACTGTCACTATGATACACTGAGAGTACAGCATGGATTCGACACTTAGAGTACAACATGGATTCTACACCGAGAGTACAACATGGATTCTACACTGAGAGTACAGCATGGATTCCACACCTAAAGTACAGCATGGATTCTACACTGAGAGTACAGCATGGATTCTACACTGAGAGTACAGCATGGATTCTACACTGAGAATACAACATGGATTCTACACTGAGAGTACAGCATGGATTCTACACTGAGAGTACAACATGGATTCTACACTGAGAGTACAACATGCATTCTACACCGAGAGTACAGCATGGATTCTACACTGAGAGTACAGCATGGATTCTACACTGAGAGTACAACATGGATTCTACACTGAGAGTACAACATGGATTCTACACCGAGAGTACAGCATGGATTCTACACTGAGAGTACAGCATGGATTCTACACTGAGAATACAACATGGATTCTACACCGAGAGTACAACATGGATTGTACACTGAGAGTACAGCATGGATTCTACACTGAGAGTACAACATGGATTCTACACTGAGAGTACAACATGGATTCTACACCGAGAGTACAGCATGGATTCTACACTGAGAGTACAACATGGATTCTACACTGAGAGTACAACATGGATTCTACACTGAGAGTACAACATGGATTCTACACTGAGAGTACAGCATGGATTCTACACTGAGAGTACAACATGGATTCTACACTGAGAGTACAGCATGGATTCTACACTGAGAGTACAACATGGATTCTACACCGAGAGTACAGCATGGATTCTACACTGAGAGTACAACATGGATTCTACACTGAGAGTACAACATGGATTCTACACTGAGAGTACAACATGGATTCTACACTGAGAGTACAGCATGGATTCTACACTGAGAGTACAACATGGATTCTACACTGAGAGTACAGCATGGATTCTACACTGAGAGTACAACATGGATTCTACACTGAGAGTACAGCATGGATTCTACACTGAGAGTACAGCATGGATTCTACACTGAGAGTACAGCATGGATTCTACACTGAGAGTACAGCATGGATTCTACACTGAGAGTACAACATGGATTCTACACTGAGAGTACAGCATGGATTCTACACTGAGAGTACAACATGGATTCTACACTGAGAGTACAGCATGGATTCTACACTGAGAGTACAGCATGGATTCTACACTGAGAGTACAGCATGGATTCTACACTGAGAGTACAGCATGGATTCTACACTGAGAGTACAGCATGGATTCTACACTGAGAGTACAGCATGGATTCTACACTGAGAGTACAGCATGGATTCTACACTGAGAGTACAGCATGGATTCTACACTGAGAGTACAGCATGGATTCTATTCTAGTTAAAATTGTCAGCGTAATTTAAATGACATTCACATAATCAGGTTATTGTGAGCATAAATGTCACATGTTAATTAACCTTTGGAGTACCATCCCCTTTTGTGTGTATTTGGTTTATTTTAGTTTAATTTAGTTTGCAGTGACCTTTATTTGACATATTTTGTGGGCCTTGTTCTAATTTAGCATATTTTCCTTTGGTTTGCTGTGCTTCTCCTTTCCTTTATGTCTCTGAAAATACTTGAGATAGACACCTCCCCATTGGGTGGTCTCCATGGAACTGCTCCCTGGTTAGCTACACCTGGGCCTGGTTCACTTAACGAGCTACACCTGGGCCTAGCTCACCTAACGAGCTACACCTGGGCCTGGTTCACCTAACGAGCTACACCTGGGCCTAGTTCAGCTAACGAGCTACACCTGGGCCTAGTTCACCTAACGAGCTACACCTGGGCCTAGTTCACCTAACAAGCTACACATGGGCCTAGTTCACCTAACGAGCTACACCTGGGCTTAGTTCACCTAACGAGCTACACCTGGGCCTAGTTCACCTAACGAGCTAAACCTGGGCCTAGTTATCCTAAAGGGGGCTTTCAGCTCCAGTTTAGGCCTGCTGCTGGATTAAGGTTGCAAAATACCCAGGCCAAACTCTAGTGGATTACCTAGTAATGCATATTTGAAATGAAACAATTGTCTTTCCCAGTTCATCTTATTTCCATGGCAATTTCTTACTGTCCACTAGGGCCAACGCGAGCAACTATTACTATCTAGTAGCCTGCGATCTACAGCTCAGAGGATCACGGGTTCAATAGAAGTTCTTTATTTGTTTCTGTTTACCTCTATCCCAAACCTTAACCCTTCCCTTAACCCCTTGGAATTAACGTGTAAGGTTAACCCTGTTGCCTAAATTTAACCAACATTTCTAAATTCATTCCTATTCTCAACAGTCGTGGTAAATGTCAATTTAACTTTTGTGCAGTCTGACTGACAGCTAACATAGGTAAAAATATGCTCTATTAGAACGGCCACACAGCCCATAGTCTGCAGACAACACCACAGACGGCCCCACACACAATAATTAAAATGGCCAGGAATGGCGTTTGTCTGCTACTACAATTATGGCGAGGAATGGCATTTTCTTTGGTGCTTGTGTTGAGCGGGGTTGGGGGATTCCAGATTTCCTTTATTTTCCTCTTGATTCCAGGAAAATTCCAACTGGGATTTTTGGAAAACCTGCATGTTTCGGGAAAGGAGACCATGGGATGGGCGAAACCAATAAATGGAGACAACAGACAATGACCGGCTAGCTAGCGAGTACCGGGGAAAGTGTGGCAGAGGCAGCTATCTTGGATAGGCCTCCGGCAGCACGGACTATATCTTTGGGTCCGAGTTTGTTTAATCCTTCTTCTGATTTGTGTTTGTGAATGTGTGGCCTGGTTGATTGAGATAAAAAACTTTTAAACCTTTCCAACCGTGTCTGTGTGGTGGCCTGGGATCCCTAGTAACCTCCTTTGACATAAACAACATCAACTGTGTATGAAAAGCTATCCACTCTCAATTTCTCTTACTGTTAATTATTCATTTGAGCTGAAGCTCTATCAAAGTAAAACTTTGGATGAAGACGATTCTTTTTTTAAGTAATTTCATTGGGTGCAGTGAAAAGAGCATTGGGTCCTCTCCAATGGTAATGTGTTTCCTGAGATGTGCCCATTCCGTCGGACTGCTGGAGTGTGAAGTGGATGGTAATTCCAACTTTATTGACCTATAATAAGGTTGGGCAGTCTTCAGAATCTAATACACAGCACAGGAAGATGACATTCAGGGCAAATGGACACCTCCGTTTAATAATAATTGTTCACATTGTCAGTGTATGAGCGGATTCATAATAGCTTGAAGCTTTTAGCTGATGATGACGCCACTAAATTCAACCTACACAAAAGTCCAAGTAATTTCCTTTGTGACAATCAGATAAGCACTGACCATCATTGCACAGGTTTCTTAAGGTTACCGGCACTTAGAATTCAAAACCAACTGACACTGCATGCAGACATACTGTACATCTATTCAACTACACTTCTTATATAACCTTTTCTATCTAGGTTAGTCGGATTTAGATCCCATTTATTTTACAAGATAGACCTTCATACTAAATGACAAACTGATATTTCCCTATGGAGCTGTCCCTTGACAGTTTAGCTGTACTGTATTTCAGACTCTCTCCTCTCCTCTCCTCTCCTCTCCTCTCCTCTCCTCTCCTCTCCTCTCCTCTCCTCTCCTCTCCTCTCCTCTCCTCTCCTCTCCTCTTCTCTTCTCTTCTCTTCTCTTCTCTTCTCTTCTCTTCTCTTCTCTTCTCTTCTCTTCTCCTCTCCTCTCCTCTCCTCTCCTCTCCTCTCCTCTCCTCTCCTCTCTTCTCTTCTCTTCTCTTCTCTTCTCTTCTCTTCTCTTCTCTTCTCTTCTCTTCTCTTCTCTTCTCTTCTCGTCTCTTCTCTTCTCCTCTCCTCTCCTCTCCTCTCCTCTCCTCTCCTCTCCTCTCCTCGCCTCTCCTCTCCTCTCCTCTCCACTCCCAGAAGTGCCTTACTCTCAGGCCTACATGTGGTATCTCCAGACTAAAGTGTTTCCTCTTACTGGAAACAATGAACAGTTGCTTACAGCTGACACACATGAAGGTGGTTGCCATGAGAACATCCTGATGGTTAACGCCATGCCAGCGTTCCATCCCCAGTTCAAAAAGGAGCAATTATCTGATGACATCAAAGAGCGGTGATTCCATAGAAAGGAAGCACAGAGCCAGGCAACAGATGAGATATTCAACCAACAGATGGTGGGTTTTCCCCTTATTTGGAGCGTCTAACTAAACACCTAATAAGGGACAAATACGTTCCCCCAAATTACTCCCTTTTGGGTAGTGTAACTTGGTAGAAAACAAAACATTTTAATATTTTAACATTGTCATAAAATGTTCAACTTAATAAGAAAACGAGTTTTCCCATTTTGACTATAGTGAGGGGTCTTAAGTGCCAAATAAAGTAACAGGGTTAACCGTGACAGGGCTGACGATTTCATCTAATAACAGCCATCAATCCTCTTGTGACAGGAGGAATGGAAGCTTGTGTGCAATAGGGAGGGGCAATTGAATGCACGCTTCACAATAAAACATGTAATTGTCAAAACATTACCAGACTATCTATGGGTTACAGGGTTGACGTGTTAAGCTTGACTCACTCGGTTCTCCAACACAACACACCAGAAAATGGCCAAGAAGATTAGAACCAGCTCACCTGCTTTTACACTATGCTTTTACTGTTAGATGTTCAATGTTTCTTCTGAAAAAAATATAAAGGAATAGTTTACCATATTAAAATGAGAGTTAAGTTCACATAGCAGTTTATTTTATCACTGATCACATGAAATTAGTAATAATCTTCAACAATAATCTACATTAATCTCCAATTTAGTTAAAGCAACAAAATACTGCAACTAGGGCTTTATACTGATGGTGAAAACTTGGAGTAATTTTGTGGATAAAATTGTCACTTTAGTCAATTCTGGCACTTTACCAAGTCTTTACTCAAATATAAAATCAGATTTATTGAACTGTACATGTGGTCTATATTAAAGGGCACTTCATTTAATGTAACAGGCTTTTAAATGTTCAATATTGGTGCACAATTTCTAATTAAAATATCAAAGGGACTCAAAACGAACTTATTCCATGGATTGACCCATAAACACATGCACAGATCTCAGAATCTTTTGTCTGTAAGAAAATTATTCATAAATAAGATGTCTATTACTGTACAGTACATGATGAAACAGAACAGCTCTACTGTATCTGCGATATGATCTTTCAATTATACATCTCCTAGTACGATTTGATCTCTTATTGCTGAGAGCAATGAGATTGTTGGATCAAACAGCACATCCAAAGAGCTTTGATCTCTGCTACCCTCATGTGGTTAACCATGTTTCTCCAGTCTCATTTACTGACAGGCTTCTGACCAGTGATGTTAAATATGGTCCCCAAGGTGCAAGTCACTGTGTTTGGCCATGGCCCGTTCATCCCCTTTCCTCTTTCATGATTGACCAATGGGTGAACATGGTGGAGGAGGAGTTGAAGTACTGTGAGGCAATGGTGAAAGTTCAGGGAAAATGCAATCATCTCTCTATGACCATCCGTTCATACCAGTGTCATACCAGTGTCATACCAGTGTTTATTTGATCACTTGTATTTGAGGTTTGAGTCCAACATTCACTTTTTATAAAGTGCTTTTCACAACAAACAGATTGTAATGTACGTGTATGTGCAGAAGGTGAGTTTAATAAACATGGACAAGGCAGATAAACAAAACAGGCGAAGCGTACTGAATGTGAACCAAACCAGTACTGGCTGATGACTTAGGCTGCAGAGGGATAAATAATGCGAGAATAATCAAAGTGATGATGAAGTCCAGGTGTGCGTAATGATGGGGAGCAGGTGTGCGTAATGATGGGGAGCAGGTGTGCGTAATGATGGGGAGCAGGTGTGCATAATGATGGTGCCTGGACCGGTGGTTAGTAGACTGGCGACTACCTGGGCCGGAGAGCGGGAGTAGGCATGACACAGATTAGACATGTTAATGAGAGCGACACACAGAAGGAGGTACTCTACATGTCTGCATGAGAGTCTAAAATGTCCATCAAATGCCAGGGTATATCCATCTGTGGCAAAGTTACTGATATAACAAATGGACCGACATTTCAACCACTTTAGGTCTTCTTCAGGCTCCTCTTATTTCCTGTGCATTATTTATGCTTTAAAAGCATATAAGCAGTATGCAGGGTGGCTACATTGAAGAATCTCAAATATGTTTTGATTTGTTTAACATTTGTTTGGTTACTACATGATTCCATGTGTTATTTCGTAGTTTTGATGTCTTCACTGTTATTCTACAATGTAGACAAAAGTCTAAATAAAGAAAAACCCTGGAATGAGTAGGTGTGTTCAAACTTTTGACTGTGTAATGTGTACGCTGGGAGTCGGGAAGCAGGTACAGGGAGTGAATCATTTAATAAATAAACTAACACGGACCTAAACAAGAAACACGAAAAGCGTATAGACATGGAACAGAAACAGAGTAAATAACACTTAGGGAGAGAACCAAAATGAGTGACATTTATAGGAAAGGAAATAAGGAAGGTGATGGAGTCCAGGGGAGTCTGAAAAGGCACTGGTGCGCGTAACGATGGTGACATCGTTGTGCGTAATAATAAGCAGACTGGAGACCTTGAGCGCCAAAGAGACAGACTGGTACTGTATGTATTCTCTTGTATATGCCTGTGAAATGGGTGGAATTTGCTCAATGTGCATATCCACTACCTGTTACAAATTTTCATGACCTGCACTCAATTGCCGTCCCCTTGCATTACTGCAGCAAAGCAACAGAATATGCACCATGGGGCCGTATTAAGTATGCACTGTGGGGCCGTATTTTGTGCTGTCTATAGATTATGCACTTTGTGGCCATTTTAATTACGGAATATTTTCACGTGTTAGCTGTCAGTCAAACTGCAGAAAAGTGAAACAGAAACAACTCAACAGTTAACTTAAGGATTTAATTCAGAGTGGTCAAGGCAAGGTCCGTATTACATTTTTATCATCTATCGCCAACCAGGTGCCCTTAGAGAGTTCCTCAATGAGCTTGACACCTTGATAAGCTAATTTCCTGATGATGGCTCACCACTCATTGTACTGGGTGACTTCAACCTGCCGTGACATTGTATTAGTTAATGTGACGACTGTTGCTCATCGAATGATTAAAGGTTTCTAATTGCGTGATTAAATGAATTCAGCAATTATTAACTCATTAACCTGGGGCACCATGAGAAAATGAGTTTTATTGAGTTTCTATTTCCTAAATTAACTCAAAGAATATCAGAATATCGATTTTACAACAGTCGCTAATTAATCAGTTACCTCTACAGTCTCGTTCTGAACGTCGCATAACCCGGGAATCTGCACGGACCCGGGTCTCACCAATGAGTTCTTACCACACCGATCTTAGTGGAATATTTATTTACTAGAAAACTAAAATGATGATAAAAGATACATATACACAAAACACAGTCTAGGCTATTGATTAGAACTTAGTGTAACGGGCCAACACACTATGGCGCGTGTTACCCAAAAATGGGGATTTAAAAGAGAGAGAAAAAGAGAAAGTACACTAGAGAAATATACATTTGGGGACATTTGTCAGCTATGTTTATTTTAAACCTAGCCCCGAACTGCCGCTCTTATGGGTCAGAATATAATGATGTAATTACGTGTGGGAGGTCTCAAATAGGAAGCTCCGTGTGTCGTTTAGGCTTCTCAATGATACACTTCTCCGGCGTAACTCTCTGGTTGTCCTCATGATGTCAGTGTCCTTTTGGTCTGATTCCTCACCCTTGTTCTGGGGGGGGGGTCTTCTGAGGACAGACAGCTCTGTAGCTCAGAGCTCACAGCGTAGGAATGAAACAGTGTAGATACCACGATTCGATGGAGAGTGGAGGTTAGGTGGTCCGTCTTGAATTCACCCGCTTAGACACAGCTACTCATCAGTAACATGGGTAGAAAAAGATTTCTTTGTCTTCAACCATGGGTTGAGTTTTGGGTTCGTTGACTTTTTAGACCTCGGCTGCAGCTTGGGTCACGTAGTCTCATATGTTAATTCTGTACTTACAGGTTTTATATCCTCGGGTCAGAAGTGGCCGTAACTGCCTTTAGGGCAATTCTCTGGGCGTACCAAGTTATGGACAAGGTCTAGATTTTACTCAAATCCAATTTTAGACAACTAACTTCACATTTCATCTTTACCAAAATATTCTCTTTGATTTGGAATTTTTTCACACAACGTACAATGTATAAACATCAAGCATATCCTAGGAAAACTCTTAAAGTTACAATGTTTTCGTAATAATGTCATCTATTAACCTTCAATAACAAAACAAAAATGACATACATTTTCATATTCCGTCTATCGTCATGACCAGCATTGTGGCTGACGGAAACCATTGTTCCAAAGTCCCTTTATTTCATGTTTAATGTTCTGAGGCTGGTTCTCCAGAGTGAGAGGACAAAGGAATGTTGTCTGTGGTCTAAGATTTACCATGGGCGTGAGGGGTCATAAAACCCCACATCTTCAGACCCCTAGATCTCTCCTCCTCTTTTTATTTTTTTTATTTATTTTACCTTCATTTAACCAGGTAGGCAAGTTGAGAACAAGTTCTCATTTACAATTGCGACCTGGCCAAGATAAAGCAAAGCAGTTCGACAGATACAATGACACAGAGTTACACATGGAGTAAAACAAACATACAGTCAATAATACAGTATAAACAAGTCTATATACAATGTGAGCAAATGAGGTGAGAAGGGAGGTAAAGGCAAAAAAGGCCATGGTGGCAAGGTAAATACAATATAGCAAGTAAAACAGTGGAATGGTAGTTTTGCAATGGAAGAATGTGCAAAGTAGAAATCAAAATATTGGGGTGCAAAGGAGCAAAATAAATAAATAAATTAAATACAGTTGGGAAAGAGGTAGTTGTTTGGGCTAAATTATAGGTGGGCTATGTACAGGTGCAGTAATCTGTGAGCTGCTCTGACAGTTGGTGCTTAAAGCTAGTGAGTGAGATAAGTGTTTCCAGTTTCAGAGATTTTTGTAGTTCGTTCCAGTCATTGGCAGCAGAGAACTAGAAAGAGAGGCGGCCAAAGAAAGAATTGGTTTTGGGGGTGACTAGAGAGATATACCTGCTGGAGAGTGTGCTACAGGTGGGAGATGCTATGGTGACCAGCGAGCTGAGATAAGGGGGGACTTTACCTAGCAGGGTCTTGTAGATGACATGGAGCCCGTGGGTTTGGCGATGAGTATGAAGCGAGGGCCAGCCAACGAGAGCGTACAGGTCGCAATGGTGGGTAGTATATGGGGCTTTGGTGACAAAACGGATTGCACTGTGATAGACTGTATCCAATTTGTTGAGTAGGGTATTGGAGGCTATTTTGTAAATGACATCGCCAAAGTCGAGGATTGGTAGGATGGTCAGTTTTACAAGGGTATGTTTGGTAGCATGAGTGAAGGATGCTTTGTTGCGAAATAGGAAGCCAATTCTAGATTTAACTTTGGATTGGAGATGTTTGATATGGGTCTGGAAGGAGAGTTTACAGTCTAACCAGTCTCTGTTGGGGTCGAGTGATAATATGTAGGGTTGTGGTCTCCTGTAACCTGACCTGATAAGGACAGTCATGACAAACCTCCTGAGGTCTCCTTTCGATTAATTGTTTTCCACCTTTTTCTTTCCATTACCTTCCTCTTTTGACCACACCCTTTCCCAGTCCCCTTTCCACTCACAAGACACACTTGACCTCATCTTTACTAGATGCTGTTCAACTACTAATCTCACTGCAACCTCCCTCCAGGTCTCTGATCACTACTTGGTTTCCTCTTCTATCTCCTGCTCCTCCAACCCTAACCACTCAGCCCCTACTGAGATAGTCATGTGCCATCTCAAACTTTGCTCTCTCTCTCCCACTAGTCTCTACTATTCTATCCTATTGTCTGTCCTTTCTGCTAAATCCTTCTCCCTCCTGTCTCCTGATTCTGCCTCTTTGACCCTACTCTTCTCCCTTTCTGAATCCTATGACTCTCATTGTCCCCTTTCCTCCTGGCCGGCTCGGCCCTCCCCTCCTGCTCCATGGCTCAGTGAATCATTTGCGAGCTTACAGAACAGGGATGCCGCCAGCTGATTGAAAATGGAGAAAAACTAATCTTCCAAATTACATCCTTTCGCTCTTCCTCTGTATCTGTTGCTAAAGCCACTTTATATCGCTGAAAACATCAAGCTCTTACCCTAGAAAGAAAATATCAACCTCTTACCCTAGAAAACTCTTTCCAAACTTCTCCTCCCTCCTTAATCCTCCACCCCTTCCCAACTCTGTGGACAACTTTGTCAACCACTTTGAAATTAAGATTTACGACATCCGCTCCTCATTCACTCAGACTATTGAATCCACTGGTTCCACTCACACAAAACTACCCTACATCTTCACCTCTTTCTCCCCTCTCTAGAAATCCCGCGACTAGTGATGTCCTGCCGCCCAACAACCTGCCACTCAACCCCATCCTCTACTCTCTTCTCCATCTCTGGAGAATTTCTCCCATTCCTCACTCCCCCCATCAACTCATCTCTGACCCCTAGCTCTGTCACCTTTGACTTCAAAATGGCCAGAGTCACTTCCCTACTCAAGAAATCAACACTCATCTCTTTTTTTGTCTAAAACTACAGACCGGTACTCCTTATTTCTTTTGGATCCAAAACACTTGAGTGTGCTGTCTCTGACCAACTATCACTCTCTCTCTCAGAACGATCTAACCAGTCAGGCTTCAAGACGAGTCACTCAACCGAGACTGCTCTCCTCTGTGTCACAGAGGCTCTCTGCACTGCCAAAGCTGACTCTCTCTCCTCCGCTCTTATCCTCCTAGATCTAACTGCTGCCTTCAACACCATGAACCATCAGATCCTTCTCTCAGGGCTAGGAATCTCAGGCTCTGCACACTCTTGGATTCTATCCTACCTGGCAGGCCGCTCCTACAAAGTGATGTGGAGAGGATCTGTGTCTGCACCACATGCTCTCACTACTGGTCTCCCCCAGGGCGTGATTCTAGGCCCTCTATTCTTCTCTCTATACACTCAGCTCCGTCATGTCTTCACATGGTCTCACCTATAATTGCTATGCAGATGACACAACTCTGTTTCTCCTTTTCCTTTCTTACACCAAGGTGGCGACACGCATCTCTGTGTGCCTTGTCAAGCTCAACCTTGACAAGACGGAGCTGCTCTTTCTCCTGTGGAAGGCCTGCCCATCCCATGACCTCTCCATCATGGTTGACAACTCCATGGTGTCCCCCTCCCAGAGGGCAAATAACCTTGGTGTGACCCTGGACAACACCCTGTTGTTCTCTGTAAACATCAAAGCAGTGACTTGCTCCTGCAGGTTCATGCTCTACAACGTTCTCACAGTATGACCCTGCCTCAAACAGGAAGCGGCACAGGTCACTTGTCATCTAAGTTGTAGGTCACTTGTCATCTCTCGTCTGAACTACTGCAACTCACTGTTGGCTGGGCTCCCAGTTTGTGCCATCAAACTCCAACAACTTATCCATAACGCTGCAGCCCGACTGTGTTCAACTTTCCCAGGTTCTCCCATGTCACCCCGCTCCACTCCACTGGCTTCCAGTTGAAGCTCGCATCCACTACAAGACCATGGTACTTTCCTAAGGAGCAGAACAAGGAACAACCTCTCCCTAGTTTCAGGCTCACACCCTAGATCACAACCAAGTACTCTTTTCTGCAACCTCTGGTCTCTCGGCCCTCCCATCCCTATAGGAGGGTAGCTCCCACTCAGCCCAGTCGAAGCTCTTCTCTGTCCTGGCACCTCTTGAAGCAAGGACTGCAGAGTACCTGCCCATCTGAAACCTCTACCTCTTCAAAGAGTATCTGATGATTCAAAAATATAAGACATGGGTCACATTGTAGATGTGTACATTGTAGGTCCTTTACTTATTTACTGTCTCTACAGCCTTTGTTGAACTGCAATTGGAACTTAATGCAGGTCACATAAACATGTATCTGATGATTTATGAATATGTGCATTGGATGGTGCCCTCATTGATCATGTCCCCACTTACAAATATCTGGGTATCTGGATTGACAAAAAAAGCATGTTGATGAGTTAGTTAAGAAATAATAAATTAAAAAGGGCTTATTTTATAGAAAAATGTAATGACTTCAAAAAAATAAAATAATTCAGTCGACATTCACACTGGTTATAGACTATGACGATAAGGCGGATAGAAATGCAGCTGCCACTGTCTTGAAGCCATTGAATGCAGTTTATCATAGCACGCTACTCTTTATTACGGGCGAAAGATTCAGTACATATCACTGCATTCTGTATGAGCAAGTAGGCTGGCCCTCTTTTTGTTTATAAAGACCTCCTGCATAAACTTACAGAAATATGAGATACCAGACCTGGTCTCAGGAATGGTTAACTCTGGAGTTCCCTTTGATATCCACAGAGTTCGGTAAATCTGATTGTAAACTGGAATAATCTCCAAGGCATTGTAAAATTGGATGAATTGGTGCCTCTAGGGCAATTCAAAAGCCTGATTGATGACCTTGTTACTGAAAAATGTGTTTGTTTTCTGTGATTGTGTTTTGCTCTTCATGTATTGATGTTTATTTGCTATTTGTTTATTTGGTTCCCAATTAGTTTTTTCAGCTACTCTTCCTGTGGTCCACAAAAAATGATTGACCATCCAATGCTGTACCTAGGAGTTTAGCTTCCTGATCTTGCTCAATGGTTACACCCTTTATGTTTAGGTCTCAGATAATTGTATTTTAGTTTTAGATGTAGTTAAGGTACTCCAAAGTCTTTTCCAATTGTATTTTATGTTATTATCTTTGTTTGGAAATATAATTTCATCTTCTTTTTGTTACGTTCAGTAAAACATTTTCTCAATTTACAGAATGTCAACCGATCAGATGAGCAGCTTACCTTGTTTGCCTCTTTTGCACAATTTTCTAATTCAACATCAATCCAGAGGGCTGGAACAGTTCTCACAGTTAGTTTCTTAAAACCTCTTAAAGCTTGGGGGCACAATTTTTATTTTTGGAAAAATAACGTTCCCAAAGTAAACTGCCTATTTCTCAGGACCAGATGCTAGAATATGCATATAATTGACAGCTTAGGATAGAAAACACTCTAAAGTTTCCAAAACTGTAAAAATATTGTCTGTGAGTATAACAGAACTGATATTGCAGGTGAAATCCTGAGAAAAATCCAATCAGGAAGTGACCCTTATTTTGAAACCCCTGTCTTTCTATGCATCCTTATTGACCATTGAAATGGATATTAACCAGATTCCTTTTTCTATGGCATCCCTAAGGTGTCTACAGCCTTTAGACGTAGTTTCACGCCTTTATGTTGAAGAATGAGCGTAAACGAACACATTGCGTAAGTGGCCAGCTGATGGCTCTCAGAGTGATTCTTGCGTAAAAGAGAGAGGTAGGCATTTTTCCTCCCGGTCCTACTGAAAAGCTAACTGTCCCGGTTGATATGTCATCGAATAGATATTTGAAAAACACCTTGAGGATTGATTATAAAAAACGTTTGCCATGTTTCTGTCGATATTATGGATATCATTTTGATTTTTTTCGGGGTTGTCATGAACGCTATTTCCGGTGGATTTCTGAACATAACGTGACAAACAAACGAAGGTATTTTGGGTATAAAAATGATCTTTATGGAACAAAAGGAACATTTGCTGTCTAACTGGGAGTCTCGTCAGTGAAAACATCCGAAGATCATCAAAGGTAAACAGTTTATTTGATTTCTGATTTTCGTGACCAAGCTTCCTGCTGCCAGCTGGACATGATGCTATGCTAGGCTATCGATAAACTTACACAAACGCTTGTCTTGCTATCGCTGTAAAGCATAATTTCAAAATCTGAGACGACAGGGTGATTAACAAAAGGCTAAGCTGTGTTTCACTATATTTCACTTGTGATTTCATGAATATGAATATTTTCTAGTAAGATTATTTGACCGTTGCGCTATGCTAATTAGGGTAGTTGCTGACAATTCTCCCGGATACGGCATGTCAACAATTGGCATGAATAATTGTTCAAATACTTCCTGGATTCACTTCCTCATATACTGAACACCTGACCAACATTTATGTTTTGTAAATCCTGAAAAAACATTTAGTATGATCTCCTATAAATTACTTTAGGCCCAACCTTTGGCTCATTGTCTTTCCTTGTTATTGCCACGGTGTTATGGTCACTACAGCCAATGGAAACTGATATTAATTTGGCTCGCAAGCCAAAGAACAGCATCCCAACCATGAAGCACGGGGGTGGCAGCGTCATGTTGTGGGGGTGCTTTGCTGCAGGAGGGATTGGTGCACTTCACAAAATTAATGGCATCATGAGGCAGGAAGATTATGTGGATATATTGAAGCAACATCTCAAGACATCAGTCAGGAAGTTAAAGCTTGCTCGCAAATGGTCTTCCAAATGGACAATGACCCCAAGCATACTTCCAAAGTCGTGGCAAAATAGCTTAAGGACAACAAAGTCAAGGTATAGGAGTGGTCATCTCAAAGCCCTGACCTCATTCCCATAGAAAATGTGTGGGCAAAACTGAAAAAGTGTGTGCGAGCAATGAGGCCTACAAACCTGACTCAGTTAAACCAGCTCTGTCAGGAGGAATAGGCCAAAATTCACCCAACTTATTGTGGGAAGCTTGTGGAAGGCTACCCAAAACATTTGACCCAAGTTAAACCATTTAAAGGCAATGCTACCAAATACTAATTGAGTGTATGTAAACTTCTTACCCACTGGGAATGTGATGAAAGAAATAAAAGCTGAAATAATTAATTCTCTCTACTATTATTCTGACATGTCACATTCTTCAAATAACGTGGTGATCCTAACTGACCAAAACAAGGATTTTTTACAAGGATTAAATGTCAGGAATTGTGAAAAACTGAGTTTAAATGTATTTGGCTAAGGTGTATGTAAACTTCCGACTTCAACTGTATATGAATCCGTTGTTTCAAAATATCCACATAATTTTCCTGCCTTGTGATGCCATCTATTTTGTGAAGTGCACCAGTCCCTCCTGCAGCAAAGCACCCCCACATCATGATGTTTAGGATGTCACGGTTGGGATGGTGTTCTTCGGCTTGCAAGCCTCCCCCTTTTTCGTCCAAACATAACGATGGTCATTATATCCAAACAGTTCTATTTTTGCTTCATCAGACCAGAGGACATTTCTCCAAAAAGTACGATCTTTGTCCCCATGTGCAGTTGCAAACTGTTGTCTGGCTTTTTTATGGTGGTTTTGGAGCAGTGGCTTCTTCCTTGCTGAGAAGCCTTTCAGGTTATGTCGATATAGGACTCGTTTTACTGTGGATATAGATACTTCCGACTTCAACTGCATTATTATGGGCTTTTCAATTTCCTTTCCTTGCCAGCTAATCGGACATAATGTGGAGACAGATTAAAGCAATGTGTGTGTGTAAGTGAGTGTGTGTGTGTGTGTGTGTGTGTGTGTGTGTGTAAGTGAGTGTGTGTGTGTGTGTGTGTGTGTGTGTGTGTGTGTGTGTGTGTGTGTGTGTGTGTGACGTTGGGCTGAAGCTATTGACTGTGAATTTTGGACATTGAGCGAATGTAAGCAATGTACCCAGGCTATATGGCAGCATTCATAGCTGGGATACATTCTTTCTGCATCTAGCGCATAGGTTCAGAGAAGTCCTCATTGAGGAAGATGTTGGTTCCTCTCAAGTTCTTGGTTCTCTCCGGGTCTCTCCAGGCTTTGGACCAGGTCTCTCTTGGAAAAGAGATGTTATCTCAATGAGAAAAAACTTCTATAAATAAAGGTCAAAAAATAAATAATAATAAAAAACAGCCATTTTGTCCTTAAACATCAGGAACTTGACCACAATCTTTTTGGGTGTGTCACCTTGTCTGGTTACATGTTTTTCAGACCTGTGGGTGTGCTCCACCTGAATCAATATGTGAATATTGATGTGTATATTGATCTGTGTATTGTACATTGATGTGTAGGGCTCATCTGTGAAAGACAGTCCCTGTCGAAAAGAAGGTTAAACACAAAAATAAAAGTTGCTTAGTAAATCTGTCTTTCATAATAGCCCGTGCTTATCCACCTGCTGACCTCACCGGATGTCACTGAATCATTACACTTGAACTGTCTGGCTGGCTAGCTAGCTAGCTAACAAATTCACTGTGCCGTTAATCTTCTAATTCATTGATTTTTACACAAGTTATTACCAAGTACTTAAGCTGTTCTCTGAAAGACATGTTTCCCATCCAAAGGCTTTGGCATTACAACTACATCAGGAATTGGTGAAACAACAGGAACAGACAGACACCTGGGCTAGTATGAATGAACTGTCCGTCATGTTGTTAGTTTCTGTGTCAGCGAGAAAAATGTTGTTACAGAAACCATTTCACCATGTAGTGTCTGATCTGACGTGTTTTGGCACCAACTCTGCTTTCCTGTTCAAACAGACATACAAGTGCGCGCACACACACACACACACACACACACACACACACACACACACACACACACACACACACACTTACACACACACACACACACACACACACACACACACCACTTATGCACATGCGCATGCACCCACAGATACGCAGGTGTTTCCTTAAGGAAAACGTAGCACCGGACGTTTGAACGGCAACATTTTAATTTACTGGACATTTGAGAAAGGTACCGGACCCATAATGCATTGGGAGCGTAACCTGATTAGGGCGTCTCAGAATGACAGAAATCACATTTAGAATATGGTTATTCATATTAACAGAACACACAAGTCGAGGATGGAACGATGTGAGGTCCTTCTTACCAAATTCGGATGTGCACTTTGAACATGTTAGCATAACTGTCTACATGTACTTTTCCTCAGCCAACAAGATGAGTAACAAACAGCAGAATCACTAGCCCATGTCAATCTACTATAGTAGAAAGTTTAGGCTATCTATTCCATTGATCAGCTTGTCGAGGAAGAAACAGCCTATTCCAAATAGACTCTGGGACAGTTGTGGGACGATAGATCCCAAATGTATACAACTAGTAGGCCTAGACTACGTTAATTTTTTTTTTTTAAAGCAATGAGTCTGATGCAACAGACCAGAACATTTAACTTGACATGTTGATAAACTATTATTTTGTCAAAAGAGCACTGCATGGGAGCGGTTTCATGTGACGGAGATGAAATAATATGTTTTAGAAAGAGGAGATCTAAGCTACCTTGAAGCAAGGTAAGACATGCCTCATAATATGTATTAAAATATTCAGGTTTCAAACAATTAAGTATATGTTTTCAAAATGGATACTGCCTCCAGCTCATTGAAAGTGGTGTGTGATGCGCTAATGAAGCCTGCCTATTGATGCCGATTGATGATGAGGTAAAAAAAACAGGGAACTTGGAAAGCTCCGACTTCAGTGCATTAAAGACAACTGGGAAAAAATGAGCTCCGACTGGGATTTTTTTTTTAGAACAGACATCCAACACGGAATTCCAACCCAGGAACTCGGGGCTCTTTCTAGAGCTCCGACCATCCGACTTGAAGATCACTGACGTCATGATTTGACCTCGTATTTTTCAGAGATCCCAGATACCTTGAAAGCACGACAAGATGCTGCAGCAGCAGCTCTAGCAGCGTCTGACAGATTTTCCACTCGAAGGCTCTGTATCCGTATACTGTACTCGTGTGATAAATGCATAACAAATAGACTGTACACACATGCCAATGTAATTCCACAAAATTATGCAAATGACCCCTAGACCGATAAGCCAGTCAAATGTATTGAATGCAGCTGGTATTTCCATCAGTTATTTCGCTGATTTTCTCTTCTTCTCCCGGACAATTTGATTTATCTGCTTTTCTGTTTTACATCTTTCAAACTTTTGATTGACAGCTTTCCCGTCTGATAAGACCTCTGTTCCAAACTTTTTTTCAGAGTTCTCTTTTTCACCAGGCTCCCTCGCTTGCTCACTCAACCTGGCACAGAGATCAGGAGTGAGGGAACGAGGGAGAGATGGAGAGGAGCGCACTAGAGGAAATTGAGGAATTATATTATTATTAGGTTCACCTCCCAGACCTTTAATGGTGTGCTTATCTGAGTCAGCGGCATATAAAGGGACATTCACAACAGCATATTCACAAAGCAGCACCGGAATAACCGACACCATGGTCTTAGCTAGATGTATTTATACACCATTGCTTGGTGTTGGGCGACACTACCTCAGATCCCAGAGGAAGTGATGTCACTGCATGATGGTCTTGTTTACCACTAGCTAGGTTACGTCTGCTGGCACCTCAGAAACTAAAATGACCAGACGTTTAGGTCATTGCTTCCATTTATTGAAGTGTCCATTGCTTAACCATCTGAGTGATGTCTGCGATTCTATGGTTAGCTACTGGGGAGGATCCTGGAGTCATTTCAGAAATAAAGAGACCATGAGGCGTGAGATACCCACCTCGCTCGCACAGATCGCATGCCTGCCTGCCTGCCTGCCTGTGTGTCTGTCTGTCTGTCTGTCTGTGTGTCTGTGTGTCTGTGTGTCTGAGTCTTTTACAAATTTACCCATTGCAGCTTTATCACCAACCTTTTTTCCTTGAATGCAATGTAATGACTAATGCGTCAAAGCCCTTGACACATATCTATGCATTAATATCCTGTCTGTTGTGGTGGGAGAGAGGAGAGAGAGGTGGAGAGAGGGAAAGGGAGAGAGAGAGAAAGAGAGATGAGAGGAGGGGGAGGTAGGGAGGGATATAAGGAGTGAGAGAGAATGGACAGGGAGGGGAGGAGGGAAAAAGAGAGAAGGGGGAGGGTAAAGGGAGTGGGAGAGCGGAGAGAGGAAGAGCTTGAAGGAGGGAGGGTGGTGAGAGGAGGGAGAGAGGAGGCAGAAGGAAAGTAAGGGGAAAAAGAGGAAGCAGAGAGAGAGAAGAAGGGGGGGAAAAGGGAGGGAGAGATTGAAGAGAGTGAGAGGGAAGGATTAGAGAATAGAGCGAGAGAGGCTTGTCTGTCTGTGAGTTTATATTTCTGTCTGTTTACCCATTGCAGCTTTATCACCAACTTTTTTGCCTTGAATGCAAAGCATTGACTTATTCGTCAATCACTTTTGATGCATATCTATGTGTCAATATACGTGATGCATATACTGTTTGTCATGTATTGTCATGTTGTGTCTTGTTTCTGTCCTTTCTCTTCACCCTGTCTCCCTCTGCTGGTCGTTTTAGGTTACCTTTTCTCCCCCTCTTTCCCCCAGCTGTTCCTTGTCTCCTCCTAACTACCTCGTCACCCCTTTTCCCACCTGTTCCCTTTTTCCCTCTGATTAGGTCTCTATATCTCTCTCTGTTCCTGTTTCTGTCTTTGTCGGATTCTTGTTTGTGTTATTCATGCCTGAACCAGACTATCGTCATGTTTGCTGCAACCTTGTCCTGTCCTGTCGGAATCTGCCGGTCCATCTGAGCCTACCTATGTTTTGTCATTAAAGAAGCTCTGTTTACGTTAATTCGCTTTTGGGTCCTCATTCACGCACCGTAACAGAAGAATCCGACCAAGAATGGACCCAGCGACTTCGGACCCTCTCCACTCAGCCGTCGAGATCCAGGGAGCGATGCTAGGCAGACACGAGCAGGAATTGTCTGCTGCTCGACATGCCGTTGAGACCCTGGCCACCCAAGTCTCCAACCTCACAGAACAGGTTCACCATCTCCGCCTCGATCCACCGGCCACTTCCAGGGCTTTCGAATCTCCGGAGCCCAGAATCAATAACCCGCCGTGTTACTCTGGGGAGCCCACTGAATGCCGCTCGTTCCTCACCCAGTGTGATATTGTGTTTTCTCTCCAGCCCAACACTTACTCCAGGAGCACTGCTCGTGTCGCCTACGTCATATCTCTCCTTACTGGACGGGCTCGTGAGTGGGGCACGGCAATCTGGGAGGCAAGGGCTGAGTGTACTAACCAGTATCAGGACTTTAAGGAGGAGATGATACGGTTTTTTGATCGATCTGTTTTTGGGGAGGAGGCTTCCAGGGCCCTGTCTTCCCTATGTCAAGGTAATCGATCCATAACAGACTACTCTATTGAGTTTCGCACTCTTGCTGCCTCCAGTGGCTGGAACGAGCCGGCTTTGCTCGCTCGTTTTCTGGAGGGTCTCCGCGCAGAGGTAAAGGATGAGATTCTCTCCCGGGAGGTTCCTTCCAGCGTGGATTCCTTGATTGAACTCGCTATTCGCATTGAGCGACGGGTTGATCTTCGTCACCGAGCTCGTGGAAAGGAGCTCGCGTTCTCCGTTGCCCCCCTCTCCGCATCACTACCATCTTCCTCTGCCGGCTCGGGTGCTGAGCCTATGCAGCTGGGAGGTATCCGCATCTCGACTAAGGAGAGGGAACGGAGAATCACCAACCGCCTCTGTCTCTATTGCGGTTCTGCTGGTCATTTTGTCACTTCATGTCCAGTAAAAGCCAGAGCTCATCAGTAAGCGGAGGGCTACTGGTGAGCGCTACTACTCCTGTCTCTCCTTCAAGATCCTGCACTACCTTGTCGGTCCATCTACGCTGGACCGGTTCGTCAGCTTCCTGCAGTGCCTTAATAGACTCTGGGGCGGAGGGCTGTTTTATGGACGAGACCTGGGCTCGGGAACATGACATTCCTCTCAGACAGTTAAGGGAGTCCACGGCCTTGTTCGCCCTGGATGGTAGTCCTCTCCCCAGGATTCAGCGTGAGACGCTACCTTTAACCCTCACTGTTTCTGGTAATCATAGCGAAACCATTTCTTTTTTAATTTTTCGTTCACCTTTTACACCTGTTGTTTTGGGCCATCCCTGGCTAGTTTGTCATAATCCTTCCATTAATTGGTCTAGTAATTCTATCCTCTCCTGGAACGTCTCTTGTCATGTGAAATGTTTAATGTCTGCTATCCCTCCTGTTTCCTCTGTCTCTTCTTCACAGGAGGAGCCTGGTGATTTGACAGGGGTGCCGGAGGAATATCACGATCTGCGCACGGTGTTCAGTCGGTCCAGGGCCACCTCTCTTCCTCCACACCGGTCGTATGATTGTAGTATTGATCTCCTTCCGGGAACCACTCCCCCCCGGGGTAGACTATACTCTCTGTCGGCTCCCGAACGTAAGGCTCTCGAAGATTATTTGTCTGTAGCTCTTGCCGCCGGTACCATAGTCCCCTCCTCCTCTCCCGCCGGAGCGGGGTTTTTTTTGTTAAGAAGAAGGACGGGTCCCTGCGCCCCTGCATAGATTATCGAGGGCTGAATGACATAACAGTGAAGAATCGTTATCCGCTTCCTCTTATGTCTTCAGCCTTCGAGATCCTGCAGGGAGCCAGGTTTTTCACTAAGTTGGACCTTCGTAACGCTTACCATCTCGTGCGCATCAGGGAGGGGGACGAGTGGAAGACGGCGTTTAACACTCCGTTAGGGCACTTTGAATACCGGGTTCTTCCTTTCGGCCTTGCTAACGCTCCAGCTGTCTTTCAGGCATTAGTCAATGATGTCCTGAGAGACATGCTGAACATCTTTGTTTTCGTTTACCTTGACGATATCCTGATTTTTTCACCGTCACTCCAGATTCATGTTCAGCACGTTCGACGTGTCCTCCAGCGCCTTTTAGAGAATTGTCTTTTTGTGAAGGCTGAGAAGTGCTCTTTTCATGCCTCCTCCGTCACATTTCTCGGTTCTGTTATTTCCGCTGAAGGCATTAAGATGGATCCCGCTAAGGTCCAAGCTGTCATTGATTGGCCCGTCCCTAAGTCACGCGTTGAGCTGCAGCGCTTTCTCGGCTTCGCGAACTTCTATCGTCGTTTCATCCGTAATTTCGGTCAGGTGGCAGCTCCTCTCACAGCCCTTACTTCTGTCAAGACGTGCTTTAAGTGGTCCGTTTCCGCCCAGGGAGCTTTTGATCTCCTCAAGAATCGTTTTACATCCGCACCTATCCTTGTTACACCTGACGTCACTAGACAGTTCGTTGTCGAGGTTGACGCGTCAGAGTTGGGCGTGGGAGCCATTCTTTCTCAGCGCTCCCTCTCTGACGACAAGGTCCACCCTTGCGCGTATTTTTCTCATCGCCTGTCGCCGTCGGAACGTAACTATGATGTGGGAAACCGCGAACTGCTCGCCATCCGCTTAGCCCTAGGCGAATGGCGACAGTGGTTGGAGGGGGCGACCGTTCCTTTTGTCGTTTGGACTGACCATAGGAACCTTGAGTACATCCGTTCTGCCAAACGACTTAATGCGCGTCAGGCGCGCTGGGCGCTGTTTTTCGCTCGTTTCGAGTTCGTGATTTCTTATCGTCCGGGCTCTAAGAACACCAAGCCTGATGCTTTATCTCGTCTCTTCAGTTCTTCAGTAGCCTCCACTGACCCCGAGGGGATTCTCCCTGAGGGGCGTGTTGTCGGGTTGACTGTCTGGGGAATTGAGAGGCAGGTAAAGCAAGCACTCACTCAAACTCCGTCGCCGCGCGCTTGTCCTAGGAACCTTCTTTTCGTTCCCGTTCCTACTCTTCTGGCCGTTCTTCAGTGGGCTCACTCTGCCAAGTTAGCCGGCCACCCTGGCGTTCGGGGTACGCTTGCTTCCATTCGCCAGCGTTTTTGGTGGCCCACCCGGGAGCATGACACGCGTCGCTTCGTGGCTGCTTGTTCGGTCTGCGCGCAGACTAAGTCCGGTAACTCCCCTCCTGCCGGCCGTCTCAGGCCGCTTCCCATTCCCTCTCGACCGTGGTCTCACATCGCCTTAGATTTTGTCACCGGACTGCCTTCGTCAGCGGGGAAGACTGTTATTCTTACGGTTGTCGACAGGTTCTCTAAGGCGGCTCATTTTATTCCCCTTGCTAAGCTTCCTTCTGCTAAAGAGACGGCACAAATCATCATCGAGAATGTTTTCAGAATTCATGGCCTTCCGTCAGACGTCGTTTCGGACAGAGGTCCGCAATTCACGTCTCAATTTTGGAGGGAGTTTTGCCGTTTGATTGGGGCTTCCGTCAGTCTCTCTTCCGGCTTTCACCCCCAGTGTAACGGTCAAGCAGAACGGGCCAATCAGACTATTGGTCGCATCTTACGCAGTCTTTCTTTTCGCAACCCTGCGTCTTGGTCAGAACAGCTCCCCTGGGCAGAATACGCCCACAACTCGCTTCCTTCGTCTGCGACCGGGCTATCTCCTTTTCAGAGTAGCCTCGGGTACCAGCCTCCGCTGTTCTCATCTCAGTTCGTCGAGTCCAGCGTCCCCTCCGCTCAGGCTTTTGTCCAACGTTGCGAGCGCACCTGGAAGAGGGTCAGGTCTGCACTTTGCCGTTATAGGGCGCAGACTGTGAGAGCTGCTAATAAGCGTAGAACTAAGAGTCCTAGATATTGTCGCGGTCAGAGAGTTTGGCTCTCCACTCAGAACCTTCCCCTTAAGACCGCTTCTCGCAAGTTGACCCCGCGGTTCATTGGTCCGTTCCGTATTTCTCAGATCATTAATCCTGTCGCAGTGCGACTTCTTCTTCCGCGATATCTTCGTCGCGTCCACCCGGTCTTCCATGTCTCCTGTGTCAAGCCCGTTCTTCGCGCCCCCGCTCGTCTCCCCCCCCCCCCCCCCCATCCTTGTCGAGGGCGCACCCATCTACAGGGTCCGTAGGATTTTGGACATGCGTCCTCGGGGCCGTGGTCATCAGTACCTAGTAGATTGGGAGGGGTACGGTCCTGAGGAGAGGAGTTGGGTTCCCTCTCGGGACGTGCTGGACCGTGCGCTGATCGATGATTTCCTCCGTTGCCGCCAGGTTTCCTCCTCGAGTGCGCCAGGAGGCGCTCGGTGAGTGGGGGGGTACTGTCATGTATTGTCATGTTGTGTCTTGTTTCTGTCCTTTCTCTTCACCCTGTCTCCCTCTGCTGGTCGTTTTAGGTTACCTTTTCTCCCCCTCTTTCCCCCAGCTGTTCCTTGTCTCCTCCTAACTACCTCGTCACCCCTTTTCCCACCTGTTCCCTTTTTCCCTCTGATTAGGTCTCTATATCTCTCTCTGTTCCTGTTTCTGTCTTTGTCGGATTCTTGTTTGTGTTATTCATGCCTGAACCAGACTATCGTCATGTTTGCTGCAACCTTGTCCTGTCCTGTCGGAATCTGCCGGTCCATCTGAGCCTACCTATGTTTTGTCATTAAAGAAGCTCTGTTTACGTTAATTCGCTTTTGGGTCCTCATTCACGCACCGTAACACTGTTTATGATGTTTATTGACTTATGCATTGTGCTTCTTGAGACATATTTTTGCAAAAGCATTCCAGACTGACGCTTGCTTATATGTTACAGTTTTTTCTGAATGCTTAAACACTAACAGTGATTCTTGAAGCACTATCTCTGAAACCATTAACACTTGTAGCCAATGCATTTACCAAGTGTGCCAATCTGAATGCACGTTCTCTGCTTTACACTCAGGTTGTAATTTTATAACATACTTTTTGCAAAACTGTAAACACAACTCACTGCTTTACACTCAGTTTGCAATTTAATAACACACTTCTAGCAAAACTGTAAAAATTGGTCTCTACATTGCTACACTACTTCACCAATTGCCTTTCTAAATTGACACATGTGAAAACACTTTTAGATAATGAGTTCACCTACAAATCAGAGCTTGAGCACTATAAATAGGCCACAAGTAAACATTTGGTTTGGACAACAATGGAGGTCAATATTGGACAGAGAGTAAGAGAGGTGAGAACTAGAGGAGGATGAGGAGGAGGAGGAAGAGGAGGATGAGGAGGACAAGGAGGTGAAGAAGTAAGAGGAGGAGAAGGAAGAGGTGAAGTAGGATGGGGAGAAGGAGAGGAAGAGGAAGTCAGGAACACAATAATGGATGAAATCAGAGCGACTGTGGTTGACCATGTTGTAAACCATGGGATGAGCATGAGGGAGGCTGGGAAACGGGTTCAACCAAATCTGAGCGGCTATACTGCTGCAGGTATCGTTCGGATATTTCGAAATGAGAACCTGTAAGTAACTGTGCTGTAGTCTTACTGCTACAGTAATATGTACTGTACTTTCATAATGAGAAGGATCTATCACTAAAACCATTCAAATGTTTTTACAGAACTGTAAGAAAACCAGTATCTGGTGGAAGAGGTCGACTGTTCACCCCAGAGCAGGAGACCCACATTGTAAATATGGGCATTGCAAATAACTGCATCAGACTCAGAGAACTGCAGAACCACATAATGTCAGATGACACCATATTCTAAAATGTCAACAGAGTGAGTCTCTCTGCACTGTCTCGTTTACTGAAACATAACAGAATTTGGATGAAGCAGCTGTACAGAGTGCCTTTCGAAAGAAACTCAGACCGTGTAAAACAACTGAGATATGAATATGTGCAGATAAGCTATAGTATCCTATCATTGGTACTGGATCTGGACGTGTATGGTGCTACATCATATTGACTGATCCCTGTCTTTTCCTACTTTTCTACATTGTTTTGTCTTGTCTCTTTCAGAGAGTCATGGAGGTTGAAGCAGATGCAGTGCATCATGAGCTAATATATGTGGAAGAGGCGGGTTTCAACCTTGCAAAAACAAGGGGCCTCTACAGAAATATCATCGGACACCGTGCCATCATCAACGTCCCGGGACAACGTGGTGGCAATATAACAATGTGTGTGGCTATTAGTCACAACGGCGTCATTACAGTTTTTTCCAACTGTTTACACACGTTTTCAAAACTGTCTCCTTTTTTTCAAAACTCTACACACAATTCCCAAAACTGCACACACAAAATGCAAAATGCCTCACATCTCCTTCAAAATGTAACACTGCATTCAAAATGACATAAACACACGTCAGAATGAAGCATTGGCATCAAATGGCAAACACTGCTTTCATAATAGTACATTTGTGGATATACCATGTAAACACTGTTGTTCTAAATCTAAAGCTCTTTGGTCGTTCATAGGCTGATATCTACATTTCAATACAATGTTCTACAGTGAAAGTCATCTGCTGAGAGGGGTAACAAGTACACTGTAAACACCAATGCAATGTAGAAAATATGAAAATGAAAATATTTATTCGGGCAAATATTACTGTTGTATACAGTAGCATACAACAAAACCATAAACATATGTAAACCAAAAGTATATTCTTTAGAATACAGTAAAGAACACAATTGTGTGTGTGGGGGGACAGTCCAGGAATTGGTAGGGGGGGGGGGGGGGGGGGGGGGCAGTCACCAGTGCTAAGCTACCCTTCATCTCTTCTCCGGCCTGGGTCTGGCCACAATATTTCGTCCACATCACAAGATACGTTTTCTCTTGCCAAATATCAAGGGAAGTATCTCCTAGCATGGCGTATCCAACCTTGGACAGAGGCAACCTCTATGTCCCCACATGCGTCCTCCATTGCCTGGAGAAGCGGCATGCGGGCATAGGGTTGGCGATCATACACTTTCCAGCGCCGGGCTGAGAAGAATTACTCTATGGGATTTAGAAAATGTGAATATGGGGGTAGGTACAAAACTACAAATTGTGGATGGGTGGCAGACCGGTTTTGGACCAGAACAGCCCGGTGAAAACTAACATTGTCCCATAAAACCACAAATCTAGCAGGCTCCTGATCTGGATCAGGGACAAGCATTGTGTAAATTGCATCCAGAAAAGTGAGCATATGGCCGGTGTTGTACGGACCCAGTGTGGCATTGTGATGGAGGACCCCGTTTTGAGTGATGGCAGCACACATAGTTATATTACCCCCACGCTGTCCAGGGACATTGGTAAATGCCCTCTGTCCTATTACATTTCTTCTACGGCGCCTGGTTTTGGTGAGGTTGAAGCCAAACTCATCCACATAAATAAATTAATGGCGAATTACATGGGCATCCAGCTCCAATACTCTCTGTAACAGACAAAAGGATATACAGATGAGTAAATATGGTCTGAAGTACTGGAAGTAGTGTTGCAAACATACCTCTACAAAGTCATGTCGCATATTCTTGACTCTGTCAGAGTTTCTCTCAAATGGCACCTTGTAAAGTTGTTTCATCGTCACTCGGTGCCGTTGGAGGATGCGTTGTATGGTGGACAGGCTTACAGCATTGATGTTGTTAAATCTGGTGTCATTCTTCAAGATATGCTCTCTTATCTCTCGAATCCTAATTGCATTGTTGGCCAAAACCATATTTATAATTGCAGTCTCTTGTACATCTGTAAACAAGCGTCCTCGTCCTCCATGATGTCTTTGCCTTTCCACTACAGAATTCAAACACAGTATGTGTTCAGCATAGGAACTGTAAACAATGTACAAAAAAAATGTAGTACAGCATGATAACCAACCTCATTCATTCAATGCAGTGCAGTAAATGGATGGCTTAGAGTTACAAATGTTTATGCAATACTATGAAGTCATACGTATTTTACAGTACATTACTGTAATGCTAAAATAGTCATTAGATAGTTGCATACCTGTTCTCATTTCTGAAGGTTTGAATTATGGACGCCATTGTAAATCGACTCAAGTTGGGCTGGACTCTCAGTCCAGCCTCTCTCATGGTCAAACCGTGGTTGATCACATGATCAACAAGTGTTGCCCTAATCTCATCAGAGATAGCTCTCCTTCCTTCTCTTCTTTGCCCTCGTCCTCTTCTTCCTCTTCCTGTCCCTCCTACTCCTCTTGTTCTCTGTCCATTGTTGGCATCCATTGTTCAAAACAGTTAATCTGACCTATGACCTATTTATAGGCCTATACTACAGTAAAGCAGTGATTGGTTAGTGGTCAGTTAAGCTATTAGTGTTTGCACATGTTTGCACATGTGAGGAGTGTGTGTGGTGAATAAGTGTAGCATTTTGATTGGTTGTGTTTGGAAAAGGAAAGCAAGTCCCTTCCTGTTTGATTTTTGTGTTTTAGGTAGAGAATTGTGTGTAGTGTTTTGAAAAAAGTGTTTTATGCAATTGACAACTGAGTCAAAGGCTGAGAAATAGCTTATGGTTTTGGATATTTGGTGTGTAGTTTTGCACTTTGAGTGAGAGGTTTAAAAAATCGTGTGTCATGAAAAGATTTTGTGTGTAAGCAGTTGGAAAAAACTGTAAACATCATGCAATCCTAGGCCCATACAACACTGTACACATGATCACATTTCTGGACACCATCCACAACAGACTAATCCCTAATGACCAGGGGCCAGAGCAGCCCATGTACGTTATCATCTGGGACAATGATAGTTTCCACCGTGCTGCTGTGGTCCACAATTGGTTCACAGGTCACCCACTTTTCATCACACTCAATCTCCCCCATACTCTCCGTTCTTGAGTTCTATTGAAGAATTATCCTCTGCATGGAGTTGGAAGGTGTATGATCGCCAGCCCCACCAACGCATTCTACAGGCAATGGAGGAGGCTTGTGGACACATGGATCAGGGGTGATGCCAGGTCTGGATACGGGACTCAAGTCGATACTTTCCATGCTGCCCAGCTCAAGACAACATTGCATGTGATGTGGATGAAGTCTTATGGCCAGACCCACAAAGAAGGTGAGATGTAGCCACATTTTTTTCCTGTAATTTTTTTTCTAGCACAAATGTTTTTGTTTTCTTCTTACTGCACTTTTGATGTTTGAGGAGTGTTAGAACATTTTGAGAAGAATAAATAAAAAAGTTTTCCCCTTATTTGTATTGATAGTGTGTTATGTTTGGATAACACATCCATACTTTATACCTGTGTGTATGTGTGTTTTCTACATGTATGACAACACTTTATTGCCAACTGCCATGCCTTGCACACAGTGTTTTTCATTTATACTATCAGTGGGTAGTTGGTGCTTAGTGTGCTTATTCTAATGATGGTTTGTGTGTGCTGTATTGACACAAAAACTTATTTTTTAAAGACTTTGAAGAGTTTTGCAATAATTGTTTGCTTTTGCAAGAGATGTATAATGTTTTGCTGGTTTGGTGTAAGGTTTTGTGGTTAGTGTGTAGGGTTTTGTGGTTAGTGTGTAGGGTTTTGTGGTTAGTGTGTAGGGTTTTGTGGTTAGTGTGTAGGGTTTTGTGGTTAGTGTGTAGGGTTTTGTGGTTAGTGTGTAGGGTTTTGTGGTTAGTGTGTAGGGTTTTGTGGTTAGTGTGTAGGGTTTTGCAAAAATAGCCTATATTTTCAAAGATAGTGCCTAAGCAATCAGAAAAAAACTATAGTACCAAGCTGGCTCTCCTGATGCCGCAGAGATTCAAAAAGAGGACGACACACACACACACACACACACACACACACACACACACACACACACACGCACACACACACAGAGAGAGAGAGATAAAAGTATCAAGAGAAGGGACGACACACACTGATCTCTCATATGTGATGTGAGAGCAACATTGAGGTTCAACACATGAAAATACATTTCTGAGAGTCTTCACACTAGCAAATGTTGTTTACACCTGAAAATACACATCTATAAGAATCTTCACACCAGCAAATGTTGTTTACAAATGAAAATATCAATTTCTGAGAATCTTCACACCAGCGAACATTGTTTACACCTGAACATTCAGGGTGTGCGAAATTCCCAGAAACACCAGAGATTTCCTAGGTTCAAAAAAAATATTGACCAGTAGTAGACGAGAGCAGTGTGGTAATGCGCAGGATTTTATGGAAAAAAACAATTGAGAAGGAGGAAGTTATCCCTAAATGCTGATAGGTCAGTCCTAGGTCAGTCTTGCATTGTTACCCATTTGTTAAGGAGTTGGCATAGCAAGTGCAAACTGATCCTAGATCTGTCACCATGGAGCAACTTCTACCAACAGCGTCAAATCATTTTGTTCTGGTCTCAACACAACATCTTGTCAATTTGACAAAAATAGCAGACGCTGTAATATTTCACAAGTATCTATTGGTCCATAAACCTCATCACATTTCTAATAAACACAACATCAACTTGAATGTAAAGTAACTTCATGGCTTCAGTCCAGTCCGACCATATTTGTCATGTTGATACATTTCTGAGTGTATTGAAACTTTGCTTTAATCCAGTTCTTTGATGCTATAATCCACTGTAGATATGCACACATACACACAGACAACCCCCCCCCCCCCCCCACACACACACACACACACTCTCTGCGCTCCATCACACAACCATCTGTCCCCCAACCCCTGCTGTCTCCTGCTCTCTACGTCAACCCACAAAAGAACCATCATGCACCTAATCCAGTCCTCACACTCACTATATGGCCTCGTTGATAGAAATAGAGAAATCATCCTTAACTCTGCAGAAACAAACCCAGGTATTACGCTAATCTGAAACCAATACGATATCTTGTGCTTCACTAGAGTCTGTGTGAAGGAGATTGTGTTCCTTGGTGGGCGGAACAATGAATATGAGGAGAAGAGATGTGACGTATTGTTGGGATAGACTGCATGTACTGTATAGTGAGATAAAACACATGAAAGGAAGAAAAAATACATTGCTCAGTCACAGAGAACATGATTTCCAGGGACCACGCTTTAAAGATGACACTGGTTGAATACTGAACGCACACACATGCAAACACACACAGTTTATGGACATGGATGTTAAGCACACAGAGGAAGTACGCTGTGCCTTGAACATTATTGCCTGAGTAAAAATATATGGTGGGAAATGAAATTAAGGCAGACTACAATGTAAATCTTGACCTTTGATTAACACAAGTGAGAAAATGCTGTACCTTCTCTGTCTATATGGCCATGTCACATAAACACACACATTCCCTATCCATTCTTTCTCATCCCTTTGCCACCTACTGTTAGCACCAACGTTTTGGCATCTTCCACAAATTGTGGCTGCGAATCCACCATTAAAATGGTTTGACAGAATAAGATGAAGCTCTGGTAATATTGAGAACTATTGAAAAATAGCTGATATGCATTTTTCTACATTGTAATGGTAGGCTGAGGCACATAAAAGTCAAGTCAGCCCGTGCTCATGGTTGTCACAGGGGAAGTGAGATGATTATAAAGAAAAAAACTCACACACACACACACGCACACACACACACACACACACACACACACACACACACACACACACACACACACACACACACACACACACACACACACACACACACACACACACACACACACACACACACACACACACACACACAAAAATATATATATATCTTCAATATAGACTTCCGTCTTCTCTCCATCATTCCTTCTGGCTGTCTGCAATGCTTAAACCTATTCTCTCATCTATTCCATGAGCCCGCTCATCTTATTCCGCCTGGCTCATGTGTAATCTTGGATTACTTTTATAATTGCAAAGCTCTTGACTGCAATTTCATCTAAAATATATTTTTTTCACTGTCCTACTCCTTCATAAAGAGAGCAGAGGGGAAGTGAGGAGAGGTGAGGAGAGCTGAGAAGAGAAGAGGTAAGCAGGGCAATGCTGAGAGCATCTCAAACCAGACAGATCGTGAAGTGTACAGTTAGATCCTTTTAAGAAAGCTCTTTTAGTTAAAAAAAAAAACTAACAATTTAGAGAGCGACTAAACAGACCGATTCCGCATGTGTTTTTGTGTGTTGCTCATTAAAATAAAAACGAGACCTCAGTCTTGGGGGTGTGGTTCAATATGGCAGTTACTAATGTATGTACCCCATGAGACACCATAGGAACAAAGCCAGAATCACTTCCTCTAAATAGTCAGAATGAATCTAAGATAATTCATTTTGACGTTTTTGCAGAGGCGGTTCTAACTGTGCAATTCTACATCTAACTAATGTGTTTGGTGCAGTATTTCTCAAGTAAAAAAGGAGGTCTGTCTCACTGTCTGTGTGTTGGATAGACCACAGCTGTGTATCCGGTGTTAGTGGGCAAGTGAGCATTGTTGAAATCAAAACCCACTTTTTTATGACAACAATTATCCTATTTACAGTCAATTTTCGCACTAGAATAAATGTTTCTAACTAATATCGATTCCACATAGGCCGTTTCTATCAGAGAAGCTGTTCATTGCCTTTAGTTGCACTTTAAACATTCTGAAACCAAACATCCTTCCAATTATTCAACCGTCAGTGGATCTGTTTGAAATGTTCTCTTTTCAGCTCCAAAAGAAAATCACAGCTTCAACTTCTCTCTGTCCCAATTATTGGAGTGTGTCAGTTCAAATAATTAACACCAGCTGCTTCAGGATGTTTTTGATCCAGGCCCAAACCTTTTGATGGTACATTTTTTCATTAAAAAAAAACCTCTGTCTGATATGATTGTAACCACACATCACTTGCGCTACGCCGCATTAAAAAAAAAACATGTTTTGCTGAGAAATTTTAATGACAAAAATAAACGATCCAATATGCTGCGCTAGGCAGTGGCAGGGACTACAAGAAGCCCCTGGAGTGACACGGTGTCTGGAGGGACACGGTGTCTGATGTGATTTCACAATGCAGTGGACCACTCACGTCCCTTAACCTGTACCCCTACAGCACCGGTAAGATGTCAATGTCATCACTCATCAAAACACCTCAGAGAAAATTGTGAACTTCTTCCAAAATAGTGGCAAAAATGGCGAGCAGGTTGAGCAAGTTGAGGCAGTAGTCAATGAGGTGGAGAGGGCAGAACAGCCAGAAAGTCAAAGTGCAGTAGCAGATATATGGTAGCTAACTAGCTAGTCTCCCTCAGCATAAGGGTTGGCTAATGCTAATACGCAAGTGTTAGTGCTCAGTATCCTTAAGCTATTGGGTGTCAATGAGTTATTTAACAGTATATTATATAAGTCATGATATTAGGAAAGGTGTTTATTTCCAGCAAGTGTATTTGATGGGTTTCGCTTATGCAGCTAGCCACTACAGTAGCTACTGGCTACTAGCTAGCTGAGTTCAAAGAGATGAGAGAATGTTTTTCAGACAGTGACACAGTGCCCCCCTGTGGACTGAAGCTGAACTTAACTAAAACATTATATTTAACCTGTTTAAAATTAGCATTGTTGAGGTGGTAGAACTGAAACAATCAAATTAAATATAACCTATTCCATTCTACAGGTAAACATGATTCTCTCATGTCTGTTATTTTCGTATAGGCTATGAAACTATTTGTAACAAACTGGGAATTATTAAATTGGTGAAATTGTTTTATTGACCTTCATTTTTATTACTCTTTTTATTCACTTAGCTACTTACTTTTTCTATTGTTGTTGCAGTGTCGAAAGGTTAACCTGCAAGTAAGCATTTCATTGCACTGAGTACTCCATGTACAGTATATCATGTGTATATGACAAATAAACAAACTTGAACTTGAACTTAGAATGGAACGAGGAGGGCAGTGTCATGACATTGACGATTCACATGGAATTGGAATTGTTGTGCAATTTAAATGTTTAAATATGAAACTATTTGTAAAAATATCAAATGTAATTTTATCTTCTAAATGATAGAATTGTTTTCATAAGTGAACTATGCTCACTCAGTGGCCCCGCCCAAGTGAACAGGCATTGGTTGTGAACTATAAAACACTCCCTTCTCTGCCCCACTACAAAAGCCCATTGACGAAAGTCAACCTCTTCTGTTCCCGATGACGTGAGGACTGGTGTCCATACGTTTAGAAGGGCTAATATTGACTAACCCAATAAGCAACCGGACGGAGTCCGGTACTCAAAGGAGTGAATACGATAGGCTTCAGACTTTGCCTCCCTCATGTGTCCCTCAGTCTTCTCTTGGCCATTCGGCATGGGGTAATATGGTGCCTTTTCGCCAACAAAGCCAAAGCTTGGCTTCTCGTCTTGGGCCTTCAGCCCCAACTTGCCCACAGGATGAAGCCAACCCTCTCCACCCGCTTGACGCGGAATACCTTGACAAATTCGTTAAGAATTTTCCCACCTTTGACCCTGTTCCAGGTCAGCCAAACAATACTGAGACGTTCCTAGCTGACATAGAGGACACATTGGATGGCTACCCGAAAACTACGGGTTCTGACATGTGTCGAATAGACACATGACGAGGTTCATCTATCTACAACAGCAACACGTGCTAAATGACTATGCTAAACTTGCCACAGCTTTGTAATAAGAATTCAGTGGTTCTGCGACTCGCAAACACGATAGCTCACTGGCAAACACTGTCAAACAAGCTCAGAACGAACACCCACAAGCTTACTATCATAGGCTTCGTTCAGCTTACTTTGGCCTACTCACTGAAACAGGAATGGAAGAGCTGTTATCATTCAGACAAATGTTTCTGTCGAACATGTATCCAACCTTCATTACCTACTTGGGCCTTGCAGCCCACATTGGCTTGCATATCTTACAACTCAGAGAGCTTGCAAGCACAGACTTTGAGTCATCCAAAGCTCGCAATGCGAAGAGCCCCGACTACTCGGTTTTGAAGTTTGACCAGGAGCAGAGCACTCACTCCAGTTAGAGGGTGCATTTTCAGGTATTGAGGCATTGAGAGATGATGCACAACAATGCTTTCTACCATGAAACCAATAACCACTGCGGTCGAAATAACTGTAAAGTACGTTGTCATCGCAACGACTACCGCTACAATCGACCTGTCCACTATATTGCAGCACTCAACCCACACAAAGTGACAGAGCACAAGGGTAACAAGGGTTAACGGACAATCAAAACGTGGACCAATGTTTTCTAAAAGTTCCACTACGTGAAGAACTAAAGCGAGAAAAATTTGAGAAAAAGGTAAAAGATAAATCACAAGGACTAGACAGGGATCTGCCGGACACCAGGTCCGCAGGAATTAACACCCATAGCAAGGACGTTAAAAATCGAATTTCTCTCGCTCTCACTCGAGACCCTATCCAATGCCCGCTTGATCAAGAAACAAGCCCACAGGCTTTGTCTATAGACTCTGATACAAAGGTTGCAAAGAAGAAGATCAAAAGCTTTGTTAAAGCCAAGCCCAGTCAAAATCCGAAAAGTTGATCTGCTTTCACCTTAAACAGAAATGGCACATCATGTCGTTGCAAACGACCAGTCCACTTTGTGGGTAATATGTCCACTAAACGCGACTCTAAACGGCCATACCTGGAAACAGTCCTGGAGGACTGCTTAACTTGTCATGCACTAATTGATTCTGGTGCAACAATATCTGTCATATCTCAAACATTGTTCAATGATCTCAAAACGGCTTTGAAGCAAACTAAACGTTGGTTAAAAGTGGAACGATGCGACACTAGACTTCGAGGTTTCACTCAGACTACCTTGCCTCTCACATTGAGAGTATCTGTCAAAAGCACCCCTCGGGAAAAATACGTTTCAAAACCTCTTGGTACAGAATCGGATCCAAGGAGATATTACAATATCTCGACACATCCCATCAGTAAAGCTGATTGACCATTCTTTTCATGATTTGAGCCAGCTGCCTCTGGGAATGAGAAACTTCCCTCCTCCTTGCAGTCATACAATACAATAGTTGAGATGAACTTATCTTGCCCTTCGGACCCTTCCGCAAGCACTGCGGCCATCTCATATATATTCTGCTTCCAATAATACATTTTCCGCTTTGTGGGAGACTGTCACCCAGTCCAGCAACTGACCCGATGACTCCCACTGGTGAAACACTTTGTGATATCACAGACACATATCCTCAGTTCGCAGGTACTAAAGAGGTTGCCACAGGACGCTGTGGTGACTGACAGGCCTCGACAGCCACTGAGCATTGTGAAGCACAAACACCAGGAGATTTGGTTGAAAGGGTACAGCCATTCTCATAACAACGCAGTCACTGACGACTCGTACATAGGGTCCTACCTTTCAGTTTGCGCCTCGGATACCAACACCACCCGCAGGTGGGGGGTCCCAAGACACAAAAGGGGGGAATAGTAGCCCAGTCCCATGATGGGGGGGGGGTGGGGGGGGGGTCGAGACTACGTGCATCACCGTACAAGGCCACCAGAGCATAAAACAAATCTAGTTGTAAACTCCTCCAAAGAAATGGCAACAATAATCATTCCTTGCCATGTGTAGTAGCCACTATAAGACAACTAGTAAAATGCTCTAATCATGTATTCCTGTAGGATGACATTTCAGAATAAATCGGTAGGACAACTGGTCCCCGTGAGTACCAGTGCCAATACCACAGTCAGTCAAGCAACAATCAGTAAGAGGATTAGATACCTCACAAGTCTAATTGCTATTGATAATAGTGACAGAGGAGTTAGTAGTCACTCAGATTGCAACACGTGTAAGGGAATCTCCAGAACACTCTTCTGATGGTCAACACACATGCCATGAATAAATAGATCCTTCCATTCAGGAGAAAGTTATTGGAAGTCATGAACCATGATCACACCTTGTACAATTGGTTCAGTGCTTAGAGAGTACTTCTGTCGTGAGGTTAGCTCCTCCGTGGATAACATAGCTATGAAACAGACTTCTTCATACCTACAGCCACTACAATAGTGGAAGACAGTGACTTGTAGTAAAACCACTACAGACTCCCTCGACACCAATTCTGACTGACCTCCAGGCATTGACCTGAAAATTACCTGATTCTGTCAGACTCATTCTGAACAAGTTGTAGTCTACCAGGATACATGGTTTTCTTCCCTTGACCTGCGCGGTTGTGTAAGCATAAACACACATGTACAACGGAACATCCAATTAGGATTTGTGCTAGAATCACTTAAGGGTTCAAGCAAAATACCAGCCTTAGTAAAGATTAACATTTACTTTGAGGCCTTTGACTCTACAGCTACAGTACTCACCAGTTTTCTTCCCAGAAGTTTTGTTTTGTTTATGCTTTCATTCATTTTCTTTGACACATAGAAAGTGATAGAGCCATAATCTGTTAGTGCATTTGGGAGGAAATGTAATTATATATTTCATGAGCGTGTGTGCGTTGTGAAAACTTCTTAGGGATAGCCCCCCTTTTAACATTTTTCACCTAAAATGATACACCCAAATCTAACTGCCTGTAGCTCTGGCCCCGAAGCAAGGATATTCATATTCTTGGTACCATTTGAATGGAAATACTTTGAAGTTTGTGGAAAGTATTAGTAGCCATATTATAAGTTCAACATTTGCAAAACAGCCAGTTTTCATAACTTCATAACTCTGAATATTCTTGTAACTTTTGTCCAAAAGGAAAAGTCATGCTGTCGCACAAGGTCAGCAGCTAAATTTTGCAACATATTCAGGGTACTCCCATGAAGCCCAGCTCATTGGCTATCTTGCTAGCTTTGTTTGACCCTGATTGGTGCTTATTTGACAAAGTTAGAGTCGATCAAGTGAAGACCTCCCGCGTCATCTGATTGCCATGATGGCGTCGCTCTCTGACCAAATTTGGTGTCCTATAGGATATTTATTTATTTATTTATTTCACCTTTATTTAACCAGGTAGGCAAGTTGAGAACAAGTTCTCATTTACAATTGCGACCTGGCATATACCACACACCAAATGATATAGAGAAATCTGGTTAGGTTTAGGATCTCTGAGGAATACATACAAACGTGATTTGACTGGTTGAAACAACGTTTAGGGTTAGATTTTCATAGATTCCCCTCTTTGCAATTTGAACGCGTGGAAATACAAAATTGACCATTTTAGGATATGAAAATTGATTTTATCTAACAGAACGACACTTCATGTTATCTCTGGGACCATTTGGATGATAAATCAGCGCTAGATTTCAGAATGTAAGTATACATTTCACCTTCAGAGGTGAATTTATCAAACCTATTGCGGTGAAAAAAAAGTGTTTTGTTGTTAGGAGCTCTCAAACAATAGCATGGCATTTCTTTCCTTAGTAATAGCTACTGTAAATTGCACAGTGCAATCATATTACAAGAATTTAAGCTTTCAGACGATATAAGACACTTATATGTACCGACATTTGTTGTTTCTCTAAAATTTGCGATCGTGACACAATGCACTACATGATTTACAATTGTCCCGTTGACGGGACACCGATCCATTTGACATCTGCCTAAGTTACTGCCCAGATCTTCCAGTCTGGTCGACCAGACGAAGGGTCCGGAACGACGATCCCAATCCGGACATCTGCTGCCCAGCCTTGGAGCAGACGTCTTCATTTGCAGAATTCCTTTCCGGGTCGACCACCAGTGGGGGGACCACAACAGTGATCACCCACTGGACATCCGCTGCCCATCCTTGGAGCGGCCTGCTTCATTCGCATAAACCCTACCCGGGTCAACCACCAGAGGGGGACCACAATGATGGTCCACAACCAGGACAACCCACAGTCATTTTTATGTTGGTTTGCAACGTGCAGGTTAATCGCAAGATCGAACCGAACAAGGGGGGACTGTCATGATGTTGCCCTGTTGGTGAGGTTTATGACCCCTATAAATACCTTTCCCCCTTTTCTCTCTCTACTCTACATATTGGACTATTGGAAAGCCCTTTGTTAACATAGAGGGAGTCTAGCAACATCAAAAGGGTGGGAACGGAACCATATTTCGGAAAATCCAACCAGTTAAAATATCCTTTGGTACTTAAAGAATATGATGTTAGATCAGTTGTCGTCTGAGACATTATTACTGATGATAGGACGACATAAACTGTATCTTGGAAAGTCTACACATTCTAGTTATCAGATTCACATGGAATTGTTGTGCAATTTAAATGTTTAAATATGAAACCATTTGTGAAAATATCAAATGTAATTTTAGCTTCTAAATGACAGAATTGTTTTCATAAGTGAACTATGCTCACTCAGTGGCCCCGCACAAGTGAACTATTGGTTGTGAACTATGAAACACGCCCTTCTCTCCCCCACTACAAAAGCCCATTGACGAAAGTCAACCTCTTGTGTTCGCGATGACGTGAGGACTGCTGTCCATACGTTTAAAAGGGCTAATCTTAACTACAAAACTAAGCCAACCTTAGCGTGAGCTCTGGTTGCGAATGGTTGAACGACTACAACCTAACGAAAGTCAAATTGTGTTTCCGATGACGTGAGGACTGCTGTCCATATGTTTAGGAGGGCGAATTTCAACGTGGCGGTGACGATCACCACGCTGGAATTATGAATTCCACCACACCAGCCAGAATATAGCATGAGCTTATAGTATGGGAAAACTTGGTATGAACTTTGAACTCTTATTCACTAAAGAAGTGATACATCCTAGACATCGAGATAGCAGAAGCAGCTGTAAACATGGACTAGGAAAGGATGGACAATCTCTTCAGAAAGACAGGGTACTACAACGTATCCGTTCTACCACACGATGACGGTACTACAACGTATCCGTTTAACCACAAGACATATTCTTCAAAGGACAAGGGAGATCTCTGCTGGGCAACCCAGCCTTCCATCTATAACCAATCTATTGAAACGTAGCTCAGTGTAAATATTTATGGCATTTTCCTTTTCCAAATGGGCGGTTATTTAGAATGTATAAGATGATGTATTTATGATAGTATAGCTTCATGAGGTTCGATAGAGAACCAAACCAGTCTTCCCGTGCTTTCATTCAAACCCAGCCCTCTTTCTTGTGTAACCAGCCATCATATTGGTTCCGTCCGCTAGGGACGTTTCCTTGTATGACATAATAAGTAGTCAATGTATGATCCATCTGCGGTATATGTAATTCTGTATGATTTATTTAGGTATTTAGTAAATAAATAATTAAACCAAATTTTGTATTGATGATTCAACTTGTTAGCCAGGGTTCGTGAAGATAGCCAAGAATTGTACGATGTTCAGATGAGACTGAATAAGGTGACGATTAATAATTAACTGCTATTGATATAAAAGATTACCAGGTCTTTAAGAGTTTATTCGGAAGATCACAGCTCTATAAACATTCTTCCATGGTACCCTGACTTCCTAGTCAACAGAATTCCTTTGATTAGTTTAATCAGGTAATATTAATTAGAGAGAAATGATTTTATAAAATAGCATGTCATATAATTGAATCCATTGAAAAGATACGACAGCAGCCAGAAAGAGAGAGGAAAAGATGTCCATCTTTGTGGTTAGATTGAAGGTGAACAAAACATTGAAAATACACAGGCCCTTAAAAGATGTATCCTCAAATGTTATGTAATCTAAAAATCTCACATTAGCTGGTAGAACTGACAAAGTAAAATTAATCATAGAGGTCTTTTAACTTATTCCATTCTACAGGTCAATTTGTTTCGGCTCATGTCTCTTTATATGTGTATAGCCTAGGGCATATGCAGCTTCTAATCTATAATTTTTGGAGTTGTTTTGCACTATGAAAAAACACTTATGGAATCACGTAGTAACCAAAAAGTGTTAAACAAATCTAAATGTATTTACGATTTTTCAAAGTTGCCACCCTTTGCCTTGATGACAGCTTTGCACACTCTTGGCATTCTCTCAACCAGCTTCATGAGGTAGTCACCTGGAATGTATTTCAATTAACAGGTGTGCCTTGTTAAAAGTTAATTTGCAGAATTTCTTTCCTTGATAATGCGTTTTAGCCAATTAGTTGTGTTGTGACAAGGTAGGGGTTGTATACAGAAGAAAGCCCTATTTGGTTAAAGACCAAGTCCATATTATGGCAATAGTAGCTCAAATTAGCAAAGAGAAATGACAGTCCATCATTACTTTAAGACATGATGGTCAGTCAATCCGGAAAATTTCAAGAACTTTGAAAGTTTCTTCAAGTGCAGTCACAGCCCTTAGCTGTGGTATATTGGCCATATATTACAAACAGCCGAGGTGCCTTATGGCTATGATAAACTGTTTACCGATGTAATTAGAGCAGTACAAATAACTGTTTTGTCATACCCATGGTATACGGTCTGATATACCACGGCTATCAGCCAATCAGCATTCAGGCTCGAACCACCCAGTTTATAACGTCACTCTAACCACTCTGACATCAATGCAAATGCAATCGTAAATCATCGTTATCAAAACAGTACACCTATTATACTATTAAAACTCACCTCACTGTGCTGATCAATTTGAAGTGAGAAATTCAAACAGTGTAAATTATGGTTGTTGTGGATGTTGTTTCAAAGCCTAAAACAACAAAATGGACGGCACATTCTATTCATTCAAAACACCCACACGCATATTAGAGATTATACATACACATATTAGAGATTATACATACGCATATTAGAGGTTAAACATACACATATTAGAGGTTATACATACACATATTAGAGGTTATACATACACATATTAGAGGTTATACATACACATATTAGAGATCATACATACACATATTAGAGGTTATACATACACATATTAGAGGTCATACATACACATATTAGAGGTTATACATACACATATTAGAGGTTATACATACACATATTAGAGGTTATACATACACATATTAGAGATTACACATACACACATTAGAGGTTAAACATATGCATATTAGAGGTTATACATACACATATTAGAGGTTATACATACACATATTAGAGGTTATACATACACATATTAGAGGTTGTACATACACATATTAGAGGTTATACATACACATATTAGAGGTTATACATACACATATTAGAGGTTAAACATACACATATTAGAGGTTATACATACACATATTAGAGGTTAAACATATGCATATTAGAGGTTATACATACACATATTAGAGGTCATACATACACATATTAGAGGTTATACATACACATATTAGAGGTCATACATACACATATTAGAGGTCATACATACACATATTAGAGGTTATACATACGCATATTAGAGGTTATACATACACATATTAGAGGTTATACATACACATATTAGAGGTTATACATACACATATTAGAGGTTATACATACACATATTAGAGGTTATACATACACATATTAGAGGTTATACATACACATATTAGAGGTTATACATACACATATTAGAGGTTATACATACACATATTAGAGGTCATACATACACATATTAGAGGTTATACATACACATATTAGATGTTATACATACACATATTAGAGGTTATACATACACATAGGCTTATGAACCCAAGCCCGAAACCCCCTTGGTGGTGTTGTTATACAATACATAGCCAACGGCATATTACGCATGGCAGAAAAACGTATACTCCATAATTAAACAGAGTTGAGTAATTGCCTTTCAGTGTGGACTGTATTATTGTGCATACTGGATGGACTGGTTACCTTATGCTAGGCTCCAAAATGTATATCCATGAGTCTGGGAGAGAATGTATAGCCCTAGGCAACACTGTTATTTCATTGATTGTGCAGGGTGGCTTACAGTAGGGAATTGTTTATATTTTCATAATTTATTGGGTCACACATTTCCTTTAGCTATGCAGAATATTTCACCACCGTGCGTTTCCATCTCCTCCTCTCAGCACAAAGGCTGTCAACAGTTTAGTGAAATCTGTTTTGTTGTGAAAACATGTTATGATCACTTGATCAAATCAAATCAAATGTTATGTGTCACATGTGTCGAATACAAGAGACATTTCACTCGGGGGGGCTCCCAAGTGGCGCAGCAGTCTAAGGCACTGCATCTCAGTGCAAGAGACGTCACTACAGTCCCACGTTCGAATCCAAGCTGTATCACATCTGGCCGTCAGTGGGAGTCCCACAGGGCGTCTCACAATTGGCTCAGCGTCGTCCGGGTTTGGCCGGGGTAGGCCGTCACTGTAAATAAGAATTTGTTCTTAACTGACTTGCCTAGTTAAATAAAGGTTAAATAAAAAATATAATGTTACCGTGAAATGTTTACTTACAACCCTTAACCAACAATGCAGTTCAAGAAATAGAGTTAAGAAATATTGACTAAATAAGTAAAAAATTAAATAAAAAGTAACACAATAAAATAACAATAACGAGGCTATATACAGGGGATACCGGTACCTAATCAATGTGTGGGGGTACAGGTTAATCGAGGTCATTTGTACATGTAGGTAGGGGTAAAGTTATGATAGAACAGCTGTGCAGCCTGAGACAAGGAACAGAGATTTGCTACTTTCTCAAATCATCAATAGCCTGTAGTCACACCATGCAGCCCACATGCTGTATATTTAGATTTCTAAAACAGTCTAAGGTTTGTATCATTCACAACTAAATTTGCCAAATAACTCTAAATCTAGCATATAGGACCTGTTTCAAATGATCGCTTTTACGCTCAACCTAGCCACTTCCAATGTGCACTTGCCTCAGAATGGAAAAAATATACTTTCTATTTGATTCTGCTAAGTTCAATTATATTCTTCTTACTATTAAATCCTATAAAATAAAATAATAACTTTAAAGCATGTCTTGTCAGCTAAATGAACAAGGCTATTATCTAATTTACGCGGTGTCATTTATTGACGGTCGCGAACGAGACTCTGAGATAGGCTATCCAAAGTCAGGTTGCACACCAGCCGGCTCAAGCTAATTGGCGAAATTACTTGGCTAACTCTACCCACCTCCGAACACAAACACGAGACACCCACATCAAACCACACTGCAAAAACAACTCGAATTCTGTCAAGGCCGCTAGCATTTCTTAATGAACCAAATCTAAGACAAGGCCAAATGAGGAAGTGCAGTCACCCTTCAAAACTAACTAATGACATGTTGTACCTCTACCTTGCTACCTTTCAGATGAGCCAATGAGAACAGATGAGAACAGCAGGCCAGTGGAGCACTTAGAACAGCAGCCAGAGGCAATTGGTAGGGAAGCTAACCCAGTACACCTTGAATGTTTTGGATTGCAAAACTAAAGAGGTACACCAGACAAGACACAGAGACAGCAACAACAAAAACAATCACAATAATAACAATAAAAAGAAGAGTAGATGATGGAGAGAGACACCAGATAAGACACGGAGACAACAACAAAATAGGAGGTGTCATGACATTGCCCTGTTGGGTGAGGTTTATAACCCCCGTAAATACCTTTCAAACTTTTCTCTCCACTCTACATAATGGACTCTTGGAAAGGCCTTTGTTAACTTAGAGAGAGCAGAGAGAGTATGGTAACATCAAAAGTTTGGGGAAAGGTACAATATTTCTGTAATCCAACCAGTTGAAAGTGTCCGTTGGTACTTAAAGAATATGATGTCAGATCAGTTGTTGTCTGGGACAATATACAGTGCCTTGCGAAAGTATTCGGCCCCCTTGAACTTTGCGACCTTTTGCCACATTTCAGGCTTCAAACATAAAGATGTAAAACTGTATTTTTTTGTGAAGAATCAACAACAAGTGGGACACAATCATGAAGTGGAACGACATTTATTGGATATTTCAAACTTTTTTAACAAATCAAAAACTGAAAAATTGGGCGTGCAAAATATAATAAGGTGACAATTAATAATTGACAGCTACTGATATAAAATATTTTCAGATCTTTAAGAGTTTAATTGGAATACAGCAGCTCTATAAACACTCTTCCGTGGTGCCCCAGGTTATTAACAAGATATTTGTTGCATGGTTTTATTCAATCATGTAATCAATCAAATGTTAGGTTATCGATTTGATAAAATAGGTTGGCATAATAATATAATCAGTCAGAGACACGACAGAGGATTTGTTGGAAAGAGACACACCAGACAAGACACAAGGACAGCAACAGAACAATAGGATATGATGAAGAGAGACACCAGAAGAACAGAACAGGACATAACAGAAGAGGATAGACAAAGGAGACATTAACAAACAAGAACCTGAGACAGCAACAGACAAGACACAGAGGAAGTGACAGAAGAGGACAGATAGAGAGCGAATGGAGTGGATTATGCACACAGTAGAGTAAACTGTATCACTTCACGCTGCTCTATAGATTATACTTTGTTTTATTAGCACACATTTTAAGAGGTGAAATGCAGACAGTGAAAAAGTAAAACATGGTTTACAAAGAATTTGTGAGGGGGAAAAGTTGGTTAAAATACTATTCAAACAATTCTTTACTTTTACACTTTTTACAACCATGACAACAACATAGAATACTAAGAGAGACAACAGAAGAAGGGAAGCCAAGAGAGACAGCAACAGACAACACAGAGAAAGGGATGGAGAGAGGCAGAGGATGGGTGATGGTGGATGGGCTATGCCATTCTAGCATAAAGGTCTGATTGGTGGAGTGCTGAAGACATGGTTGTCCTTCTGGATGGTTCTCCCATCTCCACAGAGGGACTGGAGCTCTGTCAGAGTGACCATTGGGTTCTTGGTCACATTCCCGAACAAGGCCCTTCTCCCCCAATTGTTCAGTTTGGCGAGCAGCAAGCTCTAGAAAGAGTCTTGGTGATTAAAAACTTCTTCAGTTTAAGAATACTGGAGACCACTGTGTTCTTGGAGACCTTCAATGCTGCAGAAATGTTTCGGTACTCCACACAATCCTGTTTCTGAGCTTTACTAACAATTCCTTAGTCTTCATGGCTTGGTTTTTGCTCTGACATGCACTGTCAACTGTGGGACCTTATAGACAGATGTGTGCCTTTCCAAATCATGTCCAATCAATTGAATTTACCAAAGGTGGACTCCAATCCAGTTGTAGAAATATCTCATGGATGATCAATGGAAACAAGATGCACCTGAGCTCAATTTTGAGTCTCATAGCAAAGGGTCTAAATACTTTTTTATTTTTAATGCACTTGCAAGAATTTCTACAAACCTATTTTTGCTTTGTCATTATGGGGTATTGTGTGTAGATGATTAAGGAGATGATTGTGGACTACAGGAAAAGGAGTACCAAGCACGTCCCCATTCTCATCGACGGGGCTGTAGTAGAGCAGGTTGAGAGCTTAAAATTCCTTGGTGTCCACATCAACAACAAACTAGAATGGTCCAAACACACCAAGACAGTCGTGAAAAGGGCACGACAAAGCCTATTCCCCTCAGGAAACTAAAAAGATTTGGCATGGGTCCTGAGATCCTCAAAAGGTTCTACAGCTGCAACATTGAGATCATCCTGACTGGTTGCATCACTGCCTGGTACGGCAATTGCTCGGCCTCCAACCGCAAGGCACTTCAGAGGGTAGTGCGTATGGCCCAGTACATCACCATACGCACTGTTCATCATATGGGGCGGCAGCGTAGCCTAGTGGTTAGAGTGTTTTGGACTAGTAACCAAAAGTTTGCAAGTTCAAATCCCCGAGCTGACATGGTACAAATCTGTCGTTCTGCCCCTGAACAAGGCAGTTAACCCACTGTTCCTAGGCCGTCATTGAAAATAAGAATTTGTTCTTAACTGACTTGCCTGGTTAAATAAAGGTAAAATAAAAAATAAAAATATATGCATAGTCACTTTAACCATACCCACATGTACATACTACCTCAATAAGCCTGCCAAATCAGTGTCTGTATATAGCCTTGCTACTCTTATTTTCAAATGTCTGTTTAATGTTGTTTTATTTCTTTACTTACCCACACACACACACACACACACACACACACACACACACACACACACACACACACATACTTTTTTTCCCTCCGCACTATTGGTTAGAGCCTGTAAGTACTACACCTGTTGTATTCGGCGCACGGGACAAATAAACTTTGATTTGAGATTGATGAGGATTCTTTTTTTTTAAATCACGTAACAAAATGTGGAAGAAGTCAATGGGTCTGAATAATTTCTGAATGCGCTGTATAAATACATTGATGTTCACCCACTGCTCTCCCCCCAACGCAAACTCCTACTCCGACATTGAGTGATTTGCAGGGTGGATTGGCACAGTTTGATATGTTGGGGGGGATGGCTCACAGGTCCATTTCTGATTACCTTGCTTATAAAACCATGACAAGATCAGAGTGGAAGAGATGAGATGTGTGTGTGCCTGCCTGCATGCGTGCGTGCATGAGTGCAATGAAAGAGATGCGAAATGGGAATCTGCCAGTTAGATCAACAAATTAGAGTGGCTTGAAGTGCATTTGAAGGAGAGAAGTCTTCTCTACTCTACAAACGTCAATCTCTCCACTACCATTTATGATACTAATTCAAACTATTTATGCTACAACATCAGACTGAAGCCATCCATGGTTTTGGAATGTGGCAAATACATCGAATTGTAATTCAAGGCCTTTTCCCCATTCATATTTGTGTTTTATAATGTTTTTTAAATTTGTATTCAAATAGTTCCACGAACTATGTGGCGCTAGTGTCGACTCAGCACGACAGCTCCTCTCTCAATGGACTTTAAAGGGAGAGCTTTAGGACTGTTGTCTACCACTATGAAGGTGCACCATGGGAGTGCCCCAGGGGTCCATCCTTTGGGCCCCTGTTGTTTAGTCTATACATAATTTACCTTCCTTGTATGTGCCATGAAATGGAGATACAGATGTCTTCTACACCCATGAAAAGAGCGCTGAACTAGTGGCTGCCAAGTTAACATCTGTTATGGAGAATGTTTCAGAATGTCTCTACGACTCCTGTCTCACCCTAAATGTGGGGAAAAACAGTGGCCATGTATTTCTCCATCAAACAAAAGCAGCAGGTCTACCCCAAATCCATCATACACAGCCAAAATATCAACACTGTCACAGAATTCAACCAAAAAAAAATAAAAAATACCAACACATAAAAATACAGCACAGCCAATTTCTTTTTAATCAGAAACTCTCTTTCCATCAAGGCATCCAGGATGTTCTTGCATGCTATGATCTTCTCACATCTCTCCTACTACCTCACCAGCTGGTCCAAAGCTTGTGAGACATCCCTGAAACCTCTCAAATCACTCTACAAACAAGCACTCAAAATCCTGGACAAACAAACACGACACTACCACCCCTGCAGTTCAAACTGTTTGGTTTCGACAACTTCATTCTGTTCTCAGACATCTGCCTGGTTTACAAGCTAACGCACAGTTATGAATATAACTACTGTTCCCTGATGGATGGAACAAGGTATACCATACTATGAGAGTCAATGAGCAATCCTATTTACCTGAAGCAAAATTAAATCACACCCAACAGACCAATGGATGCCGAGCCCACCCTCGGAAGCCGCACCTTCCTGGCTATAATACAGAGGCTCGCATCCATTTCCTCAATTCAGTACCGCTCTTCAGTGAGCACAAACCCCCTGATGGAGCAGGGACAATATGTGTTATACCGCATTCCCTCCTTCAGGGAATAGTAGTCATGTTCATATCTGTATGTTCCCTTCCAGTCAGTCACTCGGCATAACATATTATGGGGACATACAGTACCAGTCAAAAGTTTGGACACACCGACTCATTCAAGTATTTAAATGTATATGTACTATTTTCTACATTGTAGAATAACAGTGAATACATCAAAACTATGAAATAACACATATGGTATCATTGTCACGGTCTTCCTCCTCTTCATCTGAAGAGGAGAGGCGAGAAGGAACAGAGGACCAAAATGTGGCGTGGATGTGTTCATGGTGAATATTTAATTAAAGAAAGTACGGAACACTGAATACAAAAACAATAAACCAAAAACGACCGTGAAGCTATAAATGAGACCTGTGCTGACACAAGCAACTAGCATAGACAATCACCCACAAACAAACAGTGCAACCCAGGCTACCTAAGTATGATTCTCAATCAGAGACAACTAATGACACCTGCCACTCATTGAGAACCATACTAGGCCGAAACATACAAATCCCCAAATAATAGAAAAACAAACATAGACTGCCCACCCAACTCACGCCCTGACCATACTAAATAAATACAAAACAAAGGAAATAAAGGTCAGAACGTGACAATCATGTAGTAACCAGAAAAAGTGTTAAACAAATCAAAAAATATGTTATATTTCAGATTCTTCAAATTAGCCACCCTTTGCCTTGATGACAGCTTGGCACACTCTTGGCATTCTCTCAACCAGCTTCATGAGGTAGTCACCTGGATTGTATTTAAATTAACAGGTGTGCCTTGTTAAAAGTTCATTTGTGGTATTTCTTTCCTTCTTAAAGAGTTTGAGCCAATCAGTTGTGTTGTGATAAGGTAGGGGAGTGTACAGAAGATAGCCCTATTTGGTAAAGGACCAAGTCCATATTATGGAAAGAACAGCTCAAGTAAACAATGAGAGTCCGTCATTACTTTGAGACATTAAGTCAATGTGGAAAATCTTAAGAACTTTGAAAGTTTCTTCAAGTGCAGTCGCAAAAACCATCAAAAGCTATGATGAAACTGGCTCTCGAGGACCGCCACAGGAAAGTAAGATAAATAGTTACCTCTGCTGCAGAGGATACGTTCATTAGAGTTACCAGACTCAGAAATTACAGCCCAAATAAATGATTCACAGAGTTCAAGTAACAGACACATCTCAGCATCAACTGTTCAGAGGTTGACCAAGATAGAGTGAGCACGCACAGTGCTAGGCAACCCATGTCCTTTGCTGTCACATACCAGGGAAATAGCCTCCAAAATCCAACAAGAAAGAAGCTGCTTAGAAAAGCGTCCTACCCTGAGCTGGATTAGCGAAACAGACAAAGAGCCGGACACAATGCTAACATCCTTGTTCCTATCCATATATGTGCTTAAAGCGCAGGCCATGCAACCTCCGTTGTTCACTAGAAGCAAACAGAGGTGGTGTGAAAGGGAAATCTGAAAAGCCAGAGACATATAAGACATAATCATAACCTTGGGAGTAACTGCATTAGGACATAACCTTATAGCAGTCTTTAAGAAAAGGACTTTCAGGCCCACCGACTCCAGTTGTTCAATCAATCACACTTATTTATTAAAGCCCTTTTTACATCAGTAGTTGTCACAAAGTGCTATACAGAAATCCAGGTTAAAACACCAATCAGCAAGCAATGCAGATGTAGAAGCACAGTGGCTAGGACAAACTTCCTGTGGTTAAAACGGAGGCTCACACAGAGTGTCCAGCACCACCGCCAGGTCAGTTAGTGGCGAGAGAGTTCTCGTCCTAGATGTTGCAAGTTTTGCGTCCTGGGACCATATTTTTTGTTTGTTTGTGATTGCTAAAAGCAAACTCCTTTCTACTCTGCCTGTGTAGCTAATGCTGCCTTGCTTGAGTAAGATGGCCAGTGGTATGAGTATTTCAAAAAGGCTAACCGGCCGAGTTTTAACCTCCAACCGTGCCCTAGGGCATGTGGTTTCACATTGAAAATTAAAGATACTCACGAGTGTTGTCCTGTTGCCTGGGCTGGAAACACCCTCAGGAGGTTTTGGTTTGGACCAGAGCAGGTGAGATGAGTTGAGCTGTTGGAAATCCCACTTATCAATCATGATGCAGTGCTTGCACACCGCAAAGGCGCTCCATGTCCTTTCCTACAGCTCAGGTAAAAACCGCTCCATGTCCTTTCCTACAGCTCAGATAAAAACCGCTCCATGTCCTTTCCTACAGCTCAGGTAAAAACCGCTCCATGTCCTTTCCTACAGCTCAGGTAAAAACCGCTCCATGTCCTTTCCTACAGCTCAGATCAAAACCGCTCCATGTCCTTTCCTACAGCTCAGATAAAAACTGCTCCATGTCCTTTCCTACAGCTCAGATAAAAACCACTCCATGTCCTTTCCTACAGCCCAAATAAAACCCGCTCCATGTCCTTTCCTACAGCTCAGATAAGAACCGCTCCATGTCCTTTCCTACAGCTCGGATAAAAAACGCTCCATGTCCTTTCCTACAGCTCAGATCAAAACCGCTCCATGTCCTTTCCTAAAGCTCGGATAAAAACCGCTCCATGTCCTTTCCTACAGCTCAGATAAAAACCACTCCATGTCCTTTCCTACAGCCCAAATAAAAACCGCTCCATGTCCTTTCCTACAGATCAGATAAGAACCGCTCCATGTCCTTTCCTACAGCTCGGATAAAAACCGCTCCATGTCCTTTCCTACAGCTCAGATAAAAAACGCTCCATGTCCTTTCCTACAGCTCTGGTAAAAACCGCTCCATGTCCTTTCCTACAGCTCAGATAAAAACCGCTCCATGTCCTTTCCTACAGCTCAGGTAAAAACCGCTCCATGTCCTTTCCTACAGCTCAGATAAAAACCGCTCCATGTCCTTTCCTACAGCTCTGGTAAAAACCGCTCCATGTCCTTTCCTACAGCTCAGATAAAAACCGCTCCATGTCCTTTCCTACAGCTCTGGTAAAAACCGCTCCATGTCCTTTCCTACAGCTCAGATAAAAACCGCTCCATGTCCTTTCCTACAGCTCAGGTAAAAACCGCTCCATGTCCTTTCCTACAGCTCAGATAAAAACCGCTCCATGTCCTTTCCTACAGCTCTGGTAAAAACCGCTCCATGCTGACAGGAATAAAAACTCCCACTCCAAATTTACCCCATTAATTACATTCACAATTTAACCAACACCCATCTATTGTTGTGACTACCTGGACCTACTAATTGTTTTTTAAGTATTAAAACCAAACCATATGGATTTGAATGAAAAGTATTTGAATAAACATGAAAAGGTTAATTTAAGAAGGAAACATAATGTAAAATAGGCTACATGTCATTAAACAGCATGCAAACACTCTAAATAGGTCAGGAGCCAGATAGAGAGTCTAAGAAGTGAAGAACATTTATTATTTTGGTTATATTATTTCAATTATTTCAAGGATATAGCCTACAACGAATACATTGTGAAGCATTTGAGAGTGCGTGTAATGCTCCGGGTGTCGTGGGTGTGGAGTCAAATGCAGGAGACAGAGAGTTCAATGCTGCGCGTCCTTTAATCGCACCAATGCACCACTGGGTGCTCACAAAAACGTTACGTTCCCAAAACACAGGGAATCAAAATGTACAAATGGGACACAACGTGCCTATACCACAGAGCCGAAGGTTTACAATGAAATAATCCCGCACAACAACCAGGCGGGCCGGCTGTCTAATAAAGACAAACTAATTACACATTCACAGGTGCTACCACTCAACATACAAGGAGGGGAAGGAAAAACAATCAGTGGCAGCTAATAGGCCGGTGACGACGACCGCCGAGCGCCACCTGCCCGCCACCTGCCCGGGAAAGGGAAACACCCTCGGTCGGACTCGTGACAGTACCCCCCCCCTGACGCGTGGCTCCCGCAGCGCGCCGACACCGGCCTCGAGGTCACCCCGGAGGACGAGGCGCAGGGCGATCCGGATGGAGGCGATGGAAATCCCTCAACATGGAGGGATCCAAGATGTCCCCCACCGGTACCCAGCACCTCTCCTCCGGACCGTACCCCTCCCAGTCCACGAGGTACTGCAGGCCCCTCACCCGGCGTCTTGAGTCCAGAATGGCCCGGATCGTGTACGCCGGGGACCCCTCGATGTCCAGCGGGGGGGGAGGGACCTCCGGTACCTCACTGTCCTGCAGGGGACCAGCTACCACCGGCCTGAGGAGAGACACATGAAACGAGGGGTTAATACGATAATAGGAAGGGAGTTGTAATCGATAACACACCTCGTTTATCCTCCTCAGGACTTTAAAGGGCCCTACACACTGCAGACCCAGCTTCCGGCAGGGCAAGCGGAGAGGTAGGTTTCGGGTCGAGAGCCAGACCCTGTCCCCCGGTACAAACACAGGGGCCTCACTGCGGTGGCGGTCAGCACTCCTCTTCTGCCGTCCACTCGCTTGTCGTAGAGATTCCTGGACGGCCCTCCAGGTCTCCTTGGAGCGCTGTACCCATTCCTCCACCGCAGGAGCCTCGGTCTGGCTCGGATGCCATGGTGCCAGGACCGGCTGGTACCCCAACACACACTGAAAAGGGGACACGTTAGTAGAGGAGTGGCGTAGTGAGTTCTGAGCCATTTCAGCCCAGGGAATGTATCGTGCCCACTCCCCTGGCCGATCCTGGCAATACGACCGCAGAAACCTACCCACCTCCTGGTTCACTCTCTCCACCTGCCCATTACTCTCGGGGTGATAACCGGAGGTCAGGCTGACAGAGACCCCCAAACGTTCCATGAACGCTCTCCATACCCGGGACGTGAATTGGGGGCCCCGATCAGAAACGATGTCCTCCGGCACCCCGTAGTGCCGGAAGACATGGGTGAATAACGCCTCCGCAGTCTGTAGGGCTGTAGGGATACCGGGCAACGGGAGGAGACGGCAGGACTTAGAGAACCGATCCACAATCACCAGAACCGTGGTGTTCCCCTGAGACGGCGGGAGATCGGTTAGGAAATCTATGGACAGATGTGACCATGGCCGCTGTGGAACAGGGAGGGGTTGTAGCTTCCCTCTAGGAAGGTGCCTAGGAGCCTTACTCTGAGCGCACACTGAACAGGAGGAGACATAACCCTTAACGTCCTTAGCCAACGTAGGCCACCAATACCTCCCCTGAAGGCTCCCCACTGTCCTCGTCACCCCAGGGTGACCCGAGGAGGGTAGAACGTGAGCCCACCGAATCAGTTTGTCCCGAACACCAAGCGGCACGTACCTTCGCCCCGCTGGACACTGAGAAGGCGCGGGTTCAGCCCGTAACGCCCGCTCGATGTCCGAGTCCACCTCCCATACCACTGGGGCTACCAGCTTCGATGCGGGAAGGATGGGAGTAGGTTCGGTGGACCCATCCTCCGTGTCATAAAGGCGGGACAGTGCGTCAGCCTTCACGTTCTGGGAGCCCGGTCTATAAGACAAAGTAAATCGGAACCGGGTGAAGAACATGGCCCACCTTGCCTGACGTGGGTTAAGTCTCCTAGCTGCCCGAATATACTCCAGATTCTGGTGGTCGGTCCAGATGAGAAAGGGGTGTTTAGCCCCCTCAAGCCAGTGTCTCCACACCTTCAGAGCTCTAACCACCGCTAGCAACTCCCGGTCCCCCACATCATAGTTACGCTCCGCTGGGCTGAGCTTCCTTGAGAAGAAAGCGCAGGGTCGGAGTTTTGGTGGCGTACCCGAGCGCTGTGATAGCACGGCACCCACCCCAGCCCCGGACGCGTCCACCTCCACTATGAATGCTAGAGAGGGGTCCGGATGCGCCAACACGGGCGCATCAGTAAACAGCGCCTTCAACTTGTTGAATGCTCCGTCCGCCTCTGCTGACCACTGCAAACGCACCGGGCCCCCCTTCAGCAGTGAGGTGATGGGAGCCGCTACCTGGCCAAAACCCCGGATAAACCTCCGGTAGTAGTTGGCAAAACCCAGAAAACGCTGCACCTCCTTTACCGTGGTCGGAGTCGGCCAATTACGCACGGCCCTAATGCGGTCACCCTCCATCACTAGCCCCGAGGTGGAAATGCGATATCCCAGAAAAGAGACGGCTCGTTTAGAGAACACGCATTTCTCAGCCTTGACGTATAGGTCATGCTCCAGCAGTCTACCAAGCACCTTGCGCACCAGAGACACATGCGCGGTGTGAGTGGCCGAGTAAATCAGAATGTCATCGATATAAGCCACCACTCCCTGCCCGCACAGGTCCCTGAGAATCTCGTCTACAAAGGATTGGAAAACGGCTGGAGCATTCTTTAACCCATACGGCATGACGAGGTACTCATAGTGGCCTGATGTAGTACTAAATGCGGTTTTCCACTCGTCTCCCTTCCGAATACGCACCAAACTATACGCGCTCCTGAGATCCAGTTTTGTGAAGAACTGCGCTCCGTGGAACGATTCCACCGCCGTAGCGATGAGAGGTAGAGGGTAACTATACCCCACTGTGATGGCGTTTAGACCTCTATAATCGATACACGGACGCAAGCCTCCCTCCTTTTTCCTCACAAAAAAGAAACTTGAGGAGACGGGTGAAATGGAGGACCGAATGTACCCCTGTCCCAGCGCCTCCGTGACATATGTCTCCATTGCCAACGTCTCCTCCTGGGACAGCGGGTACACGTGACTCTTGGGAAGCGCAGCGTCTACCTGGAGATCTATCGTACAATCCCTTCCCGGTCGATAAGGTGGTAATTTAGTCGCTTTCACTTTACTGAAAGCGATTACCAAATCGGCATACTCGGGGGGAATGCACACCGTGGAACCCTGGTCTGGACTCTCCACCGACGTGGCACCGATGGAAACTCCCAAACACCTTCCAGAACACTCCTCTGACCACCCCTGGAGAACCCCCTGTTTCCACGAAATTTTAGGATTGTGCCGGGCCAGCCAGGGAGTCCCCAGCACCACTGGAAACGCAGGCGAGTCAATAATAAAGAAACTGATACGCTCCCTATGATTCCCCTGCGTCACCATGTCCAGTGGGACCGTGGTCTCCCTGACCATCCCTGACCCTAATGGCCGGCTATCTAGGGAGTGCACGGGGAAAGGAGAATCTATCGGCACCAGCGGAACCCCTAACTTAAGGGCGAGTCCGCGATCCATAAAGTTCCCAGCTGCGCCTGAATCGACGAGCGCCCTATGCTGGGAAGAGGGAAAAAAGCGAAGGAAAAAAGTTAAGACAAACATGTGGCCAACAGGGGGTTCTGGGTGAGTTTGATGCTGACTCACCTGGGGTGACCGAGAAGCGTTCCGCCTGCCATCTCTACTCCCAGACGGACCCCCCCAGCACCGATCAGACGTGTGTCCTCTCCGACCACAGTTGGTGCAGGGAAGGCCTCCTCCTCCGGTACCCCTCGGCGCAGCCCCTCCCAACTCCATCGGAATGGGAGCGGAGGGGCTGGGTGGTGGAACGCACAGGACCCTCTCTGAACGCCCGCGGGCAGCCAGCAGATTATCCAGTCGAATGGACATGTCAATCAGCTGATCCAGTGACAGAGTGGTGTCCCGACACGCTAACTCCCGGCGGACATCCTCTCGGAGACTACACCTGTAGTGGTCCATGAGAGCCCTGTCGTTCCACCCAGATCCGGCTGCCAAGGTCCGGAACTCCAGCGCGTAATCCTGGGCGCTCCTCCTCTCCTGCCTGAGGTGAAATAGTCGTTCTCCCGCCGCTCGGCCGTCTAGAGGGTGATCAAACACGGCGCGGAAGCGACGGGAAAACTCTGGGTAGTGCTCCCGCGCTGAGTCTGGACCATTCCAGACCGCGTTCGCACATTCCAGGGCACGACCCGTGAGGCAGGAGATGAGGACACTCACCCTCTCTTCTCCTGAGGGAGTGGGTCTGACTGTGGCCAGGTATAGCTCCAGCTGGAGCAGAAACCCCTGGCAACCCGCCGCCGCTCCATCATAAGCCCTCGGTAGCGTCAGACGGAGGGTGCTGGAGTCGGGAGATGGGGAGTCCGGAACCGTGGGTGCCGAAGGTGGAGAGAGGAGCCCACTCCTCTCCCATCTGTCCATTCTCTCCATCACTTGATCCATCGCGGATCCGATCCGATGAAGGACGGTGGTGTGGTGGAGAACCTGTTCCTCCATCGATGGGAGAGGGTTGGCTGCTGCTCCTGCTGACTCCATCAATTTGATAGGTGCGGGATTCTGTAATGCTCCGGGTGTCGTGGGTGTGGAGTCAAATGCAGGAGACAGAGAGTTCAATGCTGCGCGTCCTTTAATCGCACCAATGCACCACTGGGTGCTCACAAAAACGTTACGTTCCCAAAACACAGGGAATCAAAATGTACAAATGGGACACAACGTGCCTATACCACAGAGCCGAAGGTTTACAATGAAATAATCCCGCACAACAACCAGGCGGGCCGGCTGTCTAATAAAGACAAACTAATTACACATTCACAGGTGCTACCACTCAACATACAAGGAGGGGAAGGAAAAACAATCAGTGGCAGCTAATAGGCCGGTGACGACGACCGCCGAGCGCCACCTGCCCGGTAAAGGGAAACACCCTCGGTCGGACTCGTGACAGTGCGGCACAATAGGTTGGTAGGGACATAAAGCGCTCAGCATTTAAACAACATTTTGTTGTATTAAATAATTATAGTATATAAATTGCGCATACAGGCTTTGACTTACTTAGAATGAAATACAAATTAAACTAAAAATTACTTATTAGTGCATTTGAATATTTTTTTTTAAATTAATTTTTAGAAACAGTTTGGCCGGTCTGTGGTTTCAGACTCATGCGAAGGTGCCTGGAGAGCCAGTCAGCAGCGGAGAATATCCTTTCCACACTTGCAGGACCAATGGGGATGCTAAACATCCTTTTGGCCACTCTTGCCAGGCTGGGCAGAAATGTAGGTTTCTTAAAAAAATTCTATAGGTAGGCCTAAAATTCTTTAGGCAAAATAACCCAATCAAAACGGAAAGCTCCTTTAACGTGGGAATACAGTGCCTTTGGAAAGTTTTCAGACCACTTGGCTTTTTCCACTTTACAGCCTTATTCTAAAATGGATTAAATAAATATAACATCTCAACACTCTACCCACAATACCCCATAATGACAAAGTGAAAACAGATTTGTAGAAATGTTTGCAAATGCATAAAAAACAAACAAACAGAAATACATTATTTACGTAAGTATTCACACCCTTTGCTTTGAGACTCAAAATTGAGCTCAGGTGCATCCTGTTTCCATTGGCCATCCTTGAGATGTTTTTTAACACTTGATTGGAGTCCACCAGTGGTAAATTTCAATTCATTAGACATGATTTGGAAAGTCACACACCTGTCTATAAAGTCAGGATCGAAAGATGAAGATGAAAGATGAATGGAGCAAAGTACAGAGAGATCATTGATAAAAACCTGCTCCAGAGTGCTCAGTACCTCCGACTGGGGCGAAAGTTCACCTTCCAACAGTACAATGACCCTAAGCACACAGCCAAAACAACTTAGGAGTGGCTTCAGGGCAAGTCTCTGAATGTCCTTGAGTGGCTCAGCCAGAGCCTGGACTTTAACCCATCCAAAATTCTTCGGCGAGACCTGAAAATAGCTATGCTGCAACTTTCCCCATCCAACCTGACAGAGCTTGAGAGGATCTGGGGACGGATTCACAAAACCTTCTTCTTCTTCTTCTTTCCTTAACTATAGACTTAAGAAGAAAGTTAAGCAAAGTTGCTATTCCTCAATAAAGTTATTGGAAATGTTCTTAAAGTTTTTCCTAAGTTTCTTCCTAAGAAAATAGTTAAGAAGAAATGGAAATCTTGAAAATAATGCTTTAGGATTTCTTCTTGGAAATGTACTTAACTTAAGGACAGCTAAACCCTCCTCTTGAGACGAATGGACTTTTGTAAACATTAACATTTTCTTGCACCACAGACATAGTTGGCTACCGGATATTTAAATACAGCAAGAAAACAAATTAAACATGCATTATCTAGCTTGCTTGTAATTACCAATATATTACAATATTCTAGAAGTGATAAATAGCTAGCGTTGTCATTTCAATTTGCAAAGAAGAACTTGGCTAACTTAGCTAATGATAATGTTGTTAGCTATGTTGTTGGCTATGATGTCAGGATGCATAAGCTACCTAAGTTACCAGTTGCGCAGTCCCTCTGCCACAATCTCTCCTATCAAGGACGACACCTTCTCCTCCAGCTGGTCCACATTAATGGTCTCTCAGATCCCTTCTTCTTAGCAGCCGACTTGATGTCGGACCACTTCTTCTTTACGGCGTCACTGTCCTTTGCCATTCCCCCGACGACAGAGAAAGACTCGGCCACTCCCGCACAGTGACCCCGCAGTTATCAAGTCTCTCCAACAACAATCTTTTCCTGGCTGCTATTTCCTCCACCATCACTTCAAGCTCTTGCTTGCTGAAGTTTTTATTGAGCTTTCCTTTCCTTATCCATTTTTGATTTTGATGTACAGTAGCTAACGTTAGTCTGGCTATAATATGTGAAAAATCATGTTATTTGTAAGTGTGTATAAAGGGTTCAAGAGCGAACTAAAAAAAAATTAAAAATATATTATGGCCTATTGTATAGATAGTAGAACTAAAAAAATTGAAACGTTTAAGAGATCTGATTTCTTTGCTTATAAATACTTTGCTACAATGACACTTAGTTATATACCCATCTCGTTCCTTTCTTTAAGCACGGGCACACAATACGCCCAGTATCCTCCGGGGTAGGGGAGGGTTTGGCCGGGGTAGGGGAGGGTTTGGCCGGGTTAGGGGAGGGTTTGGCCGGGGTAGGGGAGGGTTTGGCCGGGGTAGGGGTGTGTTTGGCCGGGGTAGGGGAGGGTTTGGCCGGGTTAGGGGAGGGTTTGGCCGGGGTAGGGGAGGGTTTGGCCGGGGTAGGGGAGGGTTTGGCCGGGTTAGGGGAGGGTTTGGCCGGGGTAGGGGAGGGTTTGGCCGGGTAGGGGAGGGTTTGGCCGGGGTAGGGGAGTGTTTGGCCGGGTTATGGGAGGGTTTGGCCGGGGTAGGGGAGGGTTTGGCCGGGTTAGGGGAGGGTTTGGCCGGGGTAGGGGAGGGTTTGGCCGGGGTAGGGGAGGGTTTGGCCGGGTTAGGGGAGGGTTTGGCCGGGGTAGAGAGATAAGTGTTAGAGAGAGAGAGTGAGAGAGAGAGAGAGAGAGAGAGAGAGAGAGAGAGAGAGAGAGAGAGAGGATGTATCAGAGGGAGAGAGGGAGAGAGAGAGAATGTTTCAGAGGAAGAGTGTCAGAGAGAGAGTGTGTCAGGAGGACAGTGTCTGAGGGAGAGAGTGTCAGAGAGAGAGAGTGTGTCAACGAGAGGGTGTCAGAGAGAGTGAGTATTGAAAAAAATGTAGATAGAGAGTGTCAGAGGGAGAGAGTGTCAGAGAGAGAGAGATAGAGAGAGAGAGACACTGTAAGAAAGAGGGACAGAGCGTCAGAGAGAGAGAGAGAGAGAGAGTGTCAGAGGGACAGAGAGTGTCTGCTGTACAAATTGATGGAAAGGTTCAAATTGGCAGAAAACACACACATTTCTTTACACAAGACCGTGGAGTAAGACAGGGATGCAGCTTAAGCTCCACCCTCTTCAACATATATATCAACAAATTGGCGAGGGCACGAGAACAGTCTGCAGCACTTGGCCTCACCCTACTAGAATCTGAAGTCAAATGTCTACTGTTTGCTGATGATCTGGTGCTTCCAACCAAGGAGGGCCTACAGCAGCACCTAGATCTTCTTCACAGATTCGGGTCAGACCTGGGCCCTGAGAGTAAATCTCAGTAAGACAAAAATAATGGCGTTCCAAAAAAGGTTAACTTGCCAGGACCACAGATACATATTCCGTCTAGACACAGTTACCCTAGAGCACACAAAAAATGACACATACGTCGGCCTAAACATCAGCGTCACAGGTTACTTCCACAAAGCTGTGAACGACCTGAGACAAGGAAAGAAGTGCCTTCTACGCCATCAAAGGAACATCATTCGACATACCATTTAGGATCTGGATAAAAATACTGGATTCAGTTATAGAACCCATTGCCATTTCTGGTTGTGAGGTCTGGGGTCCGCTCACCATCCAAGAATTCTCATAATGGGACAAACACAAAATATCCTCCGTGTACAACGTACAGTAAAACACCAAGTAATACATGCAGCGCAGAATTAGACAGAACCAAATCATGACAAAATAAAAATATAATTATTTGGCACATTGGAAAGAAATAGCAAAAAAACTGGGCAACTAGGAAGCTATTTGTCCCTAAACACAGAGTACACAGTGGCAGAATACCTGACCACTGTGACTGATTCCAAACTTAAGGAAAGCTTTGACTATGTAGAGACTCAGTAAGTATAGCCTTGCTATTAAGAGAGGCCGCCGTAGGCAGACCTGGCTCTCAAGAGAAGAAAGGCTATGTGCACACTGTCCACAAAATGAGGTGGAAACTATGCTGCACTTCCTAACCTCCTGCCAAATGTATGACCATATTAGAGACAAATATTTCCCTCAGAATACACAGATTGACAAAGATTTCGAAAACACTCTCAATTTTGATAAACTTCCATATCTACAGTTGCTTGCGAAAGTATTCACTCTCCTTGGCATTTTTCCTATTTTGTTGCCTTACAACCTGGAATTAAAACACATTTTTTGGGGGTTTGTATCATCTGAATTATACAACATGCCTACCACTTTGAAAATGCAAAATATTTTTTATTGTGAAACAAACAAGAAATAATAATAAAAAATAAAAAACTTGAGCATGCTTAACTATTCTCCCCCCAAAGTCAATACTTTGTTGAGCCACCTTTTGTAGCAATTATAGCTACAAGTCTCTTGGGGTATGTCTCTATAAGCTTGGCACATCTAGCCACTGGGATTTTTGCCCATTCTTCAAGGCAAAACTGCTCCAGCTCCTTCAAGTTGGATGGCTTCCGCTGGTGTACAGCAATCTTCAAGTCATACCACAGCTTCTCAATTGGATTGAGTTCTGGGCTTTGACTAGGTCATTCAAATAAATGTAAATGTTTCCCCTTAAATGAGTGTGAGTGTTGCTCGAGTGTTGCTTTAGCAGTATGCTTAGGGTCATTGTCCTGCTGGAAGGTGAACCTCCAACCCAGTCTCAAATCTCTGGAAGAATGAAACAGGTTTCCCTCAAGAATTTCCCTGTATTTAGCGCCATCCATCATACCTTCAATTCTGACCAGTTTCCCAGTCCCTGCCGATGACAAACATCCCCACAGCATGATGCTGCCCCCACCATGCTTTACTGTGGGGATGGTGTTCTTGGGATGATGAGAGGTGTTGGGTTTGCGCCAGACAATGTTTTCCTTGATGGCCAAAAATCTCAATTTTATTCTCATCTGACAAGAGTACCTTCTTCCATATGTTTGGGGAGTCTCCCACATGGCTTTTGGCGAACACCAAATGTGATTGCGTATTTTTTTCTTTAAGCAATGGCTTTTTTCTGTCCGCTCATCTATAAAGCCCAGCTCTGTGGAGTGTACGGCTTAAAGTGGTCCTATGGGCGGATACTCTGATCTCCGCTGTGGAGCTTTACAGCTCCTTCAGGGTTCTCTTTGTACTCTTTGTTGCCTCTCTGGTTAATGCCCTCCTTGCCTTGTCTGTGAGATTTGGTGCGCGGACCTCTTTTGGCATGTTTGTTGTGATGCCATATTCTTTCCATGTTTTAATAATGGATTTAATGGTGCTCTGTGGGATTTTCAAAGTTTCTGATATTTTTCATGGTCTTCATGGTGTCGCTTGCTTGGTGGTGCCCCTTGCTTAGTGGTGTTGCAGAATCTGGGGACTTTCAGATTAGGTGTATATATACTGAGATCATGTGACACTTAGATTGCACACAGGTGGACTTTATTTAACTAATTATGTGACTTCTGAAGGTAATTGGTTGCACCAAATATTATTTAGGGGCTTCATAGCAAATGGGGTGAATACATACAGCAGGGGTGTCAAAGTCAAATGGACGGAGGGCCAAATAAAAAAATCAGCTACAAGACGAGGGCCGGACTGTTCGAATGTTCATTGAAAAATTTTTAAATGACGCATATAGTCTAGTGAACCTAATTGAACCTACTGAAAACCTAACAAATATATTACAATATGATCAGATAAATAAAGCAATATTTTCTTATGGCTCTGTCAGTAATCTTTAATTTTCAACAGACACAAAAGACAAATTTCCTTTATATAAATATCCCCATAACATGAACATTAAATGAAAGAAACCGGTATTCAAGGCACCATCAGTAGACTATATTTTCTATTTTAGCAAAAGTGGGCTAAATTTACTTCAAAGAAAAAACAATAATAGCAATTTTCTATCATCCACTCAACTGAAATATTTTTAAAATATAATTGGATTGAAATACAAAAAAATAAAGTGCAAAAATCTATTAATCAAAAACAACACTTTGTTTAAGGAGAAGTAACATGCAGTGAAAACAAATATTACATTTTAACTTTTAAACTTGAACTGAGTAAAAACTCTAAATATGTGATTGCACAGTAATGTTCACTTGTTTGAGGTTGAGGGTGATACTTGGTGGTGTCCCATCTTTTCCACAAGTTCATCAATGTTCGGGGTAAGGCTCTGAGCTGAAGAAATCCTCAGAATTGAGTGGAGGTGTTCAGCAGTAAGTCGACTTCTGTGTGATGTTTTGTTCAGGTTCATCAAAGAAAACAGTTGTTCACACAGGTATGTGCTGCCAAACATAGACAACGTTTGAGCAGCCTGGATGCGCAGCTGGGGCATTGTGCCGGGGAGGAAACGGGCGAACTCCGCAGCACCCACTGCCGCATATTTTGCCCTCAGTGCATCATTGCATTGGAGGTCAATCAACTCCATTTGGAGGTTTGGTGGTGAGCTTTCCACGTCAACAGCAAATGGGTTACCGAGCAGTTCCAACCTGCTTTTTTGTGCTTCAAAGTCAGCAAATCGGCGTCGAAAGTCAGCGGCAAGCATACCTATTTTATCAGCCAACTGTGTGCTCGGGAACGCACTGGTAGAGAGCTTCTCTTTCATGGTCTGGCAGCTGGGAAAGTGGCTCAAATTTTCTTTCCGCATCTGCGTCTCCCACAGAGTCAGTTTGGTTTTAAATGCCTTCACTGTACTGTACATATCAGAGATGACACGATCCCGACCCTGCAGCTGCAAGTTTATTGCATTCAGATGACTCGTAATGTCACACAGAAAAGCCATTTCACACAGAAACATTTCGTCTCGGAGTTGTGTTGTGTCTTTCCCTTTGCTGTCCAAGAACAGACAAATCTCCTCACGAAGCTCGAAACATCTTTGAAGCACCTTTCCCTGGCTTAGCCATCGCACCTCTGTGTGATAAGGCAAATCACCATGCTCCGTTTCTAACTCCGTCAGAAATGCCTTGAACTGGCGGTGATTCAAACCTTTGGCTCTGATAAAGTTAACTGTGCGCGTGATGATGCTCATTACATGCTCCATTTTCAAGGCTTTACCGCACAACGCTTCCTGGTGTATGATACAATGATAAGCTGTCAGCTCACCTGTCGCGTTTTCCTCTTGCATCTTTTCCCGTATCTTCGCCACCAGTCCGCTCCTGTGTCCACACATCGCAGGTGCTCCGTCGGTTGTCAAACCCACGAGTTTTTCCCAAGGCAGCTCCATCTCATTTACACATCTTGACACCTCTTCATACAAATCATGCCCCGTAGTTGTGCCATGCATAGGACGTAAAGCCAAAAACTCCTCTGTCACGCTTAGGTTGGAGTCCACTCCGCGGATGAAAATTGACAACTGGGCAATGTCAGAAATGTCGGTGCTCTCATCCACAGCCAAGGAATATGCAATAAAATCTTTTCCCTTTTTCACAAGCTGCTCTTTTAGATTGATGGACAACTGGTCTACTCTCTCGGCAATGGTGTTTCTGCTCAGACTCACATTTAAAAAGAGTTGCCTTTTTTCTGGGCAAACTTCGTCACAAACTTTAATCATGCAGTTTTTGATGAAATCCCCCTCCGTAAATGGCCGGGCTGATTTAGCGATCTCTTCTGCCAAAATAAAACTGGCCTTGACAGCAGCCTGGCCTTGTGATTTGGCTTTTTTGAACAGAGCCTGTCGAGATTTGAGGCCTCGTTTTAATTCCTCTGCCTTTTGTAGCCTTTGTTCCATGTCCATATTCTTGTTTTTGTCCGCGTGTTTCGTTTCATAATGTCGTCTCAGATTATACTCTTTCAGTACCGCCACACTTTCTCCACACAGAAGACACACAGGTTTTCCAGCTACCTTCGTGAACATATACTCCGACTCCCACCTTGTTTGAAACCCCCGGTTCTCAGTATCCACCTTCCGTTTTGCCATTTTTGATGGGTATCTGAAAGTTAATTTTACTGTGATGCTGACGACTGCTGTGCCAATAAATATTGAAATGAAGCAGCCTACTGCTCGGTGCGTCACCTTTGCATTGTGGGAAATGTAGTATTGGTGCGTGTAAAAGATCTGCGGGCTGCCGGCTTGCTGCGGGCCGGTTCTAATAATAAATCAAGATCATCCCAGGGGCCGTAAAAAACCTTCTTGCGGGCCGGATGTGGCCCGCGGGCCTTGACTTTGACATATGTGACATACAGTATACCATTTTTCAGTTTTTTTGTTTTTTATAATTTTTTGAAACAAGTTATTTTTTTTCATTTCACTTCACCAATTTGGAATATTTTGTGTATGTCTGTTACATGAAATACAAATACATTTCCATTTAAATAATAGGTTGTAATGCAACAAAATAGGAAAAACACCAAGGGGAATTAATAATTTTGAAAGGCACTGTATTGTGTGAAATACCACAGTGTGCCATCACAGCAGCAATATTTCTGACCTGTTGCTACAAGAAAAGGGCAACCAGTGAAGAACAAACACCATTATAAATACAACCCATATTTATCTTTATTTTTTTTTATTTTCTGTACTTTAACTATTTGCAGATAATATGACATTTGAAATGTCTATATTATTTTGGAAATGTTGTGAGTGTTATGTTTACTGTTCATTTTTATTGTTTATTTCACTTTTGTTTATTATCTACTTCACTTGCTTAGTCCATTTTAACAGATGTTTCCCATGCCAATAAAGTCCTTCAATTGATATTGAATTGTTAGACAGAGAGAGAGAGTTAGAGAGAGTCAGTCAGAGTCAGAGAGAGAGAGAAAGAGAGTTAGAGAGAGAGAGAGTCAGTGAGAGAGAGAGAGAGAGAGAGAGAGAGAGAGAGAGAGAGTTAGAGAGAGAGTCAGAGAGAGAGAGAGTCAGAGAGAGAGAGAGATAGAAATAGAGAGAATTGGGAATTCCAAGATGGCATAGCAGTTCAGACGTCTTTTGTCCTCGTCTTGTCGTGTCCCGTATATATATATACGCGGAGCCCCACCGGGCCTTCACAACTGGACTGCCGACGTTATCTACCCGAAGGAGTTATCCGGCTGGCTCCTCCGTCGCAACGTTAACTGAACGCCCATCTGCGGCCTGCTAACCATTAGCTGTCTTATCGGCTGCTATCTGAATAGACAATCGGACAATTTATTTATTTATTTTTATTATTATTATTATGTTTTCTTCTTGGGCCTCTATAACTATATCTATTGTTTTTATTTTTGTTGTTGTTGTGTGATTCGGATTAATCCCCTCTACCACACGGAACCCCACTAATCTACTGACGGAACGCAAGAGGTGGCTAATAATAGACCTCCATCCTATGCTAGCTTGCTACCAATGGCCTGGCTAGCTGTCTAAATCGCCGTGACCCCCAACCAACCTCTCAACTCACCGGACCCTTTTGATCACTCGACTAAGCATGCGGGCCTTGACTTTGACATATGTGACATACAGTATACCATTTTTCAGTTTTTTTGTTTTTTATAATTTTTTGAAACAAGTTATTTTTTTTCATTTCACTTCACCAATTTGGAATATTTTGTGTATGTCTGTTACATGAAATACAAATACATTTCCATTTAAATAATAGGTTGTAATGCAACAAAATAGGAAAAACACCAAGGGGAATTAATAATTTTGAAAGGCACTGTATTGTGTGAAATACCACAGTGTGCCATCACAGCAGCAATATTTCTGACCTGTTGCTACAAGAAAAGGGCAACCAGTGAAGAACAAACACCATTATAAATACAACCCATATTTATCTTTATTTTTTTTTATTTTCTGTACTTTAACTATTTGCAGATAATATGACATTTGAAATGTCTATATTATTTTGGAAATGTTGTGAGTGTTATGTTTACTGTTCATTTTTATTGTTTATTTCACTTTTGTTTATTATCTACTTCACTTGCTTAGTCCATTTTAACAGATGTTTCCCATGCCAATAAAGTCCTTCAATTGATATTGAATTGTTAGACAGAGAGAGAGAGTTAGAGAGAGTCAGTCAGAGTCAGAGAGAGAGAGAAAGAGAGTTAGAGAGAGAGAGAGTCAGTGAGAGAGAGAGAGAGAGAGAGAGAGAGAGAGAGAGTTAGAGAGAGAGTCAGAGAGAGAGAGAGTCAGAGAGAGAGAGAGATAGAAATAGAGAGAATTGGGAATTCCAAGATGGCATAGCAGTCCAGACGTCTTTTGTCCTCGTCTTGTCGTGTCCCGTATATATATATACGCGGAGCCCCACCGGGCCTTCACAACTGGACTGCCGACGTTATCTACCCGAAGGAGTTATCCGGCTGGCTCCTCCGTCGCAACGTTAACTGAACGCCCATCTGCGGCCTGCTAACCATTAGCTGTCTTATCGGCTGCTATCTGAATAGACAATCGGACAATTTATTTATTTATTTTTATTATTATTATTATGTTTTCTTCTTGGGCCTCTATAACTATATCTATTGTTTTTATTTTTGTTGTTGTTGTGTGATTCGGATTAATCCCCTCTACCACACGGAACCCCACTAATCTACTGACGGAACGCAAGAGGTGGCTAATAACAGACCTCCATCCTATGCTAGCTTGCTACCAATGGCCTGGCTAGCTGTCTAAATCGCCGTGACCCCCAACCAACCTCTCAACTCACCGGACCCTTTTGATCACTCGACTAAGCATGCCTCTCCTTAATGTCAATATGCCTTGTCCATTGCTGTTCTGGTTAGTGTTTATTGGCTTATTTCACTGTAGAGCCTCTAGTCCTGCTCACTATACCTTATCCAACCTATTAGTTCCACCACCCACACATGCAATGACATCTCCTGGTTTCAATGATGTTTCTAGAGACAATATCTCTCTCTTCATCACTCAATACCTAGGTTTACCTCCACTGTATTCACATCCTACCATACCTTTGTCTGTACATTATACCTTGATTTATACCTTGATACAACTCTGCTGTCTACAACCAAGATCTCAGCGATCACTGCCTCATTGCCTGCATCCGTAATGGGTCAGCGGTCAAACGACCTCCACTCATCAATGTAAAACGCTCCCTGAAACACTTCAGCGAGCAGGCCTTTCTAATCGACCTGGCCGGGGTATCCTGGAAGGATATTGATCTCATCCCGTCAGTAGAGGATGCCTGGATATTTTTTAAAAATGCCTTCCTAACCATCTTAAATAAACATGCCCCATTCAAGAAATTTAGAACCAGGAACAGATATAGCCCTTGGTACTCCCCAGACCTGACTGCCCTTAACCAACACAAAAACATCCTATGGCGTTCTGCATTAGCATCGAACAGCCCCCGTGATATGCAGCTGTTCAGGGAAGCTAGAAACCATTATACACAGGCAGTTAGAAAGTCCAAGGCTAGCTGCCCACTGCACTGAAGATAGGAAACACTGTCACCACTGATAAATCCACCATAATTGAGAATTTCAATAAGCATTTTTCTACGGCTGGCCATGCTTTCCACCTGGCTACTCCTACCCCGGTCAACAGCACTGCACCCCCCACAGCAACTCGCCCAAGCCTTCCCCATTTCTCCTTCTCCCAAATCCGTTCAGCTGATGTTCTGAAAGAACTGCAAAATCTGGACCCCTACAAATAAGCCGGGCTAGACAATCTGGACCCTTTCTTTCAAAAATGATTTGCCGAAATTGTTGCCACCCCTATTACTAGCATTTTCAACCTCTCTTTCGTGTCGTCTGAGATTCCCAAAGATTGGAAAGCAGCTGCGGTCATCCCCCTCTTCAAAGGGGGGGACACTCTTGACCCAAACTGCTACAGACCTATATCTATCCTACCATGCCTTTCTAAGGTCTTCGAAAGCCAAGTCAACAAACAGATTACTGACCATTTCGAATCTCACCATACCTTCTCTGCTATGCAATCTGGTTTCAGAGCTGGTCATGGGTTCATCTCAGCCACGCTCAAGGTCCTAAACGATATCTTAACCGCCATCGATAAGAAACATTACTGTGCAGACATATTCATTGATCTGGCCAAGGCTTTCGACTCTGTCAATCACCACATCCTCATCGGCAGACTCGACAGCCTTGGTTTCTCAAATGATTGCCTCGCCTGGTTCACCAACTACTTCTCTGATAGAGTTCAGTGTGTCAAATCGGAGGGTCTGCTTTCCGGACCTCTGGCAGTCTCTATGGGGGTGCCACAGGGTTCAATTCTTGGACCGACTCTCTTCTCTGTATACATCAATGAGGTTGCTCTTGCTGCTGGTGAGTCTCTGATCCACCTCTACGCAGACGACACCATTCTGTATACTTCTGGCCCTTCTTTGGACACTGTGTTAACAACCCTCCAGGCAAGCTTCAATGCCATACAACTCTCCTTCCGTGGCCTCCAATTGCTCGTAAATACAAGTAAAACTAAATGCATGCTCTTCAACCGATCTCTACCTGCACCTACCCGCCTGTCCAACATCACTACTCTGGACGGCTCTGACTTAGAATACGTGGACAACTACAAATACCTAGGTGTCTGGTTAGACTGTAAACTCTCCTTCCAGACCCATATCAAACATCTCCAATCCAAAGTTAAATCTAGAATTGGCTTCCTATTTCGCAACAAAGCATCCTTCACTCATGCTGCCAAACATACCCTTGTAAAACTGACCATCCTACCAATCCTCGACTTTGGCTATGTCATTTACAAAATAGCCTCCAATACCCTACTCAACAAATTGGATGCAGTCTATCACAGTGCAATCCATTTTGTCACCAAAGCCCCATATACTACCCACCATTGCGACCTGTACGCTCTCGTTGGCTGGCCCTCGCTTCATACTCATCGCCAAACCCACTGGCTCCATGTCATCTACAAGACCCTACTAGGTAATGTCCCCCTTATCTCAGCTCGCTGGTCACCATAGCATCTCCCACCTGTAGCACACGCTCCAGCAGGTATATCTCTCTAGTCACCCCCAAAACCAATTCTTTCTTTGGCCGCCTCTCCTTCCAGTTCTCTGCTGCCAATGACTGGAACGAACTACAAAAATCTCTGAAACTGGAAACACTTATCTCCCTCACTAGCTTTAAGCACCAACTGTCAGAGCAGCTCACAGATTACTGCACCTGTACATAGCCCACCTATAATTTAGCCCAAACAACTACCTCTTTCCCTGCTGTATTTAATTTATTTATTTATTTTGCTCCTTTGCACCCCATTATTTTTATTTCTACTTTGCACATTCTTCCATTGCAAATCTACCATTCCAGTGTTTTACTTGCTATATTGTATTTACTTTGCCACCATGGCCTTTTTTTGCCTTTACCTCCCTTCCCACCTCATTTGCTCACATCGTACATAGACGTGTTTATACTGTATTATTGACTGTATGTTTGTTTTACTCCATGTGTAACTCTGTGTCGTTGTATCTGTCAAACTGCTTTGCTTTATCTTGGCCAGGTCGCAATTCTAAATGAGGAATTGTTCTCAACTTGCCTACCTGGTTAAATAAAGGTGAAATAAAAATAAAAAAAATAAAGAGAGAGAGAGAGAGAGAGATAGAGAGATAGAGAGAGAGAGAGAGAGAGAGAGAGAGAGAGAGAGAGTTAGAGAGTCAGAGAGAAAGAGAGGTACAGAGAGAGAAGAGTTAGAGAGAGAAAGAGAGTTAGAGAGAGAGTCAGAGAGAGAGAGAGTTAGTTAGAGTCAGAGAGAGAGAGAAAAGAGAGAGAGTTAGAGAGTCAGAGAGAGAGAGAGAGAGAGAAAAGAGAGAGAGAGAGTCAGAGAGAGAGAGAGAAAGAGAGTTAGAGAGTCAGAGAGAAAGAGAGTTACAGAGAGAGAAGAGTTAGAGAGAGAGAGAAAGAGAGTTAGAGAGAGAGTCAGAGAGAGAGAGAGAGAGAGAGAGAGAGAGAGAGAGAGAGAGAGAGAGTTAGAGAGTCAGAGAGAAAGAGAGGTACAGAGAGAGAAGAGTTAGAGAGAGAAAGAGAGTTAGAGAGAGAGTCAGAGAGAGAGAGAGTTAGTTAGAGTCAGAGAGAGAGAGAAAAGAGAGAGAGTTAGAGAGTCAGAGAGAGAGAGAGAGAGAGAAAAGAGAGAGAGAGAGTCAGAGAGAGAGAGAGAAAGAGAGTTAGAGAGTCAGAGAGAAAGAGAGTTACAGAGAGAAGAGTTAGAGAGAGAGAGAAAGAGAGTTAGAGAGAGAGTCAGAGAGAGAGAGAGAGAGTCAGCGAGAGAGAGTGTAGCTAAAATAAATGAAGTAATTCAATAACCATGCAAAGTAGAAAAGAGCAAATTACTTTAAGAAAATATTTGTCATTATAATTGGCTATAATGAACCCACTGGGCATAAGTAAGGGCATGATTGAATCAGGAGCACAAAATGGTTTTATGGATGTTATACAAATGATACAAATAAAAACTTCCTAAAGTCCTAAATGAAGAATAGTAGAGGGAGTGTTGCTGACCCCAACTCTACTCCTTAATCAATATTTAATTAAAACAAAGTGCTTTTTCAACTGTTTTCCTCATTTACTAACTCTTGCTAGGTGTTTTTTCTTTTTGCTCTCCATAATTCTTCATTTTTATTCCTGGTGTCTCTGCTGTGATTTATATTTGAGTAATTTAGCAGATGCTCTTATCCAGAGCGACTTACAGTTTGTGCATTCATATTAAGATGAATGCACTAACGGTGCTAAGCTGACATATGGAATAGTTTTAAGATGGTCAATCTATGCATATTAGCTATTTGATTTTTAATTTAAGGAACCCTTCAGGTATAAGAGTATAATGTAATTATTTAATAAAATATTGATTTTGGCATTTACATCCAAAGTCCATAAAAGGCATTGAATAACACACTCAGAAATGGCAAAAAAAACTCAGGAAATATTTTGTTTGTTTTTTTAAACATATTTAAGCAATTTTTGGGGGTAGGCACAAAACTACCTTCATACTTCCATTAGTGTTTTTTTGTTGTAATTTTTACACCTTTTTATCTCCAATTTCGTGATTACAATCTTGTCTCATCGCTGCAACTCCCGAACGGGCTCGGGTGAGGCGAAGGTTGAGTCATGCGTCTTCCAAAACATGACCCACCAAATCATGCTTCTTAACACCCACTCAACCAAGAAGATAGCTGCACCAATGTGTCAGAGTTGCACCACTATTCAGCTGACGACCGAAGTCAGCCTTCGGGCACCCAGCCCACCACAAGGAACCCAATGAGCCAAGTAAAGCTCCCCCCAGGCCAAACCCTCTCCTAACCCAAACCCTCTCCTAATCGCTTGGCCAATTGTGCGCCGCCCTATAGGACTACCGGTCACGGCCGATAATAACACAGGGATCGAACCCCAGGCTGTAGTGATGCCACAACACTGTGATGCAGTGCCTTAGACTGGTGCACCCCTTGAGAGGCCCTTCCATTCTCTTTTTTAAAACCGGTATCGTTTACCGTCAGAAGAGTACTGTGACACTTGTGAGGGTCATTGAGCAAAACATAGAACGTGTTTGTGAGAATATCCCCTTTCCACAGTGGGGTCCCATTAGTTTGCAGCCCAAACGGTTCGGATGCTACCAAACAGACATCGACGGTACCGACTTCAGACGAGTCTCCTGGCACTTTTGGGGGTCGTAGAGCAAAACCGAGAACCACATCATGTTCATGAGAGTCTCCCCTTTGCATAGAGTGGTAATAGTTTGTAGGTCAAATGTTACAGACGTTTGTTTACGTGAGAAGACTGACAAACACCACTTTAGCTCTGCCACCTTTCACTGCAGATGCGGAAGTGCGACACTGGTGGATGCGGTGACAAAAAATCCATATATCTTTATCTTAACCTGACGGATTTTGATGGGTATTGTTTTGTTATGTAACACCAGTGCATCAACCAACTCTAGGTGGTTAAATATTTTCCCATTGTCATTACTACTATTGATTGTATGAACTATAGTTGTGGACTTTAGCTGTGATACCTCTGTAAACATTTTTTTCAAGGACACACTCCCCTGTAAACCTCTGCTATTCATAACATGAAATATTGGAAGCTGCATGCTTTCCAGTTCAGTAGAATTTTGGAAGGAGATTACATCTGCAATAATACCTCAAAATAACTCTAATTTTCCCCTACTCTGTCACTGTAAGGTTCAGATTATTCTGAGAGTGTCATATCCTGCATTACCTGTGGGAAAGCAATGGAAATTCTGTGTGTGTGTGTGTGTGTGAGTATGTACGTATGCGTGCGTGCGTGTGTATGTGTGTGAGAGTGAGTGCTTGTATGTATGTGGGCAGAGACAAGTCTGGAGGGAACAGTACGAGTTGGAACCTAATGGTTCAGCCTGATCATCATTCAGAAGTGGAATTTACCTAAAGTGGTACAGCGACCTTATAAAACAGCGGCTTGATAAATTGACCTTTCAGGGGACTAATACACAATGTTAATAATTTTAAACGACTCTCTGGAAGTGCCCAGGCCCTAAATCTGTGACTGAGAAGTCCTGGAACAAGCCCTTGAGTTTAAAGGTGACTTTGATGTTAATTTTAAAACATATGCGTGTGAAATTCAGGCTCAAATTACCTTTTAATATCTTGACTGGCATACAAACTAGCAGCAGCTACTGTTCCTTTCACTCTCTCTTGATGAATGGATAAACAGATTAAAAGAGTTGCATATTTCACATATAAGTTCAGCACTTTAAATCCCCCAACAAAACAGGCAGAAAACAACCCTATTATGTATTTACACACATATGAATATCTGAATATCTGTCTACGTGGGTGAAAGGCTGTCTAGTGAAGCACAGAGGTAGATAATGCTCTAGGCAGCAAAAAGCTCCAGTCTATGATTGTAAAAGGAAATCCATAAGATTTAATAATTGCGAAGGATATTAAAATATGTACAAAGAGGTGAAATATTTGTACATTCAAACCCACATCTAAGATCCACAGTAGTCAGAAGAGTGTATTAACGACTACACAGCGTGCAGATATATTCTCCTTTCTTTTCACAGAGTGGAACGTCAAGCATCTTAAGCAGCCAGGCGTACACACCCGATTGTCTCTCGTGGCTCGTCAGTGTGTGTGGGAGCAAGCAGAGGCACGGAAACATGGTCAAAGGCAATTTTCATGCCATCACTGTCAGTCTGACACACACAGGGTGCACACACACTGTCAATCTGGCAAGGCCTTAAGGTTCATTACAGGAGCTGAATTGAGGTTCTTCCAGCTCTCTGCCTTGAGAGGATCTGGACTCTATCACACACACACACACACACACACACACACACAGAGAGAGGGAGGGAGGGAGGGCTTTCAATGCTACAAGGGTCCTCTTCTCCAAACTCATCTGCACAACCTCAAAAACCGAAATACCTTTTTGTCCATTCCATCTGAAGAGAAAGGCTGCTTTGGAAGTACTAGTGAAATCAGTAATCAGCCCCCTATAAGGATGTCAAATCAACAGAGGACACTGCTACAGCAGATTTACTTGAGGCTAATTATCTGAGTATCCTTTAACTACTGAACACAAATGAAAAGACCCGACTAAGGTTTGATTACCTTTGTCCTTGAGTATTAGGCATTAGTAACTGCAGAGAGTTAATTGCCATTCAATTGTTAGGCTTTATTGATCAAGTGTATTTAGAATACTGCTTTGACTACAAAATAAAAAAAATGTAATGCTTTGAATGGTATAGGGTATCAATGGTCATTTAATATGTATCTTAACATGTTAATGAACCATTCCAAATTACCATATGTTTACCAATGAGGTCTCTATTTATTGGATGAAGGAAGAGGAGGGGTAGTAGCCTTGGAAACATGTTATTACTAGACTAGGTGTGTGTCTATCATAGTGGTGGAATAATCAAACCCACTGTTACACTGCTCATAATGAGGCACACCAGTGCACAGGCAGGCAGGCACACTTCCTGTAAACACACACAGAAGCGTGTGCCCACGCATATATATATATATATATATATATATATATATATATATATATATATATATATATATATACACACACACACACACACACACACATATATATATATATATATATATATATATATATATATATATATATATATATATATATATATATATATATATATATATATATATATATATATATATATACATATACATATATATACACTTTTCCCTGATCCATCTGTCTCTTTCCTCTATTTTCTATTAATTTTCTGCCCACTACGCTTCTTTTTCTGCCCACTATGCTACTTTTTCTGCTCACTATGCTTCATTTTCTCGAACTATAAATGACAAAGACTAACTATCTTGGGTTAGTTATGAATATGTTTGGTAGAACCGTCTATTCGTGATATCCCTTGTGATTGTATGGTAGCCAAACCGCCATCTAAGAGTGGTGATGTCAATATGTCAATGTACTTGTGTCATGTTTTATGCATTGGACATATGTCAATTCAATAGCACAACCGTGACGGGTCATATTTCTCAACAATTAGGTTGGGATGTCTGGGATGATTATGACTGTACATCAGGTTGAGATTAAATTGAGCAGCTGTCTGTGAAATTATGAACATTTGGTATGTTTAACAGGAGTAACCCGCAGTGGTCACACCATATAGAGGATTTTTTTTTCTTCGATTTAATAACTACACTGCAAAAAGTGAAATCTAAGAGCTAGCCTATATTTCTTATATTGAGTGATAATTCACAGAAAATAATGTTGTTTTTTACACAGCTACATTTTCTGACATCACTGGAAGATAATGTTGCTTATTTTAACCTAAAAAAGGCTAATTACAAGTAATTTATGTTATTTCAAGATATTGTTCTAGATATTTTATCTGAAATATTTTGAAAAATATCTTTTAATAAAATACTTTATTTGTATTAAGCCTTTTTTAGGTTAAAATAAGCAATATTATCAGCCAATGACTTTAGATAATTTAACTGGGTAAAAAAAATCTAAATATATTTATGAAGTGAATTATCACTCAATATAAGATACTGTACTTAGGCTTGATTATATTTCACTTTTGCAGTGTACTCCCCAGCGCACCAAAAATGGTCTCATTTTATATTCACAACCCTCAAGCTCAGCTAGTGAAAACCCAAATACATACCTGCTTGCATGTTCAAAGTGCTGTTTCAGCATTTTCACTCCCTCAGTCTCCAGGGTACTATAGTTTCTTCACACAGATTACATTAACACTTATACTTCATCTCAGGCAAAGACTGTGATATATTGCAAATTCCCCACCAGCCCCCTCCCCCCACCTTCTCTGTGGGGAACAGACAGCAAACAATCACTAAAATACACTCAAAAAGTATTTCATATACTCTTAGGGAAAAGTAAGTACTATCACTAATGATATACAGTATATAGTGAATCACTCTCTCTAGGGGGTTCTAGGCAGCAGAAAATCATGTAACAGATGCCGACTCTTGGGCAAAGTAAGTATTAGCTGTTTCTATTATACAGTACTTGCAGTGGAACAGTCACTGTCTATATCATCTAACCTGCAGTAGTACAGTCACTGTCTATATCATCTAACCTGCAGTAGCACAGTCAATGATCACCTGGAACGTCATTTTGGTCTGGGCTCCATCACTTCCCTGATTACCTTCCCTATATATTTCACTCCCTTTCGTTCCTTCCCCATTGTTTATTTTTCTGTGTCATGTTTGTGGGTTTTTTGTGTTTAGTATTATGTTACGTTTATTTATTAAAACACTCACTCCCTGAACTTGCTTCCCTACTCTCAGCACACTTACAGGTGTCTAGATAGATTTTGTGTGTGTCCCTGGGAACTGGCCCTTTTTTGGAACAACATTATTTTTTGTCTTACTGAGACTTACTGTCAGGGCACACGTCTGACCGAATCTGTGAAGAAGATCTGGGTGCTGCTTTAGGCCCTCCTTGGTTGGGGACAGAAGCACCAGATCATCAGCAAACAGTAGACATTTGACTTCAGATTCTATTAAATCAAGAAAGCATGAGAGAACTTTGCCTTTGTTTTGGGTTGTTTGTTTGCAGGGTGAATACGTGGTCTGTTGTACGGTAATTTGGTAAAAAGCCAATTTGACATTTGCTCAGTACATTGTTTTGGCCGAGGAAATGTACGAGTCTGCTGTTAAAGATAATGCAGAGGATTTTCCCAAGGTTGCTGTTGACGCATATCCCACGTTAGTTATTGGGGTCAAATTTGTCTCCACTTTTGTGGATTGGGGTGATCAGTCCTTGGTTCCAAATATTGGGGAAGATGCCAGAGCTGATGACGGTGTTAAAGAGTTGAAGTATTTGATTTGATTTATAGCCAATTGAAATTTGTGGTCTGTATATTTTATCATTTCATTTAGAATACCATCAACACCACAGGCCTTTTTTGGGTTGGAGGGTTTGTATTTTGTCCTGTGGTTCATTCAATGTAATTGGAGAATCCAATGGGTTCTGGTAGTCTTTAATAGTTGATTCTAAGATTTGTATTTGATCATGTATATGTTTTAGCTGTTTGTTCTTTGTTATAGCGCCACAAAGATTGGAGAAGTGGTTTGTCCATACATCTCCGTTTGGGATAGATAACTCTTAGTGTTGTTGTTTGTTAAGAGTCATAACATTTTCGCAGAAGTATTTAGATTCTATGGATTCTTCAATTACATTGAGTTGATTTCTGATGTGCTGTTCCTTCCTTTTCCGTAGTGTATTTCCGTATTGTTATAGTGATTCACCATAGCGAAGACATAGGCTCAGATTTTCTGGGTCTCTATGTTTTTGGTTGGATAGGTTTCTCAACCTCTCTCTCTCTCTCTCTCTCTGTATGGCTCCATGTCCACCCAGCTTCCAAGCTACCCCGACACCCCAGAAACACACACTCGTTATTGGACACATCAGAGTGTTGTAGTGGCTCACAGCATGGAGAGATCTCTCCACATTACATCGACAGCATCAACAGCGTGATCTCTGATCTCGTCACATTACATTACATCTGCAACAGCAACACATCCCTGGACATTACACCTGCAACAGCAACACAGTGCTGGACATCACACCTGCAACAGCAACACATCCCTGGACATGACATCTGTAACAGCAACACCATGATATCTGATCTCTCCATGCTGTGAGCCACTACAACATTCTGATGTGGCCAATAACGAGTCTGTGTTTCTGGAGTGAAGGGGTGGGCATGGTGCCATACAGAGAAAAAAAGAGCGAGAGAGAGAAAGAGAGAGAGAGGGAGAGAGAGAGGGAGGAAAGAAAGTGGAGAAAGAGAGAGGAGAGAGACAGAGAGAGAGAGCGAGAGAGAGAGAGAGAGAGAGAGAGAGGGAGGAAAGAAAGGGGAGAAAGAGAGAGGTAGATAGAGAGAGAGAGAGAGAGAGAGAGAGAGAGAAATAAAGAGGAGAAAGAGAGAGAGGGAGAGAAAAGAGAAAGAGAGAGAGAGAGAGAGAGAGAGAGAGAGAGAGAGAGAGAGAGAGAGAGAGAGAGGAGCATTGAAGAAGAGAGAGAGAGGGTTGATGTGAGGAAGACCCCGTAAGAGAGGCTGAGAAACTGATTGTTGATCACTGTTAGGGATGGTGTGTGAATGCGTGCGTGTGTGTGTGTGCGTGCGTCTGCACATGCTTTTGTGTGTGTGTGCGTGTGTGTCAGTCAATATTGAGAACAGAAGAGTCCCTTTCTCCCTTGTGAAGCATGATGATAGTGAGAGAATCCATTGCACCTGGACTCACTGATAACCAGCAATGCCTTCACAACAGGCATAGCTCAATATTTATAGGTAACTGCCAAAATAAAGGAAACACCAACATAAAGTGTTTTAATAGGGAGTTGGGCCTGTATGAGCCGCCAGAACAGCTTCAATTCGCCTTAGCATGGATTCTACAAGTGTCTGGAACTTTGTTGGAGGGATACGACATCGTTATTCCACAAGAAATTCCATAATTTGCTGATGACTGGGATGAATGCAGAAGCAGATTTCGGGAACGCCCTCTTTTTGACTGATGACTGATATAAGGGCATGTATGTGATAGGTCCATCTGGCTTATATGATTATGATGGTCCTAATGCTTATTTTAAACTGGATGAAAAAAACATGATTGTAAAGAATTCATTACAACAACAACAAAGGATTTAAGAAACAAAAGGAAACCTCACGGCAGGGAAAAAACTCAATAAAACAAATATGGGCTTTGACAGTGTTATGTAGGTGTCACGTTCGTTATAAGGATCGGAACAAGGCGCAGCGTGGTATGCGTACATTCTTATAACGAACTTGACAGAAGATCCCACATTAAAAGACCAAGCACCGTGTTCAAGAGGAGTGGACATCCTGGGCCTGGGAGAAAGATGAGTGAAGGACATCCTGGACCTGGGAGGAGGTAATGGCAGGGGACAAGACCCTGCCATGGATGCAGGTGGAGATAGCGCAGGAGGAACGGCGATGATATGAGGGGACGCGGCTAGCACGGAAGCCCGAAAGTTATGAATCCTCCTGAGGCAGACTCTCTCCATCCCTCACTGCTCCGCTGTCATAATCCCCAGCCTGTCAATGTGTCCTCAATCAATGTACTATACCCAGAATGGACTGACTGGACAGACGTTGGCTATTTTACCACTTCCATTACATTTGATGAATTACATTACATTACAATGCAATAATGGCATGATTACTTAAGACAGAAACAAAAGTAGGGTGGTTGGATCAGGGAGGGTGGGCGACCGTCTAGCATTCCAAAAGTTGCATGTTTGAGTTGTGTCAAGGACAATTGCAACATTTTAGCTAACCCTTCCCTTAACCCTTTTTCTAACCTTAACCTAGTTCACCTAAACAGCTACTTACATTTTCCTAACCTTTGGTATTAGTTCTAACCTTTTACGTAAATTCTCCTAACCAGCAACAAAATTCATGTAATTCTCCTTTGTTGTAATAGTGCCTCGAGCAGCCTGGAATGAGAGAAAGACTTATAATACTACATATCCTCCAAGATGTATGATAAGTTACATCACCCAATTCGCATGATTTTCCATAACCGGGTAAGATGTATTATTGTCACGACTCCCCCCGAAGTCGGTCCCTCTCCTTGTTCGGGTGGCGTTCGACGTTCGGTGGTCGACGTCACCGGTCTTCTAGCAATCGCCGCTCCACCTTTCATTTTCCATTTGTTTTGTCTTGTTTTCCCACACACCTGGTTCCTCTGTTCCCCCATGTCTGTGTGTGGTATTGTTCGTTCGTTACGTGTGTTACGCTTCAGGCTGGTTTTGCGCCGGGTATTGTTGTAACCCGTGGTTTTGTACCTATTTGTGTGATTTGTGCGCTACCGCTTTTTCCTTGGGCCAGAGAGTTGTGACGCAGTTGCGTCCGGCTCTTTTCCTCTGCCTGATTAAAGTGTGCCTGTTCACTCATCTCTGCTCTCCTGCACCTGACTTCCTTCGACCAGGACAATTATACTATAATTCCTGTAATTTGTATAATATTGTACTGCCACTATTCCATTCAAAACGTAACCTAGTGTAACATAATATATCATACTAAATGGAGGGACATGTACATACCAGGTACAATAATTTAAGTGAAAAAACAAAATGCATCATATGTGTGTATACAATGTGAGCAGTGTGTGTATGTGTGTGTTGCCTTGGTTACTCAGAACTGAGTTATCTGATTCAGACTGAATGGACTGGCCAAAACTGGAAGTGCCAATTGTGGCGCAGGTGGAGGTCACCTGCTGCTAACCTTTTCCTATATGTGTGTATGTTAGAGCCTCCTGTTGCTCCTCTGTGTGGCTCCACATGGGTCAAATCACAGGTGTCAATAGCAGCAGTCTGTGTACATTGTCCTACCTATGTCTATAAAAGTCTATCAAATAACTGAAAAACAAGTAATACGTCAAGTTCATCGCCTAGTTATATTTATCTCCAATATTCAAGGGAAAATGCAATCTTAGAAAGACTTTAAAAGAGACCTGGTTGATTCACTGCACCTCAAAGGCTGTTTGTTTGTTGAACTTGTAGTGTGGAAAACTTTATTCTAAATTATTCCAGTTCTGAGGTATGCAGAGCAGAGATTGCCTCTCATCTCCCCAAACTCTCCTCCCCCGCCATCGCCTCGTCGCCAAATCACAAATGACTGTCAATTAGCGTGCATCTCCAAAGTTTCCTTGCGTCCCACACCTTGAGAGACGACGGCAGAATCACTCTTCTTCTTGCAGAGGGAGGAGGACAGTGTGATGAATTCTTCTAGAGACAAAGTGTAATCAGTGAGAGGCCTTCCACCCACGAACTGAGGAGGCTAAAGCGCAGAGGTGATTTGGAGAATTGTTATCGTTATCCCTCAACTCCTCTCCCCAGGAAGCTGTGAAAATCCCAGGCACAAATCACACAGACACAATTCAAACCCTTCCACTGACAAACACCCACACAGAAAGAGAGAGAGAGCTGAGAATGAACATTTCTGCAATCATAAGATTTAAATCGACAGCAGACACCTAAAAAAAAAAATTACTATGTAGAATGAACCGTGCTCAAATTAGACCAACTTTGAAATAAAGACATAGGTGAAATTGGGAAGAGAACATCACAAACAAATATTAAAATCTGTTCTCTGACACAAAGAGAATGTAAGGCGAAGAGAATAATGACATAATATTAACCAAAGCCTTGAGTGAAACAGCTCTGCCATTAGATGTGTTATAAATGGCTGAATGTCGTCAGGAGTCTTCTAAACAGTTCAATCTCACTAACTCACTGCAGCTAAAGTTACAGTAGACTCCTCTGTTTAAAACTATGAGACTTAGAATGTGTTAAGACTGTTTCAGTTTAACTGCAGATCTAAATGGGGATGAAGCTATTTCTCAAATGTAACTACTAGACTAACAAGGTATTAAGAAGATATTATTTATTTCAAACCATAGCCCAATTAGGGGATGAAGTAGGACTGTACATTACAGAAGGGAGATTCCCATGCGCTGTTGGCTGTATAGGATCTGCAGGCCTATAAGATTAATGCATCATATACGAAGAGACATCAACCCACAACCAACATCACAACAGCATGAACCAAAGTTGGTCTGATATATTTTGCTTGGTTGGTGGAAGGCATAGCAGGCTAGTCTAACAAGAACTTTTCTGAGCGGAAGACATCAGGGGTTCCACAATCATTTTGAATGCATTTGCACGTTCCATTATAACGGTCTATACTAATGAGATATAAAACCTCTGAGATGACAGGAAAAGTACAATGGTTCCTCCTTTAAAAGTTGTGTCAAACTGCAGCACACCTTGCGGGCTGCTGCAGCATTCTGTGGCACATTATTTATTTGTTAGCAATTTTTTCTGTGAGTTAAAGCTATTTTGACCACCAGAGGGTATCTTTGAAAAGCCTTTGATAGTCTTTCATATTGGCATTACCAGAGAATGTTTTACTTTTTTTGTAATAACATAGTATATGGGACTGATTTCAAGAAATTTGGCTTAATTAATTTGATTAACATTATGTTGTTTCTATTTGGAGAAAAACTAAAAATGAATCCCTCAGGGTTTCTGTTAGGATGGAATGGAAAATATGGCACTGTACAACGTGGCAGTCGGTAGTAGGCTACAGCATAAGAGGATTTGAGGATTCTAAATTAATATCTAAGGTGCATAACATTTCCACACCCTAATTGTAGTGTAACCAAACTTTTGAGCGTACTTGCTCTTGCCTTCTCTACTTCTCTACCGGAACTTGCTGCTGTTGCTATTCAACCGCTTGCTAGCTAGTTAGCATAACAAATTACTAGTTAGACATTTTTTGACTTTGGGTGTGTTCTTAAATTCAATCTGGAGTGCCTGCGCTCATAAATTCAGAGCGTTGTCAGATTGACAATTTGTAAATTCAGACCATTCAGTTGAGCGTTCTGGCCTTACAATGGCAGTCAAGCATCCAAGCTAATGTTGGCTAGCTTGCTACTTCCAGACACAAATGAGACCACTCTGACCATTTTACTTGTGCTAGCAGAGCTGGGTATGCAGTTTTCGTGGTGACTGTAACTGTGCTGCTGGAATACTTTTAATGACACTTTTTTGCCAACATTTACTGACACCAGCCATATTCAATGGGTGTTGAGTGCTCGTAAATTCATTACCATGCGCTCTGGTACACTCAGACGAGAGTGCTCTGAAATCGGAGTCGATTGCCAGAGCGAATTTACGAAAGCTCCCGAATGTCCTTTGAGAACGCACAACTAAACCATTTAGCTAAGCTAAGAATGACAGGAATAATCAAGTCAAAAAATGTTGGGTATTTAGATAGCCTATAGTTAATATACTGGCAAGTTTGATGTATAACTACTAACATTAGGTAGATAGCTAACATACCGGTACATACTGCTGTAATGATATGCTATGTGGTTCATAAGGACAGTGTAGCTAACAAACTGTCAGCCAACATAATGGTAACTTACTTGAAAAGCAATTTCCAAGTTAGCTACCGCAAGGACGGCTTTATCGACTCTGCGGCTTTTGGTGCACAGTTGACAGTGCGCTGGACTTCGTTCAAAAAGGTTGAGGGTTCGAAACCTGCTCCCTGCTTGTTTCATTTGAAGTTGTGCACAATTATCAGTTTATTATTTGGTTTATATTTCCCATTCATTGTCAGTTAGAGACACAGTAGTGCATTGGGACCCAAAAGAATAATCAGTGCTTGGTCGTTAGAACAAATCTGGTCTGTGAAAGGAGGGAGTTTTTCACACCTAGCTCTGCTATTAGACTATTCTTTAGTGAAGGTTGAATAGTCTATTTTTCAGCTATTAGCTCCATCCCCAACTTACAACAAATTGTTGTTACTCCCATCTCTTCCACGCATCATTCTCTGCCTGAGTGGCTCGCTTGTGGGTGTGCTGGCAGGATGTGGCAGCACCTTCGGTTGTGCATCAAGAATTCTGCATAGCAAGTTTGTATGAAGATCTTGTTATTCACAGGCACATTGTTATATGCTATGGAGGTATATTTGTATATTTTGTCGAGAGCAAAACGACCTTCTTTTCAAAAAAAAAATAATTGTTCTGAAAGCAATTTTTTTATTTTCAATCGAGGCATCCAAGTTTAAAATTTTTTTTGCAATCAAATATTTTGTAATAGAGCGCAAAACTTCATGCATTTACTGAAAAAATATATTTTGAGGACAAAATTTTTATTTGAAAACAAAACTAATTTAATTTCGCTATCAACCACCCTCCATTTTGGTCATTTTTTGAGTGTCAGCTTGGCTACAGCCAATACTGTTTAGCCTTTCTTTCCGAGACAAAGGAAGTCATTGTGGACACCTACGAAGGACTGTCTGATGATGACATCTCAGGTAAGCAGCTCTGGGCGATCTTCCATCAAACTCTACATAGCTAGTAGTTAGCTCCTACGATTCAGTGTCGTTTCATAACATCCTACTATATTACATACTACATACATCCATACATACTGTAGAATGATAAATCATGCAATTATTATTCTCAAGCAAACCAAATACATTTACAGTGTCTTGCAAAAGTATGCACCCCCTTGGCATTTGACCTATTTTGTTGCCTTACAACCTGGAATTAAAATTGATTTTTGGGGGGTTTGTATCATTTGATTTACACAACATGCCTACCACTTTGAAGATGCAAAATATTTTTTATTGTGAAACAAACAAGAAATAAGACAAATAAACCAGAAAACTTGAGATTACATAACTGTTCACCCCCCCAAAGTCAATACTTTGTAGAGACACATTTTGCAGCAATTACAGCTGCAAGTCTCTTGAGGTATGTCTCTATATGCTTGGCACATCTAGCCTGACTAACTTTCTTTCATGGCAACTCATAAGCAGGCCATGTCCTATTTGTTTCATAGTCGATATATAGTCATATTTCATGACAGTGTAACGGTTAGTTAAAATTATGAAAGAACACAATATGTCTGTCAGGGAATGCTATTCTGATATGTCAGATGAAGAGTTAGACCAGAATGTCTGGGCCATTAAGGCAAGGATCCCCCATGTGGGATTTAGAATGGTCAAAGGAAGTCTCCAAGAAATGGGCCATAGTGTACAATGGCAAAGAGTTCGGGAGTCTTTGCAGGGTGTAGATATTGCTGGTATCATTGCCTGAATGATCCAGCTTCGTTGCATTGCTCGGCAAAAATACTTTGTTGCTGCTCTCCTGTCTCTCGTGCACATTGATACAGATCATAAATTGATGAGGTACTAAGATGTATAATGTCTCCATCAAATCTAAGAAGTTATTTTAACTTTTTTATTTCTACTTATTCGTAGACAAATGTTCAATGAGGTATGAGAGAGGAAGCCATTCCCGTCTTCGCCACCTCAACCGCTCTTAAGATAACATTTGGGCCGACTGGGAGCCCAAGGCTGGTTAGGAAACACTGCTAGAGACACTATGCAATTGTGATGAACTGAGAGAATATTAGGGTAGCAGTGTAATTTATTAAATCATATGCTGTCTTCCATGCTCCTCTGTTTTACCTCTTTCCTTTTCTGTCTTCTACTCCTCTCTCCCCACCTCCTCTTTGTTCCTCTTCTTTTATAATGCACACCATATGTGCATTGAAGTACAGATTGAAATGGTATTTATAATGTTATATTACAATTATAATATTTATAATGCATGTATTATGTATTTATAACACCTGGATAATGAACTTTCAATAAAGCGTTACACATTCTCCACTGGTTGAAATTAAGTATCTCACTGAAATACTACACCTATCCTGTGTCCTCAGATTAATGCAGATGAATGGAGTTAGATATGCATAGGAAGTGTGGTCTACTGTTTCTTTTAGGTATATATGAATTACAAATTAGCCTTTACTTAAATCATGTTTCTAGTCTATTTTGTCATGTCTTTGGCATCATTAAAGGTGAAGACTGTTATTTTATCAAATCAATTCTCTGTAATTATTTTTACATTATTAAACTCATCACGTAAATGTAATTAACTAGTAAATTGGGGCGCCACGGAAAATCTTCAGATTACAAAATTCTACTTTTCCGAATATGACTCTTCAGATATTTTAATATCTGATCAATTAGTCGTCTATTAATGAATTATTCTTTACCTCACGTCAGTCTCATCTGAACGTTGTAAATTGTTGGTTATCTGCACAAACCCAGCCTTTACTTTAAATCATCCATACAACAATTGACGTAATGATTTATTTACTAACTAACTAAATAATCACAGAAATGCATAAACCAACAAACAGTGGTTACTAATAATGATAAGGAAGATTCCCGAGTGGGCTAAACTGATATGACGGCTTGGTGGACAAAGGGAAGGGGGCGTGGTGTTGAAAGAAAGAGACTGAGAAAGAGCGGGAAAGACAAAATGGATTCATTACACAGTCTATTATTTTATACATTAAAATGCTAATCCTTCACACATGAACGGCCGCTCATTCGAGAATAATTTCAAGTACATATTTACGGTGTATGTCATTGTTGTTTTCTCTGTTGGAATCCGGTCTGTCTGCTGGAGAATTCATCCTAGTCTCTCTCTCTATTTCTGTTTCCCTGAAGATCAACTTCCGGTGTCTTGTCTTTACTATCATTAAACTGAAGATTAATCTTTATCAAATAACTCTCTGTAATTATTATTACGCGATTAAACTGATTAATCATGTAACTGTAATTAACTAGGAAGTCAGGGCACCAAGGAAAATATTCAGATTACAAAGTTATAATTTTCCTAATATAACTTTTCAGATATTGATTAATGAATTGTTCTTTATTTAACCTCACGTTAGTCTCATTCCAAACGTCGTAAATTGTTGGTTATCTGCACGAACCGAGTCTTCACTATGAGTCACCCATACATCAATTGTCTTAAAATTATTTATTTCCTAATGAAGTAATTCACAGAAATGCATAAACAAGCAGTAGATAGTTACAAGGAAATGATAATGGAGTTTCCCTAGTGGGCTAACCCGGCATCGTGGCTTGGTGTACAAAAGGGAAGTGGGGGTCGACTGAGATAAGACAACACACAGTTGATAATTATAACAATTGAAATGCTAATCCTTTGCACATGAACACTCACTCATTCGGGAACAATTGCAATAAAAATATATATTTATGCTCAGTGTGTCGTCGGTGTCTCTGTTGAAAAGTTTGTTTCTGTTGGAGAGTTTGTCCGCCCTCTCTGTCATGGTTAGAATGGATAGTTCAGAGTGACATTCATTCATGTCGTTATGGATAGATGTTTCGGGCGGTTGTCGGCCTTCGCGTTCAATGATAACGAATTCCTAGCTGCAGACTAGTAATTAATATCAAAGACTTGTTCTTATTCTGTCGGTATCGATAGTCTAAGAGTTTAACCAGTTTGTGGTAGGGGGCAGCATTTTCACTTTTGGATAAATAGCGTGCCCAAACTGAACTGCCTCCTACTCTGTCCCAGATCCTAATATATGCATATTATTATTAGTATTGGATAGAAAACACTCTTTAGTTTCTAAAACTGTTTGAATCATGTCTGTGAGTATAACAAAACTTATTTAGCAGGCGAAACTCCGAGGTCTTTTCAATACGTTTTCATGGGGAATCCAGAATTCAAATTCTTTCCCGCAGTTCCTACTGCTTCCACTGGATGTCACCAGTTTGTAGAAATTGGTTGAGGTTTTTCCTTTGTGTAATGAAGAAGTACCATAGCTCAGAACGAACGTCACTTCATGTGTACCTTTTTGATAGAGGCGCGTAACCAGAAAAGTAGCGTCCGTTTGTTTTGCTCCTGTATTGAACACAGATCATCCAGTCTTCAAATAGATTGATTATATACGTTTAGAAATACCTAAAGTTGTATTACAAAAGTAGTTTGAAATGTTTTGGCAAAGTTTACAGGTAACTATTGAGATATTTTGCAGCGACGTTGCGTAAGTTGGAAGCAGTGTTTTTCTGGATCAAACGCGCCAAATAAATGGACATTTTGGATATATAGCGACGGAATGAATCGAACAAAAGGACCATTTGTGATGTTTATGGGATATATAGGAGTGCCAACAAAAGAAGCTCGTCAAAGGTAAGGCATGATTTTTATTTTATTTCTGCGTTTTGTGTACTGCCTGCAGAGTTGAAATCTGCTACCCTCTAATTGTTTACTATTGTGCTATCATCAGATAAGCATCTTATGCTTTGGCCGAAAAGCCTTTTTGAAATCTGACATGTTGGCTGGATTCACAACGAGTGTAGCTTTAATTTGCTATCTTACATGTGTAATTTAATGAAAGTTTGATTTTTATAGAAATGTATTTGAATTTGGCACTCTGCATTTTCCCTGGCTATTGGCCATGTGGGACGCAAGCGTCCCGCCTACCCCAGAGAGGTTAACCACGTGGGATGGTTAAAAGATTCAGCAGTCTTGTCTCAAACCTTGGCCCACTCGTTATTGAGGTAAGCTGGTCTGCAACCTTTGTCCTCTCGTAATTGAGAGCAACATGGTCTGTTGAGAAATTCTCAATGTGGGGGTTATATTCTTAGTTGCAGAAAAGGGCCTGTCCCAGGATGACCGAGCGTAACTGGGCTCATGGGTGGTCCTCTGATTGTTCAACTCCAAAGGGAATTGGAGTTTCCTTCATTAAACAGTCCAAAATCACATTACACAATTTCACTAACAGTAACATCCTCACTCATTCATCTTATACAACAATTAGATGTAGCCTGATATCTGAGGTTATTATATAAACAGCGTTATGGTAATGTGGCCGTATTGTCTCTCATGAGTTTCACAAAATTGTACCAAACGGACCAGTTCATAGCTGGATTCTTCACCGATCTTTTATACCTTCTCCAGAACATAAATGTTGCTTGGTTCAATAGTTCTGTGAGGTGGAAGAAATTCCTTTGTTCTCTATGAAGATTCACTCTGTCTCTATACTGTGGCCATGAGGAGATAATCTCCTCCAGGAATTTTTGACCTCTCTCTGACCACAGCAGCCTGGGTGTAGGAGACAGGGAGAGGGGGATGGCGCTTTCTGTACCCAAATAGGGCAACGTCATGACACTGGATACTTCAGAATGGAAACTTCAGAGTACCATTCAGAAATGTTCTTAAATAATAGATGTTTTGGCAGTTGTCAGTATTCGTATCCCAGGTTTACATAATTTCTAGCTGCAGACTAGTAATTAGTATCTATGATTTTCTCTAATTCTGTAGGGATCGATAGTCTCAGAGTTTAACCATTTCTAGCCTTGTAGCCAATGCTCCACATGGTATGGTTTTCTAGTCTTGGTACTCAAACCTGTGCCACCTTAGCTTACACCGAGGTATGCATGGTCTTAACTATTCACAACCTCTTGCTGCGGGTTTGCTTAGTCTGGAGAGGATTTTCTTAGGAGGGGCTTTTATTCGTAACAGTAGAAGAGGGCAGTTCCATGACGCCTGATCATGTCTGTGCTCACGGGGGCGGGCCAATGACTTAGTTAAACTTTAAAGGGAATGCAACTCTCTCACATTAAAGGTTTAACATCACATTACATAATTTCACATATAGTGTTACATTTACTCATTTTATACAGGAATTAGATGCAAACTCCATCATTGTGAAATGTACACATTCAGAGATATAGTTACGGTAAGGGAAAAAAAGGATTTGATCCCCTGCTGATTTTGTACGTTTTCCCACTGACAAAGAAATTATCAGTCTATAATTTTAATGGTAGGTTTATTTGAACAGTGAGAGACAGAATATAACAAAAAAATCAAGAAAAACGCATGTCAAAAATGTTATAAATTGATTTGCATTTTAATGAGGGAAATAAGTATTTGACCCCCTGTCAATCAGAAAGATTTTTAGCTCCCAGGTGTCTTTTATACAGGTAACGAGCTGAGATTAGGAGCACACACTTAACCTTTCCAGCGCTCGACAACATTCCATCCTTGGAACGCTGAGCTCCCCTCTTTGTTTTCCTATGGAGAGGCATGCCGGTTTATTTCACCAAATATCTCACTGCATATTTTGTTTTTTTCAAGTCGGGCACCATTTTAATCAGGAAAATCTCCTCTTGTAAGTCTGGGTAGCGAGCTCGTTTGTCATCGATTGCTAGACCAGAAATAGTCCGAAGTTTAAATTTTTTCCCAACTTTCTCATTACGCAGACATAAGCACAGTTGACACCATTGAGTTGCGGATGTTTACTTTCTACACAAGTTGTTTTTTTCCAGTTTCTTCCGACGGACAGATTGTAGTGGTAAAGTAAGGGATACATTTTTTTGTGCCATTAGGCGAAATGGAATTCTAAGCGGCACTCCAGTCAAAACAGGCTCTGCGAATGTTTCGATTCCATTCATTTGCTATGGGCTCGCACTAGTGTTCCAACTTAGCCAACGTTCTAAACCGTCTTTTAGCCTTGGGTGAATTTTGACTCGTTCTATTGTCCAGCCTATAGATAGCCAGAGTGAATTTACGAAAGCACCCAAATGTCCATTGAGAATGCAATTTTTTGGGGGGTATTTAGATAGCCTATAGCTAATATACTGGCACGTTTGATGTATGACTACTAACGTTAGGTAGCTAGCTAACATACCGGCACATACATGTCAGCCAACATAACGTGTTAGGTAACTTATTTGAAAAGTTATTACTTTATTACATTGAGTAGCAAGCTACCCCTTGTCGTTAGGGGAAATCTGGTCTGTGATAGGGGGGGTTTTCACACCAAGCTCAGCTATTATTCTTTAGTAAAGGTTGAATAGTCTGTTGTTCAGCTATTAGCACCCCTCCCAAACTTGCATCAAATTGTTGTTGTTCCCATCTCATGCCTTTCCCTCTTCCATGCTCTCTCTCTATCCATCTGTCTCTCATGAAGCCAGTCCCGTCATCAGCACCACACCCACTCTTAAGATAACCTTCAGGTCAACTGGGGGCCCAATGCTGGTTAGGAGACACCGCAATTGTGATGAACTGAGAGAATATTAGGGTAGCACTGTAATTCATTAATCATATGCTGTCTGTCGCTGTTCTTACCTATTTCCTTTCTGCCTCATACACCTCTCTCCCCACCTCGTCTTTCTTCCTCTTTTTATAATGCACATCATATTTATTTATTTATTTTATTTCACCTTTATTTAACCAGGTAGGCAAGTTGAGAACAAGTTCTCATTTGCAATTGCGACCTGGCCAATAAAAAGCAAAGCAGTTCGACACATACAACGACACAGAGTTACACATGGAGTAAAGTCAATAGTACAGTATAAACAAGTCTATATATGATCTGAGCAAATGAGGTGAGATAAGGGAGGTAAAGGCAAAAGAGGCCATGGTGGCAAAGTAAATACAATATAGCAATTAAAACACTGGAATGGTAGATTTGCAATGGAAGAATGTGCAAAGTAGAAATAAAAATAATGGGGTGCAAAGGAGCAAAATAAATAAATAAATGAAATACAGTAGGGAAAGAGGTAGTTGTTTGGGCTAAATTATAGGTGGGCTATGTACAGGTGCAGTAATATGTTAGCTGCTCTGACAGTTGGTGCTTAAAGCTAGTGAGGGAGATAAGTGTTTCCAGTTTCAGAGATTTTTGTAGTCCGTTCCAGTCATTGGCAGCAGAGAACTGGAAGGAGAGGCGGCCAAAGAAAGAATTGGTTTTGGGGGTGACTAGAGAGATATACCTGCTGGAGCGTGTGCTACAGGTGGGAGATGCTATGGTGACCAGCGAGCTGAGATAAGGGGGGACTTTAGGGTCTTGTAGATGACATGGAGCCAGTGGGTTTGGCGACGAATATGAAGCGAGGGCCAGCCAACGAGAGCGTACAGGACGCAATGGTGGGTAGTGTATGGGGCTTTGGTGACAAAACGGATTGCACTGTGATAGACTGCATCCAATTTGTTGAGTAGGGTATTGGAGGCTATTTTGTAAATGACATCGCCAAAGTTGAGGATTGGTAGGATGGTCAGTTTTACAAGGGTATGTTTGGCAGCATGAGTGAAGGATGCTTTGTTGCGAAATAGGAAGCCAATTCTAGATTTAACTTTGGATTGGAGATGTTTGATATGGGTCTGGAAGGAGAGTTTACAGTCTAACCAGACACCTAAGTATTTGTAGTTGTCCACGTATTCTAAGTCAGAGCCGTCCAGAGTAGTGATGTTGGACAGGCGGGTAGGTGCAGGTAGAGATCGGTTGAAGAGCATGCATTTAGTTTTACTTGTATTTAAGAGCAATTGGAGGCCATGGAAGGAGAGTTGTATGGCATTGAAGCTTGCCTGGAGGGTTGTTAACACAGTGTCCAAAGAAGGGCCAGAAGTATACAGAATGGTGTCGTCTGCGTAGAGGTGGATCAGAGACTCACCAGCAGCAAGAGCAACCTCATTGATGTATACAGAGAAGAGAGTCGGTCCAAGAATTGAACCCTGTGACACCCCCATAGAGACTGCCAGAGGTCCGGACAGCAGACCCTCCGATTTGACACACTGAACTCTATCAGAGAAGTAGTTGGTGAACCAGGCGAGGCAATCATTTGAGAAACCAAGGCTGTCGAGTCTGCCGATGAGGATGTGGTGATTGACAGAGTCGAAAGCCTTGGCCAGATCAATTAATACGGCTGCACAGTAATGTTTCTTATCGATGGCGGTTAAGATATCGTTTAGGACCTTGAGCGTGGCTGAGGTGCACCCATGACCAGCTCTGAAACCAGATTGCATTGCAGAGAAGGTATGGTGAGAAGCGAAATGGTCGGTAATCTGTTTGTTGACTTGGCTTTCGAAGATCTTAGAAAGGCATGGTAGGATAGATATAGGTCTGTAGCATTTTGGGTCAAGAGTGAAAAGGGGGATGACCGCAGCTGCTTTCCAATCTTTGGGAATCTCAGACGACACGAAAGAGAGGTTGAACAGGCTAGTAATAGGGGTGGCAACAATTTCGGCAGATAATTTTAGAAAGAAAGGGTCCAGATTGTCTAGCCCGGCTGATTTGTAGGGGTCCAGATTTTGCAGCTCATTCAGAACATCAGCTGAACGGATTTGGAAGAAGGAGAAATGGGGAAGGCTGGGGCGAGTTGCTGTGGGGGGTGCAGTGCTGTTGACCGGGGTAGGAGTAGCCAGGTGGAAAGCATGGCCAGCCGTAGAAAAATGCTTATTGAAATTCTCAATTATGGTGGATTTATCAGTGGTGACAGTGTTTCCTATCTTCAGTGCAGTGGGCAGCTGGGAGGAGGTGTTCTTATTCTCCATGGACTTTACAGTGTCCCAGAACTTTTTTGAGTTAGTGTTGCAGGAAGCAAATTTCTGCTTGAAAAAGCTAGCCTTGGCTTTTTTTTGTGTTGGTTAAGGGCAGTCAGGTCTGGGGAGTACCAAGGGCTATATCTGTTCCTGGTTCTACATTTCTTGAATGGGGCATGTTTATTTAAGATGGTTAGGAAGGCATTTAAAAAAAAATATCCAGGCATCCTCTACTGACGGGATGAGATCAATATCCTTCCAGGATACCCCGGCCAGGTCGATTAGAAAGGCCTGCTCGCTGAAGTGTTTCAGGGAGCGTTTTACAGTGATGAGTGGAGGTCGTTTGACCGCTGACCCATTACGGATGCAGGCAATGAGGCAGTGATCGCTGAGATCTTGGTTGAAGACAGCAGAGGTGTATTTAGAGGGCAAGTTGGTTAGGATGATATCTATGAGGGTGCCCGTGTTTAAGGCTTTGGGGAGGTACCTGGTGGGTTCATTGATAATTTGTGTGAGATTGAGGGCATCAAGTTTAGATTGTAGGATGGCTGGGGTGTTAAGCATGTTCCAGTTTAGGTCGCCTAGTAGCACGAGCTCTGAAGATAGATGGGGGGCAATCAGTTCACATATGGTGTCCAGAGCACAGCTGGGGGCAGAGGGTGGTCTATAGCAGGCGGCAACAGTGAGAGACTTGTTTTTAGAGAGGTGGATTTTTAAAAGTAGAAGTTCGAATTGTTTTGGTACAGACCTGGATAGTAGGACAGAACTCTGCAGGCTATCTTTGCAGTAGATTGCAACACCGCCCCCTTTGGCAGTTCTATCTTGTCTGAAAATGTTGTAGTTTGGAATTAAAATTTCAGAATTTTCGGTGGTCTTCCTAAGCCAGGATTCCGACACAGCTAGAACATCCGGGTTGGCAGAGTGTGCTAAAGCAGTGAATAGAACAAACTTAGGGAGGAGGCTTCTAATGTTAACATGCATGAAACCAAGGCTATTAAGGTTACAGAAGTCGTCAAAAGAGAGCGCCTGGGGAATAGGAGTGGAGCTAGGCACTGCCTAGAATAAGGGTGCGGCTAAAAGCAATAAGAATTGGTCGTCTAGAACGTCTGGAACAGAGAGTAAAAGGAGGTTTCGGGGGGCGATAAAATAGCATCAAGGTATAATGTACAGACAAAGGTATGGTAGGATGTGAATACAGTGGAGGTAAACCTAGGTATTGAGTGATGAAGAGAGAGATATTGTCTCTAGAAACATCATTGAAACCAGGAGATGTCATTGCATGTGTGGGTGGTGGAACTAATAGGTTGGATAAGGTATAGTGAGCAGAACTAGAGGCTCTACAGTGAAATAAGCCAATAAACACTAACCAGAACAGCAATGGACAAGGCATATTGACATTAAGGAGAGGCATGTTTAGTCGAGTGATCAAAAGGGTCCGGTAAGTGGAGAGGTTGGTTGGGGGTCACGGCAATTTAGACAGCAAGCCAGGCCATCGGTAGCAAGTTAGCATAGGATGGAGGTCTGTTATTAGCCACCTCTTGCGTTCCGTCAATAGATTAGTGGGGTTCCTTGTGGTAGAGGGGATTAATCTAAATCACACAACAACAACAAAAATAAAAACAATAGATATAGTTATAGAGGCCCAAAAAGAAAAATAAATAAATAATAATAAATAAATAAATAAATTGTCCGATTGTCTATTCAGATAGCAGCCGATAAGAAGGCCAACAGCTAGCAGGCCGCAGATGGGCGCCCAGGCAACTGACGGAGGAGCCAGCCGGACAACTCCCTCGGGTAGACAACGTCGGCAGTCCAGCTGTGAAGGCCCGGTGGGGCTCCGCGTAGGCAGCAAAAACGGGTCCGGATAGGTGACTGCAGCCCAGGAGCGATCGATGGAACTCTTCAGCTGGCTAGCTCCGGATCAATTGATGTTTGCTCCGGAATCGACGAAAGCCGATAGACACACGGGTAGCAGCTAGCTAGTTGTGAGATCCAGGCATGAAAGTCAAGAGCCAGCGGTCGAAATCCAGGGACATGGAGAGAAAAACTGGTCCGGTATGTTCCGTTCCGAGCCGCGCTGCGCTGCGCTGCGCTGCGCCGTACAAAACTGCCGATAGACTCTCGAGCCAAAGGACAGCCGATGACCACAAACCGTGGTTAGCTGAACACCAACGATTTGCCAGCAGAGAAGCTAACTAGCTTCTGAACCAGCTTCTGATTAGCTTCTGGCTAGCTTCTGGCTAGCTCCCGGCTAGCTTCTGGTTAGTTTCTGGCCAGCCTCCTGGAGCCTCCGGCTAGCTTCTTGGAGGACCACAGTTATGAGGTAAATAATACTTTTTTTAAATATAAATTGGTGAGGCGGGTTGCAGGAGAGTGTTTTGAAGATGAGTTTATGGAAAAATTAAAATAATGAATGTGAAAAAAGTTCTAAATATATATATATATATATATATACAGGACACGACAAGACGAGGACAAAAGACGTCTGAACTGCTATGCCATCTTGGTTCCCATATGTGTATTGAAGTACAGATTGAACTTGTATTTATAATGTAATATTACAAATATCATAATTATAATGCATGTACTATGCATTTATCACACCTGGATAATGAACTTCTTTCAATAAAGCGTTTCACATTCTCAACTGGTTGAAATTAAGTATCTCATTTAAATACTATCCTGTTTCCTCAGATTAATGCAGATGAAGGGAGTTAGATATGCATAGTTCTTACTGAATATATGATTAAAAATCAATCTTGTTTCTAGTCTATTGCATAGTTACAATTAATAATCATTGATGTCCCAGGAGCAGGAGTGGTAAACACTGTTGAAGAATATAATTGTAATACATACATGCAGATGCAGGATCAAATAATGAAGTTTAATATGACTGAAAAATAATGCCTCAGAGATTCATACCTGAATCACACCTTTATTTGCCAAGGAAGAGTACATGATCAGTGAATATATTCAATGTACAGGCTACAATGTGGGAATCTCATGCGTGGTAATAACTACAGTACATGTATATAGGACTTGCATCCTTTATTATTACATTCCACTCAATCCATAGGCTTCATTAATGTCATTCGGACATGAAGTTGATACAACAACTATTATAGCTGAGGTTCATAAATTGGTATGAATATTAGTTCAGAACGTTTTAGGGTCCATACACAGATCGGCTGCATATTGTATCTAGCTACACATCCATAGGCATACAGTTGTTTTTATCCTCCACTACACAATAAGCAAGTAAATAGTTAGCTAGCTATGTTACTTCAGCTGCATTGCCAGGCAAGCTTACACAATTGTACATTAAATTTCCAGTAAATGCTTTAGCTGGCTAGTTTCTTTACATCCACTGTTTCACAAGACGACATCCTGGTTTGCTGGTTTTCTCAGGAGTCCCTAAAACATTAAACAACACAAATTAGAAAGTAATTATCCTAACACTAGCTAGCTAGCTAATGACAGCTAGTCAGATAACTTGCTAAATAACGATTTTTGTAAATTAACTTTATGACAAAAAAATATGCACAAATGTTTGTCTCTACATTAACTAACATATTCCTCTCAATTGTAAATGTTTTGCTTAACTCGTTATGATGTTATAATTACTTACATTTGGTTCCACCATAATGTTTTGTCAGCCATCTTTGTTGAAGAACGCCACCAGGCACAGGTGTCTCGAGTCAAAATTCATCATTGGAACCACTCGATATAATTGGTCATATAAAAACCTTGGGACCCAAATGAATATTGAGTGCTCTAACTCCCCCTTGTGGTGGTCTGGAGCAATGAAGCCGTGATGCTGGGTACCTCTAAGTCCCGCGGTGCAAGATCACAACTTTAATGAACTTCTTACGGCTGAAATCCCGATAACGGGATCAATTTGACAGCAGCCAGTGAATGTGCAGCGCGCCAAATTCAAACAACAGAAATTCCATAATTAAAATTCCTCAAACATACAAGTATTTTACACCATTTGAAAGATAAACTTGTTGTTAATCCCAACACAGTGTCTGATTTCAAAAAGGCTTTACGACGAAAGCATACCATGCGATTACGTTAGGTCAGTGCCTAGTCACAGAAAAACACAGTGTCATCTGTTAATAATCCATGCACACCCCCAGACATATGTTCCGCTGTCAATAACACAACTAATTATCTGCACAAAGAAAATAGTCTCACTCGGTAGAATAAAGATCATACTGTATATTCCATGTTCATTATGAAAAGTGTACCCCACTCTCAAACACACTCCCCAACCATCACTTTCCATAAGCTTGGGAAGAGGGGCAGCACACAGAGAGGAAAGCATCTCTGCACTTCTGAGCTCTCAAGAGCTCATAACACACTCAACTTTCAGTCACTTTGAAACCTGTTTGAACAGGTACAGTGGCACAAGGCAATCACTAGGCGATCCCACAGTGTGAAAACTGGACCAAAGCAAAAGTGTGTCTGTTCTATGTTCTATTCGCACTGTGTTTTTAAGAGTCTAATAAAGAGTGTTTCATTCTGTCCTCTGACGAGCTGCTTCATCAGTCTTCTACATCATTCTCAGGCCTCTCATCATTCTCTTCGTAGTTATTGTAGATAATTGTCTAATAACACAACAGAGTAAAAACTTTTGGCTCACATCATGTGTTTGATTTAAGATGAGCTGTTTGACTGCATAGCCTAAATCTCAGTTCCATTGGCTTCCGCTTGCTGATTCTACTGCCTAAAGCTTAGTTTAATTGGCTACAGCTTGGTCCTATTGCATAAACCTTTGTTTAATTAACCAAAGTATACTTACATTGCCTAAAAGCTTTGTTCCATTGGCTAGAACTTATTGGCTGGACTAGAGCAGGGTTTCCCAAACTAACAAGAATATAATAGGTGACAAAAATACCCCTTTTAAGTCAATTACTAATTTAAGAGGATGCCTCAATGTTAATGTTCCCAGGGCTGACAGACAAAAATGGGGATTACAAGTTTTGGGGGATTTCTCAAAGGACGGATCAAACAACCCAAAATGAAATGAGCAATTCAATGAGAGTAGAACAGATGCAGGGGGCGGTGGTGGTGATGTGCTGTATCTGAGGGATGGCCTGTCTCATTCTACCATGCCTCACTTGTCACAGGGGAAAAGTTCTCTGGTCTTAACAACGGTACAGCCAAAGCATTTTGACTGCTCATTACATTTTTTAAGTACCCAATCCTTGACTTGTCCTAAATAAGTCTATATAACACACTGCCTTTGTTAGAACCGTGATTTCACAAACATAACTGGAATGATAACCAGAAAACCTGGTTTTCCCCTGTTTTCCCCTGTTGCCCCTCCTTCTCCCAACAGTACACTCTTAGAAAAAGGTGCTATCTAGTACTTTAAAGGGTGCTTCGGCTGTCCCCATAGGAGAACCCTTTGACGAACACTTGTTAGTTAAAGGTAGAACCATTTTGGTTCCAAGTAGAACCTTTTTGGGTACCCTGTAGAACCCTTTCCAAAGTGGGTTCCATATGGAACACAAAATGGTTCTGCCTGTAAACAAAAACAATTTTACCTGGAACCAAAAAGGGTTCTCCTATGGTAGAACCCTTTTTTAACCCTTTTTTTCTAAGACAGTAGGGCCTGCTCCACTTCTTCTTCTGACAGTTGAAAGTGCGGTGCCCAGCTGATGATCAATTGATAATTGCCTCGAAACTAAACCTAAACTATACCAAAACTAATTTTGCACATATAACAAGAGATGAAATAAAATGAAGTATGATTGGGGAGAAAGGGGGAGAATGGGTGAGTTGATGAGCGAGGGAAAGCAAACAATGCCTAATTATGTAATCAACAATTGGGAATTAAGAACAGGGCGGGCCATTATATTGTACTGAATCATTCTAATTATAATCTTAAAATGGCATGCACCCTATGTCAGTCAACTGAATCAAAGCAGTCTCATCCGGCTACTCTGGCCTACTTAGAGTAGGCTACAAAGTGAGAATGTGCTCAATTGTACATGCTGAAAGGCTTTCAATATCTGGGAAAATAGCATTGGCTCGCAGAACTACTAACTTCCTTCATACTGCACGCAGAGACATAAAAATGGCATCAACGAGTTCATCTGACTCTAGGTAAGTAGAACAAGTGCCAGAGTCTCGCAATATCCATTTAAAGCAAATCAATAGTCATTTCAATAACTAACAACTAGTTTAAATACTAGTTCATCTGGTGTTGCACATTCATTGGTGGAAGTTTGAAAAGACAGAGATTGTTATTATCCTCTTTCAGGTAATGAAAGATAATGACAATCATAAAGTAATTAAAGTGATATTTACTCAATACCTTTAGGCTGTAATACGATGAATGATTTGGTCTGAGACATCATGCCTTAGATCAGCTGGATACCACAAGAGAGGTTAAGAACACTCAGGAGTTCAGATCTGGAGGAAGAGAGAGTATGTACAGTATATTGACAGTGAGACTGTGGTGCGACCAGATCAAATCAACGTTTGCTAAGTTGCTTGATGGCTTGAATTGAACGACAAGCTTCCTCAACATTGCGCACCATTTTTCAACAGCCTTTAAAATAAATTTTCTCCCGTTTGGGGGATTTGGTTACGTGTGGCTTGATCGATATGAGTGTGAACATTTGAAATCTCAAAACATGTGCAACACACCATACAATCTCCCTATTGGTCATCATAATCACCCTGTTCTTCGACTGGTTGTTCAGTACAGTACAATTTAATTAAATGTTGAACACCAGTCTGTCGTGCTGAATGCACCCCTCACAGCCAAACCACCCAACCCTCTCACACAGGGAAAACCCTGACTAGTCCTGTCCAAAAATGGTTTGAAACGCATCCATGTCCCATACAGTATAATTAAAACCCAGTCCTTAGACCACACCAAGAGCCAAAACACGCCTGCACTTTACTGACAGTATAGTGTAACCAGAGCAAACAGAATCAGACGTGTCCGTCATTTACCCGTGGTAAAACCACTCAGGTCTCGAGAGGATGTGTAGTCTCTATATGTATTACCTGATTGACCTGCATAGTGACAGAAAGCCCCTCCACTAACATATGCATAGCACACCCACAGTGTTATCCATCTATCGGGGTGGTTGATGGTAGTTGAGTTACTGTGGAGGTGTGTTGGTATAAGAGAGATTAAGTAGCGTTGAGTGTGGTGGTATAAAATAGATTAAGTAGCATAGCTGCTGTGTCAAACTTGGCATTTAAAAACTATGAATTTCTACAGGCCATAGCCTGACAATTTCATTGCTGAAGTACCTCTGCCTTTGTGACTTGTGTGTCTGTGCATGTGTGTAATTGTAGGTGAGGTTGCGTGTTTCACAGTGCACATTTAAAACTCCCTCTAGCACACGCTCAAGCACACCTTTGAGTGACAGATGCTGAAACATGACTAATTTGCTAAACTAAGAAACCCTGATACTCATTACACCGACACTACAGTCATGTCTGATTACAATCAATGCACCCACACACAGTCACACAGTCAACACACATGCACTTACGCATGTATGAACACAGACACACACGCACGGACACATACACACGCGCATGCACATAGACACACACGCTCATTATACAGTTGCAGATAACCCTTTTGCTATTATCCCAGATACACAGTCATTAACCCAGAGCTGTTTTTGGTCATGTTCCATGACCTTCCCCCGGTCTGGTCGATGATCACAGGTCCATTTGCACATTAATAGGAAATCATCTGAGTTGATGGAGTGGGACAAAACGGAGACCAGGGGAAATGTAATCATTCACTGAAAATACAAATCAGGCAGAATCATTAGACAGTGTCTGAATTCTGTTTCCAAAGACATGTCGGTACAGTCACTATATAGTTTCATTCAAATACACCATGAAGATGATATTCCATACTTGTTCAAGTAAATTGGCTTTGTTACTGAGATGAATAGCTTGGGGATAAGGCTGGAGGGATAGTAAGACACATTTCTGCTATCAATCACAATAAATGTTCCAGCTCATAAAGTGCTAAACGTACTCTGGAGATGCACTAGGGATTCAATAATAAGGAAACACTAAGACCAAAGACTACTGTGTGTGAGAAAATACTAATAAAGGTGATCATAAACCAACCAGTGGTGCTCCTGAGATGAACGCAACACCACCTTCCCATCATTCAACATCAGTCCAACCATCTACAACAGATGTAGACTAACTGTCGGGTCCTTTTCAGGCAATGCAGAGTGAAAGATAAATAAAAATACTAATAAAACACCAGCAATCTCACATAAATTGAATTAAACTTTGGCAGTCAGAGGCTGATACTATTACAATTGTAGATGGGAGCCGGATAGAGAGATAGGCACCCAGGTGGATTCAGCTAATCCCCACAGTAGGCCTGATCCAGTGGAGTGTTAGGGAAGTTGAGGCTTACAGCTAATCCCCACAGTAGGCCTGATCCAGTGGAGCGTTAGGGAAGTTGAGGTTTACAGCTAATCCCCACAGTAGGCCTGATCCAGTGGAGTGTTAGGGAAGTTGAGGCTTACAGCTAATCCCCACAGTAGGCCTGATCCAGTGGAGTGTTAGGGAAGTTGAGGTTTACAGCTAATCCCCACAGTAGGCCTGATCCAGTGGAGTGTTAGGGAAGTTGAGGCTTACAGCTAATCCCCACAGTAGGCCTGATCCAGTGGAGCATTAGGGAAGTTGAGGCTTACAGCTAATCCCCACAGTAGGCCTGATCCAGTGGAGCGTTAGGGAAGTTGAGGTTTACAGCTAATCCCCACAGTAGGCCTGATCCAGTGGAGCGTTAGGGAAGTTGAGGTTTACAGCTAATCCCCACAGTAGGCCTGATCCAGTGGAGTGTTAGGGAAGTTGAGGCTTACAGCTAATCCTCTCCCATCTGTGGCAATCTGAGATCATTTTTCCTGGGGCCTACTGGTGCATGTCTAATGGGAAATACTCACTGGGAGAGTGGGTTGCCCCATATGCTGCTATTAAACTACTGGCACTGGAATAGCGTTTGATTATATGTGTCGTTAGGCAACTAGTAATACTTTAGGTAAACTCATAGTGGTGTTATGCAACTATTGGTTCTGTGGTAACTACTGTTGGTAAACTCAGTGGTGCTATGAAACTACTATGAGTCACACAGGGAAGTATGTTTATTTCATGTAAAAACTATGAAACTAAAGTATGAGTAATAGTTCAACTCATGGTAGACTTACTTGATTTACACCCTTGGCTCCAATAAGAAGCATAGGCCGATGACGAATGTCCTCCAACTCACTCGGTTCGGGGCAAGTTTTTCGAAGTTCCACCAGTTGATGCCGCTCCCAGTCATATCTGTCTGGATGTCTCTCCCCTCCTCTGTCTGAGTCGCCCTCTCTTTTTTTCCCCCGTGGGCCTCTATTTCAAGGACTGGCGAGTTATGTTGGCGGTCAGTTTCCAAAGGGTGTATCTAATCCAACTCCAAATCTCTGATGGAAACAACTAGGATGTCAGGTGCTTCAACGTGAGATAGGGGGCCTTTCGGTTTCGGTAGTGGGTGAAAAATAACTCTAACTGTGCATTAGTGATGGGAGAAAAAATTAAGTTACATATCGTTATATTATTTTGGAAGGTCTCATACTTTGACTCCAAATATCGATTTGTAAAAAAAATAGTTTTGATAGATGGTGTTGGCAGGCGCTAGTCGGTTGTACCTGCGCCAAAACTCTCCATCATCTTTTTAAATAGTCAGCAAAACATGTTTTCACTTTTATTTCCATGATTGATCAGAAAAAAGTACGTCTTTCTGCAGCAGACATTCATCATAGTAGCAATATTTGTAACATCAAATTGCAATAAAATCACAATATTCAATTGCAATAGATATAGAATTGTGAGAATCACAATACATATTGTGATAATATCGTATCGTGAGATCTCTGGCAATTCCAAACCCTACTGTACATGATCTGAACTTGTAAACGGAAATACTAATTTCCAAAATACTTTTTAACAACAGGGCTATGGGGTTTATGTGGTAAAACATTAAGGCTGTGCATGAAGGTAAATCAACAAATAAGTACATAAACATTTCAGTTATGTACTTCATTTTATTGAAGCTGTTGAAAAAAATGACAAGGTCTATGCATTAGAACATGTTGACTGAAAACCAGATTAAAACATATTTTCTGTTGTGTTCGAAATGTTGTCATTGCTTCTATTATCAACCTAATAGACAGGTTGGTTGTTTAGCAACACAACTGCAACTATGGGGCAAAACAGAAGGGGTTGGCTTAGAATGTTGACAACCTGTAAGCAATATTTCATCTCCAATGTTCATTGAATACAGAAATAAATTTGCACAATGAGCACTTGTTTACTCTCAAATACATCATTACATTTTTTGGGTTAGCTAGCTAGCAAAATGTATCCATATTAGCATTGACATGAATTCAGTCAAAACAAGACATGGTATCAAGAACAAGATGAAACTATCTGAATTGAGCCACTTACAATTCCCCACGTCGCAGTTTCTCGTCATTGTTGCTAGCAATCTGGCCATCCAGAATCAACACATGGACTTGTGCCTCATTGAAGCGTGCACATTGTCTTTGTAACGTTGTCAGCTAATCTATACCAGTACAGAAATCAGCTAATATTAAACAACATTTAAAAAAAATTGAAAGAATAAAAACTGATAAATAGAGTTAAAGGCTGAACGCATAAAGCCTTTATTTTGCTGTTCATCTCAAGTGCTGCTGAAAGTAATTCACAGTGTGTAACAGTTTTATTCCGCTGAAGGAGAGGAGGACCAAAATGCAACGTGGTTAGTGTTCAACATCTTTAATAATGACGATAAACAAGAACACTACAAAATACAAAACAACAAAAGTGAAAACCGAAACAGTCCTATCTGATGCAATGACACAAAGACAGAAGACGATCACCCACAAAATACCCAAAGAACATGGCTGCCTAAATATGGTTCCCAATCAGAGACAACGACAGACAACCATAGACATACAAAACTACCTAGAAAGGACACAGCCCCATAAACATATAAAACCCCTAGACCAGACAAAACACAAATCCCCATGTCTCACCCTGACCTAACCAAAATAATAAAGAAAACAAAGATAACTAAGTCCAGGGCGTGACACAGTGTCTATGGAACTAGGGGAAGATCTTCGATAACACTTTATTTTACAGTCCAGTTTCCACTGGTATTTACTAGGAATATCATGGGAACAACGGCTACTCTTGTAGTGGAAGAATGAGAGAAGGTGATACTCGTGACTTGCAACTGGCTGGTGTGGGAGCACAGCACAACGATTTACAGCACAGCACAACGATTTATGACATTGTTTGGATGGCCGACCACTTTTTGATCTCAGGGATCAAACGTACCTTAACTGTGGAAATCTCAAGGATGAGACTTTCTCACAGAACCCTGGGGTCACAGAATTGAATTGACAAAATGAATATTACTGTGTGAATTATATTGTCGTGTTTGTTTTCTGGTTGATGTATTTTTACATCTGGATTGAAATTGTATTGTTGTCAGGCACATTCTTGTTGTCCGGTCATAACATTCAAATTGATTAGAATCTGGGTGTGTTATTCGTGCCTTTTGCTTTTACTAACAAAGTGCTAATGTTCATTCAGGTTGGAGGTGCGATCCTGCTTGAATAGAGTTCAAATGGCAGTGAATTCACTCAAACTTTGAGAACTTGCCATCAAGCAGTGAGTATCATATACAATAGTTTTTTTCTCTTTGAGATGATTCTGAACGGAAGACAGGTTTAACCAAGTTAAATCTTACCCTATCGTGATAGTTATTTAGTGTGTGATTTTTTCTTTAACGGAATCATGTATTTCATGTACGCTGGAATTGTTTGAATGTCAATTATTTCATGACTACTAAATCCTATTCATTGAATTGAGTAATTTCATTCCTCATTTTTCAGAGTAATTATTTGATTGAATATGTGCCTATCATTTAGTAGGTCTTTTGATAGTTGTTAATTCCACTATACACATAGCACATGCTTGGGTACCATCTTGACATCTCTGATCTGCTTGTCTCAATAAATTAATACTAGAATATTGGTGACCAGGATTAGCTGTATGTATCTACCCTCTTAACAATTGTATAACAGTGCAACACAGACACGTTCATTATAGTCATACTGAGTCGGTGATGCAATTATTCACTATCTTGCTAGATCCTCCAGAGTAGAGGTCGACCGATTAATCGGAATGGCAGATTAATTAGGGCTGATTTCAAGTTTTCATAACAATTGGAAATCGGTAATTTTGGACACCTATTTTGCCTATTTTTTTATTTTATTTTTAACACCTTTATTTAATCTTTATTTAACTAGGCAAGTAAGTTAAGAACACATCTTATTTTCAATGACGGCCTAGGAACGGTGGGTTAACTGCCTTGTTCAGGGGCAGAACGACAGATTTGTCAGCTCAGGGATTCAATCTTGCAACATTACGGTTAACTAGTCCAATGCTCTAACCACCTGCCTCACGAGGAGCCCACCTGTTACGCGAATGCAGTAAGAAGCCAAGGTAAATTGCTAGCTAGCATTAAACTTATCTTATAAAAAACAATCAATCATAATCACTAGTTATAACTACACATGGTTGATGATATTACTAGTTTATCTAGCGTGTCCTGCGTTGCATATAATTGATCCAGTGCGCATTCGCGAAAAAGGACTGTCGTTGCTCCAACGTGTACCTCACCATAAACACCAATGCCATTTTTAAAATCAATACACAGAAGTATATATTTTTAAACCTGTATATTTAGCTAAAAGAAATCCAGGTTAGCAGTTAATATTAACCAGGTGAAATTGTGTCACTTCTCTTGCGTTCATTGCACACAGAGTCAGGGTATATGCAACAGTTTGGGCGCCTGGCTCACTGCGAACTAATTTGCCAGAATGTTATGTAATTATGACATGAAGGTTGTGCAATGTAACAGGAATATTTAGACTGATGGATGCCACCCTTTAGATAAAATACGGAACGGTTCCGTATTTCACTGAAAGAATGAACGTCTTGTTTTCGAGATGATAGTTTCCAGATTCGACCATATTAATGACCTAAGGCTCGCATTTCTGTGTGTTATTATGTTATAATTAAGTCTATGATTTCATAGAGCAGTCTGGCTGAGCGGTGGTAGGCAGCAGTAGGCTCGTAAGCATTCATTCAAACAGCACTTTCGTGTGTTTTGCCAGCAGCTCTGCTGTTTATGACTTCAAGACTATCAACTCCCTAGATTAGGCTGGGGTAACGATGTGATGTGAAATGGCTAGCTAGTTAGCGGGGTGCACGCTAATAACGTTTCAAACGTCACTCGCTCTGAGACTTGGAGTAGTTGTTTCCCTTGCTCTGCATGGGTAATGCTGCTTCGAGGGTGGCTGTTGTCGATGTGTTCCTGGTTCGAGCCCAGGGAGGAGCGAGGAGAGGGACAGAAATTATACTGTTACACTGGCAATACTAAAGTGCCTATAAGAACATCCAATAGTCAAAGGTACATTAAATACAAATGGTATAGAGAGAAATAGTCCTATAATTCCTATAATAACTACAACCTAAAACTTCTTACCTGGGAATATTGAAGACTCATGTTAAAAGGAACCACCAGCTTTCATATGTTCTCGTGTTCTGAGCAAGGAACTTAAACGTTAGCTTTCTTACATGGCACATATTGCACTTTTACTTTCTTCTCCAACACTTTGTTTTTGCATTATTTAAACCAAATTGAATATTTTTCATTATTTATTTGAGGCTAAATTGATTTTATTGATGTATTATATTAAGTTAAAATAAGTGTTCATTCAATATTGTTGTAATTGTCATTATTACAAATACATTTTAAATATTATCCAATTATCGGTATTGGTATCGGCGTTGAAAAATCACAATCGGTTGATGTTTACTCCAGAGACGCACAGGTCTGTTGCATTCATTCACATAATAATGGAGTCACATCGATTAATGTAGTTTATTATTAATCAACATAATTTCTATACATCTACTTAATAGTGACCTCGAATCCTCTGTCGATGGGCATTTCACAACCCTGTACTCTGGTACTTAATTCAAAGAATTCAACCGAATTTGCATCTGTCTGCTACCAAATGGTAGTGGTGCTTGTTATTGTTTAATTAGCATGTTACCAAGTCAACACCTGTACACTAAAATAAATTTAAACCGATTCAGAAAAACACTGTCATCATTGTGAAAAACGATATTTTTGCCAAAAACATCACTCAAATCAAGATTCACATATGTACAGTAAGTTCTCAGTATGATGGCATCTCTTCTACAGCAGGGAGTAGTACCAAGTTGCTCCAAGATGCTGATCTGAGGTCAGTTTCGCTTTTCCACCCCTAATGGTTTAGGTCAGGGTGGGGTTAGCTTATCCTATGTCTGTGCCTAAGAGTGACTTCCATTCTGCTTCAATGTCCCCAGTTTTCCATCATGATGCTATAACCATGAGACATGAAGAACCATGAGGTTCCAGGACGAAAATAAAACAAATTAAACATGTATTTCTTAAGTGCATTGACATACCTTATGTCACACTGTAAATTCAAAGCAGCATTTGTAGAAATCTGGTTCCCCACTTTTGCAAATCACTAGATAAATCGCTCTCACCTCACAGTCAATTAATTTAATTCATAGTCCTATGATATGAAAATATACATACCCTAAAAATCATGTCTGCACCTCAAAGTAGTCATGTCATCTTGATGACCTCCAAAACAGAACACAAACAACCATGAAGGAAAATAAACTAAACAAAAAATGTAATATATTCATGCAAAATGTCATCCATACATACAGTATATTACATACAAAATTACACTTCTGCTAGCTATTCGCCTTTAAAAAAACATAATGAACACTGCTTCATGTGGTGAAGTGTTGTTCTAGTTTTCCACTCCCCCTCTCATTTACCGCCCCCTCCTTTTAACATCCTTCCTAAGTATTTCCCCCATGCTGAAACTACAGAAGCAGAAGAATTGTTAGAATGGAAACTCTATTAATGTGTGTGTTCTTTAAAACTGAGTTGAGAGTAAAGGTGGGTTCTAGGTAGATTGTAGTTAGGGTAAGGGTTGGTAGAGAAGAGGTGGGTTCTGGGTAGATTGTAGTCAGGGTAAGGGTTGGTAGAGAAGAGGTGGGTTCTGGGTAGATTGTAGTTAGGGTAAGGGTTGGTAGAGAAGAAGTGGGTTCTGTTTAGATTGTAGTTAGGGTAAGGGTTGGTAGAGAAGACGTGGGTTCTGGGTAGATTGTGGTCAGGGTAGGGGTTGGTAGAGAAGAGGTGGGTTCTGGGTAGATTGTAGGAGTTAGAGCGGTAGGTTGAGGTTCTCTTTGTCTCCTGTGCTCTAAGGCATAGCAGGTGAAATGGATAGTATAGGTCAGGAGATAGATGCATTGTGGGTAGAGGAGGGAAAAGGTAAAGATAGGAAGAGGATGAGCTGTCCTCACTCTCTCTCTGTCGCTCACAGAGGCCCCGTAGGAACTCCTGGAGCTGTCTGAAAATGTATGTGTCCACTGTCTCCATCAGAGCACTGGTCCACCATCAGAGCCTGCTGGGCCTTCAGCTTCTCATAGGCATTCTGCTGTAAGCTCACGCTGTGTACAGCGTCCTCCATGGCCAACTATAGTAACAGACACAGAGGGGAAGAAAATAGGCATACCTATACGAGGAGGAAAGAAATGTAGGAAGTAAGTAGGACACATAGAGAATGCAGCAACACACTCTGTGTGATAGAAGACAACTAGTGTGTGTGTGTCCTCCTGACCTGGTTGCAGATGAGGAATAGAGAGTGTGAAGCTTCATCAGATAATCACACTAATTAGTCTACGGGGAATCAGAGCCAGCTAGAGAGGCCAGTGTAAGCTCCAACGGCATGAATGAACACACTTATGCACACACATAGTGACCACACACACACACACACACACACACACACACACACACACACACACACACACACACACACACACACACACACACACACACACACACACACACACACACACACACACACACCTGAGGTAATAATCTCCAGTCATTCTAAGGCAGATAAATACATTCTTGACTCCTAAACCAATCAGTGAAGGTATACAATGTCTGGTAATTGTCCTGTCATTACTGTGTAATGACACCAGCAGGGATGAGCATGGACATAACAGAGAGAATGTCATCAACTTAACGCAATGTAACACTGCTCTACTGTCATCATCAGAGGGCCCTAAAAGGTCTTTGCAATTTTCTCGGTAAGGAAAAGTGGTAGATAGAAAAAAAAAAAAAAACATGAATCCCTAATCTGTACAGTGGCTAATGTAATCCCTATCACATCCAAACCCTCCTCTCTGCGTACTTAGTGTGTGTGGAGCGAAATAAAGGTGAATTAAGGGGAACCGTTACCCATAACATTTTACATTTGAGTAACTTAGCAGATACTTAACCAGAGCGATTTACAGGTGCAACGAGGGTTAAGTGCCTTGCTCAAGAGACCAGACAAATTTTTCACACAGTCGGTTCGGGGATTCAAACCAGCGACCTTTTAGGTAATGGCCCAACGCCCTTAACTGCTAGGCTACCTGCCGCTCCATCAAATCGATTGTGGATTGCAATATAAATCCATCACTCTCATTTGGGACTGTTTTATGTTTTCATTAAAAGAGAAATATGGCTTTTAAACTGCATCCCTGACCTTGGTCATCCTCTATCTTCTTGCTCACATACGCCAAGGTTTCCGTTAGCCGGCATTTGCCAATTTATGTCCGTAAAAAAAAATGAAAAAACACATTCCATTGTAAAATAATGCTTTATTCATTGATGGAAATACCAGTCAATGGAAATATGTTTCATGGTCATGCTTATCGGTCTACAGGTTAATGTGCACAATTTTGTGTAATTAAATTGGCCTGTGTTTATTGTCGTTAGTCATCATGTCCTGCAGATCCTCAACTGGAAAAAAACAAGTGTTATTCTAATCCAATTCATTTGGCAACAATTTGAAACGCAATCGTGTGTTAAAAACAGATTTGGTGTACACTTAAAATGCCAGTGAGGACCACCAGTGAGGATAACCAGAACTTATGGGCTAGAAGTTCGGTGGTTTGTGTAATGCCCGGATGTCCTGACCCCAAGGACATGTGACACCATTGCATCAGTTGGGGTCTAACAGCTGCTGGTATGTAACTCCTCCCAGCTGGTGTCTCAGGAGAAGCCGGGTCTGAGGTTAGTACTTCTTGTATGTCAGAGTGAACATCGCACTGTACCGGTCCCATAATGCAAGAGGAAGGAAGAATGGGTGTAGGGTCTGAGTTAGTGGTTGAAAGGTCAAACTGGCGGGAGAGAACATCAGCTTTTACGGGGGTTTTTCCCTAGGGATGTAAGTAACATGAAAATGGAAGTGTGTGTAGAAGAGAGCCCAGCGGGCCTCTTGGTCTCTCGAGGGTCAGCTTGATGGCGAGACATTCTCTGTTCCCCACATCATAATTCCTCACAGCGGAGGATAACTTTCTGGAGAAAAAGGCACAGGGATGTGATTTTGGGGGTGGTCCCACCAGCTGAGAGAATACGGCTCCTACTTCTACTTCCGAGGCATACACCTCCAGGGTGAAAGGAAGGGTCGGATCAGGTTGGCGAAGGACAGGAGCTGAGGTGAAGAGGTGTTTCAAGTTGTTGAAAGCAGTCAGGGCGGTATCAGTCCATTGAACGATCTGGGTCTTTTGGCTGATAAGGGCAGTGAGTGGAGTGGCAGTCGAACTGAAGTTCCGAATGAACTGGCGATAGTAGTTGGAGAAGCCAATGTTGGAGTTCCTTAATGGTGGTGGGTTTGGGCCAGTTACTGACGGCGGTGACTTTGTTCTCATCCATGCTGACCCCTACAGGTGTCAGTACGAATCTGAGGACGTTTACCAAGGTTACATGGAAGGTGCTCTTTTCAGTCTTCATGTAAAGGTTATGGTCAAGGAGCCATTGATGAACCTTTTGCACATGCTGTATGTGTTCCTTCAGGGAGTAAATCAGGATGTCATCAATGTAGACGATGAGAAAGCAGTTGATCATATCCTGGAAAACCTCATTCATAAAGGATTGGAATATGGCGGGGGCGTTAGTAAGGCCATAGGGCATGACCAGGTATTCGTAGTGCCCTCATGCGGTGATAAAGGTCGTCTTCCATTCGTCGCCTTCACGTATACGGCCAAGGTTATATGCACTTCGCAGGTTGAGTTTGCATAGATGTTGGCGCGGCCCACTTGTTCAAGGGTAGCTGGGATCAGAGGAAGAGGGAAACTGTTCTTGACCGTGACATCATTCAGGGAATGGTAATCAACACATGGAAAAACACAACCGTCCTTTTTGCCAACGAAGAAGAAGCTGGACGCAGCCGGGGAAGGATGAAAGAAATTGTTTGAGTGATTCAACAATGTAGTTCTCCATTGCATCATTTTCCAGGATAGATAGGAGGTAAACACGGCCCTTTGTGGGAACACTCCAGGGAGTAAGTCAATAGCACAGTCCCTGGGCGATGTGGTGGCAGAGTGAAGGCCTTGATTCTGCTGATGACATTGCTGTGCTAGGTGTATTCAGATGGTATGGTGGGTGGCACTGCAGAGGCAGAGTCCTCAATGGTAGTGGCTCTGCAGGGTAGGCTGAGACAACTGGTGAAGCAGGTAGTAGACCAGGAAGGTAGTTCACCTTGTTGCCACAAGATGGCAGGGTTGTGATGACAAAGCCAGGGGTGTCCGAGGATGAATGACTGTTTGGGGGATGAGAGTTCCATGAGTTGAATGGTTTCGTTGTGGAAGATTCCAATCTCGAGGGTGACGCTCTGTGTCAGGTGTGTAAGCCCGTACCCAATGGGTGCCTGTCCAGGGTGTTAATCCTTGAGGAAGGGGTGACAGGTGTTAGATCAATGTCAAGCTCTTGTACTAGCTGGTGAGCGATAAAATTACCTGCTGCTCCTGAATCTATCAAGCCCTCTATGTACTTAGTAACCCCCTTCACGGTTATCATTACTGGGATGGAGAATTGCTTCTGGGAGATATTTATAAATAACGACATGCGTGGCAGTGGAGGGACCCTTTTCATCTCTCTGTGGGGGGCGAACAGGGCAATGGCTAAGTAGATGATCTTTCCCTACATAGTATAGTCAGAGCCCTTCTTGGATCTGCCTTTGACGTTCGATACACGGGAGAGGAGCATGGGCCAATTGCACGGGCTCTGGAAGACTCGGATGGGATGACGGAATCATGGAAAGAGAAGGTTTGGGTTCCTGGGTGGCAGAGTTATTCGGCGGTCGGCGGTGAATGGAGATGGACATAAGAATGTATTGATTTAAATCCTGAAGGTCACCTCTACAGGCCAGCTCCGCCTGACGTTCCCTGTTGAGCCCTCTTCAGTAGACGGTAAGTAAAGCAGCCTCACTCCATCCACTCCCTGCAGCCATGTTGCGAAACGCGAGGGCATAGTCGGCAGCCTCACTCCATCTACTCCCTGCAACCATGGTGCGGAACGCGAGGGCATAGTTGGCAGCCTCATTCCATCCACTCCATCCACTCCATCTACTTCCTGCAGCCATGGTGCGGAACGCGAGGGCATAGTCGGCAGCCTCACTCCATCCACTCCATCCACTCCATCTACTTCCTGCAGCCATGGTGCGGAACGCGAGGGCATAGTCGGCAGCCTCACTCCATCTACTCCCTGCAACCATGGTGCGGAACGCGAGGGCATAGTTGGCAGCCTCATTCCATCCACTCCATCCACTCCATCTACTTCCTGCAGCCATGGTGCGGAACGCGAGGGCATAGTCGGCAGCCTCACTCCATCCACTCCATCCACTCCATCTACTTCCTGCAGCCATGGTGCGGAACGCGAGGGCATAGTCGGCAGCCTCCATCCACTCCCTGCAGCCATGGTGCGGAACGCGGGGGAATAGTCGGCAGCCTCACTCCATCTACTCCCTGCAGCCATGGTGCGGAACGCAAGGGCATAGTCGGCAGCCTCATTCCATCCACTCCATCTACTCCCTGCAGCCATGGTGCGGAACGCGAGGGCATAGTCGGCAGCCTCACTCCATCTACTCCCTGCAGCCATGGTGCGGAACGCGAGGGCATAGTCGGCAGACTCACTCCATCTACTCCCTGCAGCCATGGTGCGGAGCGCGAGGGCATAGTCGGCAGCCTCACTCCATCCACTCCATCCACTCCATCTACTCCCTGCAGCCATGGTGCGGAACGCGAGGGCATAGTCGGCAGCCTCACTCCATCCACTCCCTGCAGCCATGGTGCGGAACGCGAGGGCATAGTTGGCAGCTGAATTGCGTCCTTGTTGAAGTTCTATGAGGAGGTCTCTTATAGGATGACCAGAAGGAGAGTGATCAAATACCTCTTTGAAGAGGGTGTGTAAATGGGTCTCTGATACAAGTTCTGTGCTGTTGACAGTTCATATGGCGGTGGCCTAATCCAGGGCATTGCCTGTGAGTAGATACAACAAAATCCCCCTTGCTCTTGTCGGTGGCGAAGTTAGTGGGGTTGTGCTCAATGTATTTGCTGCATTGCATCAGAAATCCCTGACATTTCAGATTATTTCACTTATAATTCACTGTATCACAATTTCAGTAGGTCAGAAGTTTACATACTCTAAATTGACTGTGCCTTTAAAGCTTGGAACATTCCAAGAAATTATGTCATGACTTTAGAAGCTTCTGATAGGCTAATTGGCATCATTTGAGTCAATTGGAGATGTACATGTGGATGTATTTCAAGGCCTACCTTCAAACTCAGTGACTCTTTGCTTGACATTATGGGAAAATCAAAAGAAATTAGCCAAGACCTCAGAAAACAAATTGTAGACCTTCACAAGTCTGGTTCTTACGTGGGAGCATTCCGTCCCCTAAAGATGAACGTACATTGGTGCGAAAAGTACAAATCAATCCCAGAACAACAGCAAATGACCTTGTGAAGATGCAGGAAACAGGAAAGATGCAGGAAACAGGTACAAATATAGATACTATATCCACAGTAAAACGAGTCCTATATCGACATAACCTGAAAGGCCGCTCAGCAAGGAGAAGCCACTGCTCCAAATCTGCCATAAAAAAGCCAGACTACGGTTTGTAACAGCACATGGGGACAAAGATCGTACTTTTTGGAGACATGTTCTCTGGTCCGATGAAACAAAAAATAGAACTGTTTGATCATAATGACCAAATCAAATCAAATGTATTTGTCACATACACATGGTTAGCAGATGTTGATGCGAGTGTAGCGAAATGCTTGTGCTTCTAGTTCCGACAATGCAGTAATAACCAACGAGTAATCTCACCTAACAATTCCAAAACTACTACTACCTTATACACACAAGTGTAAAGGGATAAAGAATATGTACATAAAGATATATGAATGAGTGATGGTACAGAACGGCATAGGCAATATGCAGTAGATGGTATCGAGTACAGTATATACCATCGTTATGTTTGGAGGAAAAAGGGGGAGGCTTGCAAGCTGAAGAACACCATCCCAACCATGAAGTACAGGGGTGGCAGCATCATTGTGTGGGGGTGCTTTGCTGCAGGAGGGACTGGTGCACTTCACAAAATAGATGGCATCATGAGGTAGGAAAATTACGTGGATATATTGAAGCAACATCTCAAGACATCAGTCAGGAAGTTAAAGCTTCGTCGCAAATGGGTCTTCCAAATGGACAATGACCCAAGTATACTTCCAAAGTTGTGGCAAAATGGCTCAGGTACAACAAAGTCAAGGTATTGGAGTGGCCATCACAAAGCCCTGACCTCAATCCTAAAGAAAATTTGTGGGCAGAACTGAAAAAGCGTGAGCACCCTTACCTGCCGATCTGTAAATTATGTCTCCGTTATCTAGCATGGGTAGGATGGCTATCTGAATCAGGGTTAGCTGGCAGCTGGGTTGAAAGAAGAGCGATCATGATAGAGGAAACCAAGTATAGATTTAACTTTAGCCTGCAGCTTTAATATGTGCTAAGAGAAGGACAGTGTATCATCTAGCCATACTCCCAAGTACTTGTATGAGGTGACTACCTCAAGCTCTAACCCTCAGAAGTAGTAATCACGCCTGTGGGGAGAGCGGCATTCTTCTTATCAAACCACATGTCCTTTGTTTTGGAGGTACAGTATTTAGAACAAGGTTAAGCATAGAGGAAGCTTTTTGGACACTAACAAAGCTTTGTTTTGGAGCATTTAACACAAAATCCGGGGAGGGGCCAGCTGAGTATAAGACTGTATCATCTGCATATAAATGGATGAGAGAGCTTCCTACTGCCTGAGCTATGTCGTTGATGTAAATTGAGAAGAGCGTGGGTCTAGGATTGAGCCTTGGGGTACTCCCTTGGTGACAATCAGTGGCTGAATCAGCAGATTTTCTGACTTCATGCACTGCACTCTTTGAGAAGGGTAGTTAGCAAACCAGGCCAAAGACCCCTCAGAGACACCAATACTCCTTAGCTGGCCCACAAGAATGGAATGGTCTACCCTATCAAAAGCTTTGGCCAATTTAATAAAATAGCAGCACAACATTGCTTAGAATCAAGGGCAATGGTGAACTCATTGAGGACCTTTAAGGTTGCGGTGACACATCCATAACCTGAGCAGAAACCAGATTGCGTACCAAAGAGAATACTGTAGACAACAAGAAAGCCAATCAGTTGATTATTGGCAAGTTTTTCCAACACTTTTGATAAACAGGGAAAAATAGAAGTAGGCCTATAACAGTTAGGATCAGCTTGATCTACCCCTTTACACAAAGGACGAACTGTGGCTGCCTTCCAAGCAATGGGAACCTCCCAGAAAAGAGAGGCAGGTTAATAAAAAGGTCTGAGAGGCCTGGCAATGATATGGGCAGCAAACTTAAAGAAGACAGGGTCTTATTAACCATCTGACCCAGAAGTTTTTTTGGGGTCAAGTTTCAGGTGCTCCTTTAGTACCTCGGACTCAGTGACTGCCTGCAGGGAGAAACTTTGTAGTGGGGCAGGGGGAAAAGAGGGAGAAGCATCGGGGAGAGTCACATTAGAAGGGTTGGAAGATTAGGAAATGTTGGACGGGCAAGGAGGCATGGCTGAGTCAAATAGAATCCTGACTTAATGAAGTGGTGATTAAAGAGCTCAGCCATGTGCTTCTTGTCAGTAACAACCACATCATCAACTTTACGGGACATGTGCAGCTGTGAGGAGGAGTGTTTATTCTCCAGGTCTTTAATCATTTTCAATAACTTCTTGGGGTTAGACCCACAGAGAGAGAACTACGCCTTAATTAAAAGCATGTCCCAGTTTAGGTCACCTAGCAGGATAAATTCAGACTTAGTGTAAGTGGCCAGGAGAGATCTTAGGGCAGGTAGGGTACAGGCCGGTGCTGATGGAGGATAATAGCACCCAGCAACAGTCAAAAAAGAGCTATTTGAAAGTTTAATACTTAAAACCAGCAAATCAAATTGTTTGGGGACAGACTTGGTAGAGACAACCGAGCAGTGAAGGTGATCCTTGGTAAAGATTACCACTCCCCCACGTTTGTAAGATCTGTATTTCCAAAACAAGTTATTACCAGAAAGGTTAACATCAGTATTCACAACACTCGCTAGTTAAAACTTCTTAGGGCTGCAATCCCGTCAACGGGATGATATGACAACAGCCAGTGAAAGTGCAGGGCGCCAAATTCAAAACTATAGAAATCTCATAATTAAAATTCCTCAAACATACATGTATCTTATAACATTTTAAAGGTAATCTTATTTTTAATCCCACCACAAACGATTACAGCGAAAGCACCACAAACGATTATGTTAGGTTACCACCAAGCCACAGAAAAACTCATCCATTTTTCCAGCCAAAGAGAGGAGTCACAAAAAGCACAAATAGAGATAAGATTAATCACTAACCTTTGATTATCTTCATCAGATGACACTCATAGGACTTCATGTTACACAATTCATGTATGTTTTGTTTGATAAAATTCATATGTATATCAAAAAATCAGAATTTATATTGGCGTGTTACGTTCACTAGTTCCAAAAACATCCAGTGATTTTGCATAGCCACATCGATTCAACAGAAATACTAGATAATAATACAAGTTATACACATGGAATTATTATTGATATACCTCTCCTTAATGCAACCGCTGTGTCAATTTTTTTTTTAACTTTACGGAAAAAGCATACCATAAAATAATCTTAGACGGCGCTCAGAAAAATAATCGAATTAGCGCCATGCTGGAGTGAACAGAAAACAGAAATTACATAATAAATATTCCCTAACCTTTGATGATCTTCATCAGAATGCACTCCCAGGGATCGCAGTTCCACAATAAATGCTTGATTTGTTCGATAATGTCCGTTATTTATGTCCAAGTAGCTACTTTTGTTAGCGTTAGGTACACATATCCAAATGCTTGTGCATTAAAAAGTTATATTACAGGTCCAAGAAACATTTCAAACTAAGTATAGAATCAATCATTAGGATGTTTTTATCATAAATCTTCAATAAAGTTCCAACTGGAGAATTCCTTTGTGTCTAGAAGAGCAATGTGGAATGTGGAATGCGCCTGACCAGGAAATTGCTCTCTGCCAGTAACCTGACTTATTCAGCTCTTATTCAGTCCCACAGTAGAAGCCTCATTCAAGTTTCTAAAGACGGTTGACATCTAGTGGAAGCCCTAGGAAGTGCAACTTCAGTCATATCCCAATGTGAATTCAATAGGGCCTGAGTTGAAAATCGACCAACTTCAGATTTCTCACTTCCTGTTTGGATTTCTTCTCAGGTTTTTGCCTGCGACATGAGTTCTATTATACTCACAGACATCATTCAAACAGTTTTAGAAAGTTCAAAGTGTTTTCTATCCAATATTAATAATAATATGCATATATTAGCAACTGAGACTTCTCATGTGAAGGGGGGCCGGATGGGAGCTGTTTGACTAATTTCACATGAGAGGTATTTCTTGTTTCATTGCTTTTCTACAGACAATGGAATTCTCCGGTTGGAACATTATTGAACATTTATGATAAAAACATCCTAAAGATTGATTCTATACTTAGTTTGACAAGTTTTTTCGACCTGTAATATAACTTTTTGAATTTTCGTACGACTGGACCTGAATGCGCTTTTGGATTTATTAACTTTTTATGGCTCCTTTTCCTATCGCTTCCTCAAGGTGTCAACAGTCTTCAGACACAGTGTCAGGCTTTTATTTTGAAAAATAAGCCAGAACGATAACTTCGCGTCAAGTGGTCACATGAGTTTTGCTCGCGCAACAGAGTTTGGATAGGTATTGCTTTTCCCTCTCCTACTGTGAAATTTGCGGTTGATATATTATCGATTATATATTTTAAAAACAACCTGAGGATTGATTATAAAAAATGTATGACATGTTGCTGTGGACATTATGGAAACTATTTGGAATTTGTGTTGTCGTGACTGCTCTTTCCTGTGGATTTCTGAACATAACGCAACAAACAAACGGAGGTATTTTGGATCTAAAAATAATCTTTATGGAACAAAAGGAACATGTGTTGTGTAACTGGGAGTCTCGTGAGTGCAACCATCCGAAGATCATCAAAGATAAACGATTAATTTGATTGCATTTCTGATTTTTGTGACCAAGCTACCTGATGCTAAGTGTACTTAATGTTTTATTGTGCGATCGATAAACTTACACAAACGCTTGGATTGCTTTCGCTGTAAAGCATAATTTCAAAATCTGACATGACAGGTGGATTATCAAAAGGCTAAGCTGTGTTTTCCTATATTGCACTTGTGATTTCATGAATATTTATATTTATAGTAATATTTATTGTATGTAACGCTATGCTATTCCACGGTTGTCGATGACACTTATCCCGATATCGGGATTAAGCCGTAACAAGTTAACAAAATAAGCTATTTGGACATAAATGGACATGAATGATGGACATTATCGAACAAAACAAGCCTTTATTGTGGAACTGCGATTCCTGGGAGTGCATTCTGATGAAGATCATCAAAGGTAATCTAATATTTATAATGCTATTTATGACTAATGTTGACTGCGCAACATGGCGGATATTTCTATCGGCTGGTTTGGGCTCTGAGCGCAGTTCTCAGATTATGCTTTTTCGTAAAGTTTTTTGGAAATCTGACACAGCGGTTGCATTAAGGTTAAGTGTATCTAAAGTTCCATGCTTCAATTTTCTTCAACATTTATACTAATTTCTATGAATTCATGTGGCTCTCTGCAATATCACTGCATGTTTTGGAACTACTAAACATAACAAGCCAATGTAAAATAAGATATTTGGATATAAATATGAACTTTACCGAACAAAACATATATGTATTGTGTAACATGAAGTCCTATGAGTGTCATCTGATGAAGATCATCATAGGGTAGTGATTAATTTGATCTCAATTTGTGATTTTTGTGACTCCTTCCTTTGGCTGGAAAAATGGCTGTGAGTTGGTGGTGACTTAACATAATCGTTTGTGGAGCTTTCGCTGTAAAGCATTTTTGAAATCAGACACTGTGGCTGGATTAATGAGAAATGTATCTTTAAAATGGTGCCTAATACTTCTATGTTTGAGAAATTTGATTTATGAGACTTCTGTTGATTTTAATTTGGCGCCCTGCGATTTCATTGGCTGTTGGCGAGGGGTTCCGCTAGCGCAACAGGGTTCCCCAGTCCTAGACAGGTTATACAGGAAACATTGGAACTTTAACTTATTTGGGGTAGGGGGCAGTATTGGGTAGCTTGGATGAAAAACGTGCCCAAATTAAGCTGCCTGCTACTCAGCCGTAAAAGCTAGAATATGCATATAATTAGTAAATTTGGATAGAAAACAGTCAAGTTTCTAAAACTGTTTCAACGATGTCTGTGTGTATAACAGAACTCATATGGCAGGCAAAAACCTGAGAAAAAAATCCAACCAGGAAGTGGGAAATAGTTTTTCAACTCAGCCCTCATTGAAGATACAGTGGGATATTAGTTATGTTTCACTTCCGAAGGCTTCCACTAGATGTCAACTGTATTTAGAACCTGTTTTGAGGATTCTACTCTAAAGGAGGGGCTCATAAGAGCTCTTTGAGTGAGTGGTCTGGCAGAGTGCGTCCCACTCTACTCCACTCCACATCATGGTCTATTCTATTCTACTCCACTCCTTGTCCCGCTCTGCCCTACTCCACTCCTTGTCCATCTCTACTCCACTCCTTGTCCATCTCTACTCGACTCCTTGTCCCACTCTACTCTAATACACTCCTTGTAACACTCTACTCTCCTCCACTCCTTTTCCACTCCACGCTACACGACACTACAACCAATTAATCTCTCTCTCTCTTCCCAATGACAACATTAATCAGCTATTTTAAACGACACCCATTGATACCACATTGATACTGTCCTCTTTAATACGACTTTCATTAAGAACATATGAGGCTGTTTCAAATGTCGAGAGGACACATTCACCTTGGGAAAAAGTAACTGTTGTGTGTGTGTGTGTGTGTGTGTGTGTGTGTGTGTGTGTGTGTGTGTGTGTGTGTGTGTGTGTAAAGTGCTGTGTGGCCCTTTATGGTTTGGGTTCTCCTACCTTTTCAGGACATTAAGATGAAATGTTAGGACATTGGGGTCCTGATAATGTAGGAAAACAAGGACACACACACACAAACAGGTCGTACTTCATCTCTTCGCACACACATATCTCACTGGTCATCGCCAAAGCCAACACCTCTTTTGGCCGCCTTTCCGTCCAGTTCTCTGCTGCCAGTGTCTGGAATGAATTGCAAAAATTGCTGAAGCTGGAGACTTATATTTCCCTCACTGACTTTAAACATCAGCTATCTGAGCAGCTAACCGATCGCTGCAGCTGTACATAGTCCATCTGTAATTAGCCCACCCAATATACGTACCTCATCCCCATATTGTTTTTATTTACTTTTCTGCTCTTTTGCACACCAGTGTCTCTACTTGCACTGTTAAATTTTAATTACTTCGCTACTATGGCCTATTTTTTGCCTACCTCCTCACGCCATTTGCACACACTATATATAGACTATCTTTTTTTCTATTGTGTTATTGACTGTACGCTTGTTTATTCCATGTGTAACTGTTGTTGTTTGTGTCGCACTGCTTTGCTTTATCTTGACCAGGTCACAGTTGTAAATGAGAACGTGTTCTCAACTAGCTTACCTGGTTAAATAAAGGTGAAATAAAAAATAAAAAAAATACACAGGTTCTCGTCAATCTCCTCGAACACAATCACACATAACCACACTCACTCACTGAACACTTAGGCTGCTAACAAAGATTACATTATTATTGACCTCTGATCCCTGGGCCTATTATGACCATGCTCGAGCTACGGAGCACGGGATGCAAGTAGAGGAAAACAAGCAGCTCCTTGTTCCATAAATACTCTACTTCAGTCATTGTCCCACTCTTCTCCACTCCACTCCACTCACTGTCCCACTCTTATCTAGTCTACACCACGTCCAGCTCAAATCTACTCCACTCCCTGTACACTCTACTCTACTCTACTCTACACCTTGTCCCACTTTACTCTACTACAATCATTGTCTCACTCTACTATACTCCAGTCCTTGTCCCAATCTAAACAACTCCACTCCTTGTCCAACTCTACTCTACACTTCTTGTTCCACTCTACACTACTCCACTCTGTGTCCCACTCTACTACACTCCTTGTCACACTCTACACTACTTCAAACCTTGTCCCACTCGACTCCACTACTTGTCCCACTCTACTCCACCCTTGGTCCCTCTCTACACCACTCCACTCCCTGTCACAATCTACGCTATTTCAATCCTTGTCCCACTCGACTCTACTCTAATACCTGTCCCAATCTTCTCTACTACACTCCTTGTCCCACTCTACTCAATTCCATGTCCCATTCTAGTCCACTCCACATCCCACTCTACTCCACATCATACTCTATGCTATTCTACTCCACTCCTTGTCCCGCTCTGCTCTACTCCATTCCTTGTCCCACTCTAGTCCACTCCTTGTCCTGCTCTACTCAACTCCACGTCCCACTCTACTCTCCTCCACTCCTTTTCCACTCCACGCTACACTACACTACACCCAATTAATCTCTCTCTCTTCTCAATGACAACATTACTCAGCAATTCTAAACGACACCCATTGATACCACATTTATACTGTCATCTTTAATATGGCTTTCATTAAGAATATACGAGGGTGTTAAAAATGTTGACAGGACACATTCACCTTGACAAAAAGTAACTGCAGTGTGTGTGTGTGTGTGTGTGTGTGTGTGTGTGTGTGTGTGTGGCCCTTTATGGTTTGGGTCCACCTCTCTGATGAATACAGAAAGAACTTCTAACTGCCCAAACTAGACCTGATCAATGATCAATCAATGCACATTAACTATAAGACTGTAAATCTGATGAAACTTCATCAAACACATTTGACCTCACATAAGAGGATCTCAACAACTTGTGGAAACGTTGTAGAGGTGATAATTATTATTCACGCACGCACGCACACACGCACACACACACAACAAGTTATTGTTTTCCTACCGTTTTCCTACTCCACTCCTTGTCACACTCTACTCCACTCCACATCCCATTCTACATGCCACTCTACTCTACTCCACCTCTGCTTTACTCCACTCTTTTCCCACTACTCAACTCCACTTCTTTTCCCACTTTAATATTTTCCAATCCTTGTCCCACTCTACTCCACTCCTTGTCCCACTGTACTGTACTTCAATCCTTGTCCTTCAATACTCCACTCCTCGTCACACTCTACTCCACTCAACTCAGTGTCCCACTCTAGTCTACTCTAATCCACTCCTTTTCCCACATTACTCTACTCCACTCTTTATCCCACTCTACTCTACTCCACTCTACTCTACTCCACTCCTTGTCACACTCTACTCCACTTCACATCCCATTCCACTCCACTCCCTTTCCCACTCTACTTCACTCCTTACCCACTCTACTCTACTCCACTCCTTGTTCCACTCCAATCTTCTCCAGTCCTTGTCACACTCTACTCCACTCATTTTACAACTGTACTCTACTCCACTCCTTGTCACACTCTGCTCCACTCGAGGTCAATTTTTGCTCGCACTCTATTCTACTCAAGTACTTGTCCCACTATACTTTACTTCTTGACCAACTCTACTCTATGCCTCTCATTGTCCCACACTAATCCACTCAACGTCCCATTCTACCCTACTCTACGCCACTCATTGTCCCACTCTACTCCAATCCTTGTCCCACTCTAATCCACTCCACAACTCATTCTACTCAACTCTACTCCCCTCCTTGTCCCACTCTGCTCTACTCCACTGCTTGTCCCACTCTACTCCACTCTTTTTCCCACTCCTCTACTCCACTTCTTTTCCCACTTTAATATTTTCCAATCCTTGTCCCTCTACTCTACTCCACTCCTTGTCCAACTCTACTCTACTCCACTCTTTTTCCCACTCCTCTACTCCACTTCTTTTCCCACTTTAATATTTTCCAATCCTTGTCCCTCTACATTACTCCACTCCTTGTCCCACTGTACTCTACTTCAAACCTTGTCCCACTCTACTCGACTCCAATCCTAGACCCACTTTAATCTACTTCACTCCTGGTACCACTCTACTCTGCTCCACGCTACCTCTTGTCCTACAATACTCCACTCCTCGTCACACTCTACTCTACTCCACTCCTTGGCCCACTCTACTCTACTCCACTCCTTGTCACAATCTACTGCACTTCACATCCCATTCTACTCCACTCCTTGGCACACTCTACTCTCCACACTCCACGTCCCACTCTATTCTACTCCACTCTTTTCCTTTTACACTACTCTACTCCTTGTCCAATTCTACTCCACTCCTCTCCTTGTCCCACTCTACTCTACTCCACTCCTTTTCCCACTCTGCTCCTTGTCCCACTCTATACTACTCCACTCCACCCCTTGCCCCACTCTACTACACTCCATTCTTTGTCCCACTCCTTGTCCCGCTATACTCCACTTCACGTCCCGTTCTACTCCATTCCACTCTACTCTAATCCACTCCTTGTCCAACCCTGCTTCTTGTCTCACTCTACTATACTCCAAGTCCCACTCTATTCTTCTCCACACCTTGTCCAACTCTACTCAACTCCACTATTTTTCCCACTACTCTACTCCTTGTCCAACTCTACTCCACTCCTCTTGTCCCACTCCACTCTACTACTTGTCTCACTCTAATCTACTCCACTCTTTTCCCCACTCTGCTCCTTATCCCACTCTATTCTACTCCACTCCTCGTCCCACTCTACACTACTTCACTCCTTTTCCCACTCCACCCCTTGTCCCACTCAACTCCACCCCACTCCTTGACCCACTCCACTCCTTTTCCCATTCCCCGCCACACGACACTATTCCCAATGAATCACTCTCTCTCGCCCCAATGACAACATTACTCAGCTATTTTAAACGACCCCCGCTGATACCAAATTGTTACAGTCCTCTTTAATAAGGTATTAATTAAGACTATATGAGGGTGCTTAAAAAATTGCCAGGACACATTCACCTTGGTGAAAAGTAATTGTTGTGTGTGTCTGTGTCTGTGCGTACGTGGACATATTTACCTATACTTGTGGGGACCGGAAGTCCCACAAAAACAGCAAATGAACATAAAATAGATCAACTGGGGAGATTTTGTTCGTCCCCAAAAGGTATGAACCCTAAACCCTATTGGGTTTAGGGTTAAGGTAGTAGTGTTAGTTAGAAATAGGTTCATGGTTAGTTTAAGGGTTTGGGAAAATAGGATTTTTAATGGTTTAAATGGTTGTGTCCCCACAAGGTTAGTTAAACAAGACGATGTGCGTGTGTGTTTGTAAAACGTTGTGTTGTCTTTTATGGTTTGGGTCCATCTCTGTGATCAATACAGTGAGAATGTCTAACTGTCCCGTCTTGACCTGATCAATGATCAATCAATGAACATTAAATATAAGATCGTAAATCTGACCAAACTTCATCAAACACATTTTACCTCAAGGACAATCTCTACAGGTTGTGAAAACGTCTTCAAGGTAATAATTATTATTTACTTACACACACACACACACACACACACACACACACACACACACACACACACACACACACACACACACACTGCAGTTACTTGTGTGTGTGTGTGTGTGTGTGTGTGTGTGTGTGTGTGTGTGTGTGTGTGTGTGTGTGTGTGTGTGTGTGTGTGTGTGTGTGTGTGTGTGTGTGCGTAAAATGCTGTGTGGCCCTTTATGGTTTGGGTCCACCTCTCTGATAAATACAGAAAGAACTTCTAACTGCCCAAACTAGACCTGATCAATGATCAATCAATGCACATTAACTATAAGACTGTAAATCTGATGAAACTTCATCAAACACATTTGACCTCACATAAGAGGATCTCAACAACTTGTGGAAACGTTGTAGAGGTGATAATTATTATTCACGCACGCACGCACGCACACACACACACACACCTATGTTTTTGTCAAATATCAGGACTTTTTTGAGTGTACTTCATATCACAACACCTAATCCTAAACGTAACCCTAAACCTGAACTTAAATCTAAATCTATTCAAATAAATTCAGGACCTGAAAGGTTATTGTTTTCTTACCTTTTAAGGTGAAACACTATGACATTGGGGTCCTGACATTGTAGGAAAACAAGTGCACGTGTGTGTGTGTGTGTGTGGGGGGGGGGGGGGGGGGGTATCTGGTGTGTGAGAGAAAGTGATGAGTTGGAGAGAGATGTAGGGGAAATGGTGTAAGAGGGGGAATGGAAGACTGAGAAAGAGAATAAACAACTCTAAAAATGAAAACAAGTCTCTCCCCTCCCTGCTCTCCCTGCTCTCCCTTCTCTCTCCTCTCCCTGCTCTCTCACCTCTCCTCTCCCTGCTCTCTCTCCCTCTCCCTCCTGTCTCTCCTCTCCCTACTCTCTCTCCTCTCCATGCTTTCTCTCCTCTCCCTGCTCTCTCTCCTCTCCCTTCTGTCTCTCCTCTCCCTGCTCTCTCTCCTCTCCCTGCTCTCCCTTCTCTCTCCTCTCCCTGATCTCTCTCCTCTCCCTTCTGTCTCTTCTCTCCCTGCTCTCTCTCCTCTCCCTGCTCTCTCTCCTCTCCCTGCTCTCTCTCCTCTCCCTTCTGTCTCTCCACTCTTTGCTCTCTCTCCTCTCCCTTCTGTCTCTCCTCTCCATTCTGTCTCTCCTTTCCCTTCTGTCTCTCCTCTCCCTTCTGTCTCTCGTCTCCCTGCCATCTCTCCTCTCCCTGCTCTCCCTTCTCTCTCCTCTCCCTGCTCTCTCTCCTCTCCCTACTCTCTCTCCTCTCCCTGCTCTCTCTCCTCTCTCTCCTCTCCCTGCTCTCTCTCCTCTCCCTGCTCTCTCTCCTCTCCCTTCTGACTCTCTTCTCTTTGCTCTCTCTCCCTGCTCTCTCTCCTCTCCCTTCTCTCTCATATACCTGCTCTCCTCTCCCTGCTCTCTCTCATCTCCCTGCTCCCGCTCCTCTCCCTACTCTCCCTCCCCTCCCTGCTCTCTCCCCTCACCTTCCTCTCTCTCCTCTCCTTATTCTCTATCCTCTCTCTGCTCTCCCTGGTATGTTCTCCCTCCTCTCCCGGCTCTCTCTCCTCTCCCTTCTCTCTCATCTCCCTGCTCTCTCTCCTCTCCCTGCTCTCTCTCCTCTCCCTGCTCTCTCTCCTCTCCCTGCTCTCTCTCCTCTCCCTGCTCTCTCTCCTCTCCCTGCTCTCTCTCCTCTCCCTGCTCTCTCTCCTCTCCCTGCTCTCCCTGCTCCCTCTCCCTTCTGTCTTTCTTCTCCCTGCTCTTTCTCCTTTTCCAGCTCTCCCTCCTATCGTCTTCCTGCTATCTTCTCCCTGTTCTCTCCCCTTTACCTGCTACCTTCTCCCTGCTCTCTCCCACTCCCTGTTCTCTCCCTGCTCTCTCTCCCACTCCCTGTTATCCTCTCCCTGCTCTCTCTCCCACTCCCTGATCTCTCCCCGCTCTCTCTCCCACTCCCTGATCTCTCCCTGCTCTCTCTCCCACTCCCTGATCTCTCCCTGCTCCCTCTCCCACTCCCTGCTCTCTCTCCCACTCCCTGATCTCTCCCTGCTCTCTCTCCCACTCCCTGATCTCTCCCTGCTCTCTCTCCCACTCCCTGATCTCTCCCTGCTCTCTCTCCCACTCCCTGATCTCTCCCTGCTCTCTCTCCCACTTCCTGATCTGTCCCTGCTCTCTCTCCCTCTCCTCTATCCCACTCCCTGCTCTCTCTCCCTCTCCCTGCTGTCTCTCCTCTCCCACTCCCTGCTCTCTCTCCCACTCCCTTCTCTCCCACTCCCTGCTCTCTCTCCCTCTCCCTGCTCTCTCCTATTCCTGCTCTCCCTCTCTCTGCTCTCTTCTCCCTTCTCTCCCTGCTCTCTCCTATTCCTGCTCTCCCTCTCTCTGCTCTCTTCTCCCTTCTCTCTCCCCTGCTCGTTCCCCCTGCTGTCTCTCTCTCTGTGTGTGTGTGTGATGTATTGACTAGGTTAATGATCACTAAGCTAGTCAGAGGATTAGGCCTTGATTGCAGTCATTTACTTACTAAATGAAGCAGCACAAATTATATTGCCCTGATATTGCACACGCACACACACACACACACACACACACACACACACACTAGACTCCAACTTTCCCACTTAACCAAGCTGATGATTTCAGTATAATAACATAGAGAGCATAACATTAGGCCCAATCACTTCTGCTCAATTAACAACAGCCAATAAGTAAATTAAACCACATCAACATGGAGGGCATTGGGGAAGTGACATATTGGCTACCTCATATCAATTCAAAATATCTATCAAAACAATGTATTTAAGGATGAAGGGTTAGGGTGTCGCTGTGCTTAAAATCTAATGAATTGGTATAGCCAGTATAAAATGCAAAAAATATGAATCAATAGCTCAGTTTCCTCCCTTGTTTTGAGCCAGTTGTAATCGACCGGAGTATCAATAAGGCCAAAGACCCTGCCTCTGTGGATTACTGTGTGTGTGTGTCCTGTAAGATTTTGTTGTTTTACTAGTCAAGTCAGTTGAGAACAAATTCTTATTTTACAATGACAGCCTACCCCAGCCAAACCCTCCCCTAACCCGGAGGATGCTGGGCCAATTGTGCGCCACCCAATGGGACTCCCGATCACAGCTTTTTGTGATACAGCCCGGGATTCAACCAGGGTCTGTAGTGCCGCCTCTAGCACTGAGATGCAGTGTCTTTGACCGCTGCGCCATTCTGGAGCCTCAACGATGCCCAGGAGCTACTGATTGAAGACAGGGGGCTATCAGCAATGCTACTGTACCTGTAGACTTCCAGTCACTGTGTTAACGCTAGCAGGGTCAGGGAGGTTACTTTCTAAATGTAATCCATTTCAGTTACTAGTGACCTGTCTAAAATTGTAATCGGTAACGTAACTGGATTACGAAAACTCAGTAACGTAATCTGATTACATTCCATTACTGTTAGATTACTTTCCCATTAGAAGAAGACAAAAAATGTATGAAATTGAACTACATCTATTGCAGGATAAATCAATGTTAAAGTTTACATAGTGTAACGTTCGTCGTTGGGAGAAAGAGAGGAGGACCAAGGTGCAGCGTGGTATGTAATCATATTCTCTTTTAATGAACACGAATACTCGAACAATACAAAACACAGAACAGAAAATAACCCCCTACGAAACACAGGTGGAAAAAGGCTACCTAAGAATGATTCTCAATCAGAGACAACTAACGACACCTGCCTCTGATTGAGAACCATACCAGGCCAAACTCAAAACACAACATAGAAAAACGAACATAGACAACCCACCCAACTCACGCTCTGACCATACTAAAACGAAGACATAACAAAAGAACTAAGGTCAGACCGTGACACATAGCTGGCCATATATGGATGTTACATTTTATGGTTTTGTAGGCTTCTAACCCATGGCTTCCTACTACATATAATAATACAATTAAATTAGATCTTTACATTCCTTTTCCCTGAGCATGACCCCAAAACTAAGGACTCATTAGCCAGCCCTACTCTGTTGTGTATAATTTTGTTGTCATGGAGGACTGATTGGGCTCATTGGTTCCAGTTGAATAATAAATGCTGCACTCATGGAATGGCATGTTTTGAGCACTACTGAAAAGGGCTATTTACGTGTGAAAATGAATGCCATATTCTGCATTTGCTATAAGCCTGTTGTTTACTTTTTTTTTTGGTGACACTTTGATATCTTGATAATATGCAGCTGTTTAAAGTGGAAATCCACAGATGAAACAATAACAAAAACGGCCACCCAGCATCTGTTTAGGTAAAAAGCTGAGGGATGGGCCTGGAGAAATGTAACCACTTTCAGATTAATAGACAGAGCTATGGATGCAAGGACTTACCATCCATGATAGAAACATTATTGTTTAAACCTTGTTATGAGGGTATAAAGTGTTTGTTTGCATTTGCAATGTTTACAAACAAGCTTATATTTGGAACTAATGTAGTATGACAGTTGAACTAAGCTCATGAGGTATTTATAAGTTATATTCTTCAAGAATGAATGTAAATATATACATAGGGAAAGCCTGGTCAGTCGTTGAACTGAATACCTTCAAATGAAATGTGTCGTCCCCATTTAACCCAACCCCTCTGAATCAGAGGTTCAGGGGGCAGCCTTAATTGGTATCCACATCTTCAACACTTGGGGAACAGTGGTTTAACTGTTTGGACACACCTACTCATTCCAGGGTTTTCCTTTATGTTTACTATTTTCTACATTGTAGAATAATAGTGAAGACATCAAAACTATGAAATAACACATATGGACTCGTGCAGTAACCCAAAAAGTGTTAAACAAATCAAAATATATTTTAGATTTGAGATTCTTCAAAGTAGCCACCCTTTGCCTTGATGACAACTTTGAAAATTATTGGCATTCTCTCAACCAGCTTCATGAGGTAGTCACCTGGAATGCATTTCAATTAACAGGTGTGTCTAGTTAAAAGTACATTTGTGGAATTCCTTTCCTTCTTAACATTTTTGAGCCAAACAGTGTTGTGACACGGTAGGGGTGTTATACAAAAAAGTAAAAGACAAAGTCCATATTACAGCAAGAACAGCTCAAATTTTCACGGCTCAGGATAAGACCCAGATGCAGACAGTTCGATTAACAGACGTTTATTTATAAAACAGGGGGTAGGCAAACGACAAGTCAAGGGCAGGCAGAGGTCGGTAGTCCAGGGCAGAATCCGTAAGGTACAAAGCGGCAGGCAGGCTCAGGGTCAGGGTCAGGGCAGACAGATTGATCAAACAGGAGACAAAGGGCTGTGAGACATAGGTTTAATCCTAGACACATGCACCCTCACACTTGGATGTCCTGTCAGTGGCCAGGGTTCCAATATTGCATCCACGGGCATGTACGGTGGGGAGAACAAGTATTTGAACACTGCCGATTTTGGAGGTTTTCCTACTTACAAAGCAGAGGTCTGCAATTTTTATCATAGGTACACTTCAACTGTGAGAGACGGAATCTAAAACAAAAATCCATAAAATCACATTGTATGATTTTTAACTTTTTGAGTGTAGGAGGCAGGATTTTAATTTTTGGCTAAAAAACTTACCAATTTGAAACTGCCTATTTCTCAGGTCCAGAAACAAGAATATGCATATAATTGTCAGATTAGGATAGAAACCACTCTAACGTTTCCAAAACTGTCAAAATATTGTCTGTGAGTATAACAGAACTGATATTGCAGGCGAAAACCTGCGGAAAATCCAACAAGGAAGTGCTGTTTTTCCTGAAAGCTCTCTGTTCCATTGGATGCCTTGCCTCCATTTAAAGGGATATCAACCGGATTACTTTTCCTATGGCTTCCTCGAGGTGTCAACAGTCTTTAGACATAGTTTCAGGCTTTTATTTTGAAAAATGAGCAAGAAAGATAACATCGCGTCAGTGGATAGCTGGGTGTTCGCACAGTTTTGCTTGTGCAACAGAGTGGGGCAGCCATTGTCCCTCCCTCTCCTATTGAAAAAGCGACAGTCCCGGTTTATATATTATCGATTATATATTTTAAAAACAACCTGAGGATTGATTATAAAAACGTTTGACATGTTTCTGTGGACATTACGGAAACTATTTGGAATTTGTCTGCGACGTTGTGACCGCTCTTTCCTGTGGATTTCTGAACATAACGCGCCAAACAAATGGAGGTATTTTGGATACAAAAAATAATCTTTATCGAACAAAAGGAGCATTTATTGTGTAACTGGGAGTCTCGTGAGTGCAAACATCCAAAGATCAAAGGTAAGCGATTTAATCGATTGCGTTGACTTTCGTGACCAATCTACTTGGCTGCTAGGTGTTTGTAATATTTAGTCTACTGAGAGAGATGCTCTTACATAAACGCTTGTTATGCTTTCGCCAAAGAGCTGTATTGAAATCTGACACGCCAGGTGGATTAACAACAAGCTAAGCTGTGTTTTGTTATGCTGCACTTGTGATTTCATGAAAATTAAATATTTTTAGTAATTTAATTTGAATTTGGCGCTCTGCAATTCAGCGGGTGTTGATGAAAATGATCCCGCTAAAGGGATGGGTGCGTCAATTAACAAGTTCATGTTTCCATGGGATATTGGTTAACGTATCGGTAGCAGTGTCTGCATTGCTAGCTGTGCTAGCTGTGCTTGCTATGGATCTTGTGAGGAAACCTGCATGGAACTGTCATTCACCGAGGGAATATCTACGAGTAGTGAGTAACCACAACGGTGGGGTGCTTCAGGACTTTGTGTGTCGTCATTATTTTTTTAGCTCCAACGCGCGCCAACGGGTTAAGCAAGCTTGAACTAATTGGAGTTTATTTATTTTTTTCTTTTGATGTGGTGCCTTGAAAATGTAATAATACACATCTGGAACCTTATGTATTTTCCCATTGCTATGACACTCCAAGCTGAGATCAGGTGCATCCAATTTCCTTTGATGATACTTGAGATGTCAATACAACTTGATTGGAGTCCACCTGCCGGGATATCCGGACCGTGGATCGCCGCAGGGGACTCTGGACCGTGGATCGTCGCAGGGGACTCCGGACCGTGGATCGTTGCAGGGGACTCCGGACCGTGGATCGTCGCAGGGGACTCCGGACTGGGAACTGTCACTGGAGGCTCCGGGCCAGGGAACCGTCACTGAAGGCTCCGGGTCATGGATCGTCACTGGAGGCTCCGGGCAATGGATCATCACTGGAGGCTTCGGGCCATGGATTATCACTGGAGGCTTCGTGCCATGGATCATCACTGGAGGCTCCGTACTGCGAACTGTTGCTGGAGGTTCCTTACTGTGAACCATCGCTGGAGGCTCTGGACTGGGAACCGTCACTGGAGGGCTGGTGCATGGAGCTGGCACAGGATGTACTGGGCCGTGGAGGCACACTGGAGGTCTGGAGTGTAGAGCTGGCACAACGCGTCCTGGACAAATGACCACCTTCGCACGGCAAGTGCGGGGAGCTGGCACAGAACGCACTGGGCTGTGGAAGCGCACTGGAGACACGGTGCGTAGAACCGGAAAACATGGCACCTGAACGGTGACCAACTCCACATGGTGAGTACAGGGAGTTGGTTCTGGTTCCCACCTTGGCTCCGCCAACCACCCCGTGTGCCACCCCCAAAAACATGTTTTGAGGCTGCCTCTCGGGCTTCCGTCGTGTGGAAAGACTACAGTGGGGCAAAAAAGTATTTAGTCAGCCACCAATTGTGCAAGTTCTCCCACTTAAAAAGATGAGAGGCCCGTAATTTTCATCATAGGGACACTTCAACTATGACAGACGAAACGAGAAGAAAAAAAAATCCAGAAAATCACATTGTAGGATTTTTGATGAATTTATTTGCAAATTATAGTGGAAAATAAGTATTTGGTCACCTACAAACAAGCAAGATTTCTGGCTCTCACAGACCTATAACTTCTTCTTTAAGAGGCTCCTCTGTCCTCCACTCGTTACCTGTATTAATGGCACCTGTTTGAACTTGTTATCAGTATAAAAGACACCTGTCCACAACCTCAAACAGTCACACTCCAAACTCCACTATGGCCAAGACCAAAGAGCTGTCAAAGGACACCAGAAACAAAATTGTAGACCTGCACCAGGCTGAGAAGACTGAATCTGCAATAGGTAAGCAGCTTGGTTTGAAGAAATCAACTGTGGGAGCAATTATTAGGAAATGGAAGACATACAAGAACACTTATAATCTCCCTCGGTCTGGGTCTCCACGCAAGATCTCACCCCATGGGGTCAAAATGATCACAAGAACAGTGAGCAAAATCCCAGAACCACACGGGGGGACCTAGTGAATGATCTGCAGAGAGCTGGGACCAAAGTAACAAAGCCTACCATCAGTAACACACTCCGCCGTCAGGGACTCAAATCCTGCAGTGCCAGACGTGTCCCCCTGCTTAAGCCAGTACATGTTCAGGCCCGTCTGAAGTTTGCTAGAGAGCATTTGGATGATCCAGAAGAAGATTGGGAGAATGTCATATGGTCAGATGAAACCAAAATATAACTTTTTGGTAAAAACTCAACTCGTCATGTTTGGAGGACAAAGAATGCTGAGTTGCATCCAAAGAACACCATACCTACTGTGAAGCATGGGGGTGGAAACATCATGCTTTGGGGCTGTTTTTCTGCAAAGGGACCAGGACGACTGATCCGTGTAAAGGAAAGAATGAATGGGGCCATCGTGAGATTGAGTGAAAACCTCCTTCCATCAGCAAGGGCATTGAAGATGAAATGTGGCTGGGTCTTTCAGCATGACAATGATCCCAAACACACCGCCCGGGCAACGAAGGAGTGGCTTCGTAAGAAGCATTTCAAGGTCCTGGAGTGGCCTAGCTAGTCTACAGATCTCAACCCCATAGAAAATCTTTGGAGGGAGTTGAAAGTCTGTGTTGCCCAGCAACAGCCCCAAAACATCACTGCTCTAGAGGAGCTCTGCATGGAGGAATGGGCCAAAATACCAGCAACAGTGTGTGAAAACCTTGTGAAGACTTACAGAAAACGTTTGACCTCTGTCATTGCCAACAAAGGGTATATAACAAAGTATTGAGATAAACTTTTGTTATTGACCAAATACTTATTTTCCACCATAATTTGCAAATAAATACATTTAAAATTATACAATGTGATTTTCTGGATTTTTTTTCTCATTTTGTCTGGCACAGTTGAAGTGTACCCATCATGACAATTACAGGCCTCTCTCATCTTTTTAAGTGGGAGAACTTGCACAATTGGTGGCTGACTAAATACTTTTTTGCCCCACTGTATCTATTTAATCAATTTTGAATTCAGGCTGTAACACAACAAAATATGGAATACGCCAAGGGGTATGAATACTTTCTGAAGGCACTGTAATTGTGATATATACATTAAATTAAAGGAAATCTCTGTAATTATGTTATTTGAGAATGCATTGCTTTCAGCACATAGGACCAGGATTGCAGAGGATGCCTAATAATCAGGTATGGGCGTGAGTCTGCATCGTCTCTGACTATTTAGCGTTTATTTTGCCTCCGGGGGCTTGTGTCCATGTTAACACATTCAGTATGTGTGGATAGTTGGATCAGAGGTGATGTGAATGACACGTCTACAAACCTGTTTCGTAGCCTTCTAATCTTTTCAGCTTTAGCAAGTTACAAGGAAAAACAACATTCAACAACAACGTCAATCAGTGGAGACTGATGAGGGGAGAACAGCTCATAATAATGTCTGGAATGGATTAATGGAATGGTATCAAAAACATGGTTTTCATAGGTTGGATACCATTACATTATACTCCATTCCAGCCATTATTATGAGCTGCTCTCCCCTCAGCAGCCTCCACTGATTGACGTTGCTGTTGAATATTTGCTTGTTTTTCTATTGCTCTATGAAAGTCAGTCAGAAAAAAATTAACTACAATAGGTTCTTGTACGTTTGACTGGATGTGAGGAGCACTGAGTCCTGTCCCCCTGCTCCTCTTATGATCCAACATGCTGCACCCTACCCCTCTGTCATTTCATTTGGAGCCCCAGTCAAATCCACAACAGCATTCCTCACTAGCCTCCATAAAAAATAATGCAATTTAACATTTAAAACAACTTAGAAAACAAACATACACACACAAACAGCTGGCCACAGCAGTGACTGTCAAAACCCAGGCAGACATCCCAGTCCAATGCCCATGGTGTGGTGGTAAAGGATTCAGATAGGCAGGGTTCAAAGTCCAGTTTATTTATTTTACTTTCAAATGTTTGAGAGAGAGCTTAACCATCCCTCCACCCATTCCCTTCATCTCTCACTCCCTCCATAGTAATGTACCAGAGAGAATACTCGAATCCCTTTTCGACTTACTCTGCCGGTCTCGCCCTCTCCTTTGCATTACAAGTCAACAGCTCCTTCATAAAGTTATGAGATGCCAGACCAGACTCCAAGCAGCTGAATTAATTGATATTGACTTTGGCCTGAAACACGGTTCATATTAGACTCTAGAGTATCAGAGCCACCAATTATATTTCTACTGTTTCCTCCTCTTTATCCTCTCTTGGGCGTGTTTTCAAGGTTTTGAGTTTTGATCTGGAAATCATTGACCTTGCCAAACATCATCAAACTGCTGCTGTTGGTCTCTGCAGTAAAAAGAGTTCTACTGTATGGATGTGAGATGTGGAGGTTACAAATGCAATTGGATGGCTGATGATTTGAGTTTTGGCATCACCACAACTATATATCATTATGAAACATAATTATTTAATTACATTAAGTAATTACCTGAATATGACCTGTTCATTATTTATATATGATTACAGGTTCTCATAATAAAACCTTTATATACTACATATACAAATCATAATTGTCAACAAATATCATACCTAGGGGAAAGCAAAACTTCAAATGAAGAGTTAAACCAGCATGAAACCCACATGGCTCTGTCCTCTCCTCTCCTCTATTCAACAGTAAATTCACGCCCCTGACTGCCAGTCAGCGGGATGGAACTCCAACCAAGAAGGAGTGTCATAGAGAAGTTCATGGATGTGTTGCGTCACATGTTAAAATCATAGATAATGGAAGGGGATAGATTCACACCATTCACTTCCTCCATCCCCATCTCAATGGCTCCTCCGTTTCTCCTGCCCTCTTTCTATCTCTGAAGATACAACAATTTATTAGATAATGTTGTCTAGGCTATTAGCTTTATCCCTCTAAGTATCTCATGCAAGAAGGAGTGAGAATTAAACTTGATTTGAGGCAATACACACTGACTAACTATGTTATTGCACTGTTGTTTAATTTATTTATTTGTTCGCACCAACAAGTACTCTAGGGTCATCTTTCAAACCGAGAATTTCAAACAACGTCTGAGAGCTCGTCTCCAAAAAACACTGGGGGGGATGGAAAAATCCTCTTCTGCAGTTTAAAAATGTATGCCTTTGTGTCATGCAGAAATGAAGCCCTTATATTTCATTTCAAACAATCAAACTTCCATATCAATGCATTCCCTCGTATCTGTCTGGCGGTCACAGGTGCAACAAACATGATTAATTAATGTAACCAGGATTTCTAGCTTTTGCCTCCGGCCAAATAGCTACATGAAATACCAACGGTATAGCTGCCATATCCACAGTGAGTCAGTGGCCTTGGCTGATCTGAGGTCCCTCTCTTCTGTCTAGTTAAAAATACAACTCTTCTTCCACACTTTCCCAGCTATCTGTCAATCTTCCACAGGGTCTAAACATGTTGGACTGAAACTGGTCTCTCAATCCCTCTGCTTCCTGTGAATCTTCATGAGAAAGTGCTGTGGCCTTATGGAAAGGCAGGCTGCCAATGCTGGGATAACGATTTGACTCGGGCCTGCAAGCACAAAATGCTCTTTCTTGTTCTCACTTCAGTGGTGGAGGGATGGATTCCTTCTTATGCATTAATCTAGATCCTCAGAGAGAGAGAGATGGCAATTAATCAATGGCAGACGTCAATACGTACGTCACTCTATTATCCCCAACACACACAATGTACTATTCATACACAGAAAACTTCAAAAATGTATATATTCCGTCGAAGGGCGAGACGGTGGTATCTCATGGATATATATTCTAGTATAAAAAGAAACAGATTTCATGCATCAGGAAAAAGTTTATGATATCTCTGCCGGCTGGCACTCATTTTATATGTGCATGACATTGCATTAAGTGGGTGGGACAGGTTTCAAGCGATGCCTGGTCCTTTGTGTTTTATTCACAGAACTCTGAGGGGACTGAGACAGTAGGTCTTCCAGCTCCACAGAAAGAAACATATCTCCTAGATTTCTCTACACACTGTCACCAGCTATGAGGCAATTCAATACGCTGTCATTTGCAAGTACTGTAGGCTATGCCACTGTACAGTAGAGACTGGTACAGCTGCATACTTAAACGGGCCATTCTTTAACTTCTCCAAAAGGTTAACCTGGCGTAGTTGCCGAGGCAGCTGCCAACTTAGATAAAATGTCTTCAAAAGTTTGTCACTGGTCGATACCTCCTTCAAAAAGTTTGGATGTCTTTTCTGGATTGGCTAGAAATCATTTTGAGTACTAGACAAGACTCTTTGAAGGATAAGAATGTCTCCAAAACTTCTCTGAAAGGGTTCAGCCAGCCACTGTGCGGATGGAACTGCTGCCTCAATTTCCAACTTCTCGAAGTTCAACTAGAGTTCTTCACAGCTGCAGCTGATACAGTAACTTCAGCCTTCAAGTCTTAACAAATACTCAGCCACTTCAGTGTGACAGTCCACCAAACACCCACGGATGGTTCATCCACTGTCTACTTGTTTACACAGCATCTGTTCTGCCAACTCACCCACCCCCTTCCGTCCCCTTTCTCCCTTCTGCTCTTAGAATAGGCGCTACATGATATTAAATGGGCTGCTTTACATCCAGTTTGCAGGGCCGTAATGATAGGGAACCGCGTGAGGAGAATGTCCAGGGAACATTATGCACCAGGAATCTCTTATCAGACCACATCAGCATTCTGCCAGCTTGACAGCGGGAAGCTACAGAGGCTAATCTTGATGTATGCTACTCAGGACAAATCACGGGTAGTGCTGTTGCTCTCTTTGGCCTCATGGGCCTCATGGGTGGAATGTTATAAATATTTTTCATAATTAATAAAGATACATGTTTTTGGAACTAAAATACAGTGTTTCTGTGGCAAAGAGTTTTGTTATATTTCAGTCTGTGATATATATAAAGTGGAATAATGTGATGCAAACTCAAAATTTAATAAATGTCAACTCTATATCTGACATGGTACAGGTGTCTTCTTTTTTTAAGACTATAACCATGTGTATACTTCTACTTCAAAGTAGATTTGTTTAAGACTACCAAGAAACGCTGAGTGACCCTGATTTAGACCACTGCAGTAAAATATTATTAGCTCAATCAATCATCTGTCTGGATCAACAACAATCATTATGTCACTGCCTTTATGAGTCCTTATTATTGTGACCCAGCATGTTCATGTTCATAATCAGGGCAGGTGGTGAACTCATCATTTAGGATGCTATATTCTCTAAGTAGGCCAATCACCAGCACAGGAAGACATCTTCAGCTGAAATCGCCTACGTTCTGGGTTAGTAAACATATAAGCAGTTATAATCAAATTCATCAATGAATTCGGATTGATTAGAAGAGTCCTTAGCATTGCAGATTACTTAAAACCAGACATTTTACTCTGAGAAATGAACAATGGATCCAATGAATACTGCAGACTGAAGAAATTAAAGGCATGTCTGGCTTACTACCGATCTGCACAGTCCGAGCATTAAATACTGAGTCCGCAGTGTAATCATATACACACTGGACACATTACATACTAAGTGGGCTAAATGGCTCCGCTGGCGTCCCCCGAAGATGAGGCATTATAATGTATTACCTGCCGGCTCGTTGAGACAAGCACACTGATACTCCCTTCGCCATCATTAAGATGCTTCCACTGTGCATCCTATTCTAGTTAGGCTAAGTGTGCCCAGATGAGAGAGAAACTAACACGGAATATGAACACTAATGACTAATGTTTACATACATGAAAGAGTCAAAAGGACTATTCCACTGAAGTCAATAACAATGCAAATTAATGCAGACCCACTTTGCAAAATAACAAACCCTTCTAAATTAGAAGGGGAGTTTTTGAATACTAATGCACTATTAGTAATTGGAGACTTCCAGGTCTCGGAAACTTCTGTGATCCGACTTTAACTTGAGAAGTATACTGTGGTAAAAGCTGTACTTTTCTGCCTCACAAATTGCCTTACATTTACTTTTTGACTTTTGCTTGGTTTGTTGTGTTTTCCCTCAAGTGTCTTTGAGGTGGAAAGAAGCTTTACAGAAATAAAACAAAGAATACAAAATATTCCATTATTACCATTTTTAAACAGGAAATATTTCTGAACCTAAGTGTGACACTTAATTATCCAGCAATCCGTTCTCTAATTGGCTATGTGATCTGAAGCAAATAATCACATGCCAGAAAAAGTCCTGCATTTGAATGCCTGCTGAATTGAACAGGAAGTCTCTTCTTTAGTATGACAAACATGAGGAAGAACATGATAAGATTTGGGTGATCCAGCGACAGCTGATTCAGATGAAGAGAATAAACATACAAGTTGACGAACATCCATGCATGACAGTGCTCAAGTTTTTTTGCCCTACTGACTTTGTAAATGTTTAAGTACTGTATGACCTTTGCAATGTTGCTTAATTGTTCTCTGCAAGGCTCATAAAATCGTAATGGGTTTGGTGAGAATAAAAGTGCAATGAGCATTTTGGATGATCAGACAGGAAAATTGGCAAGGTAGAAAAGGCCATGAGTAATCCAATTGTTATTTCATTACCTTTACACACAGAGACAGACAATTATGAGCTATTGATTCAATTTATTCTTCACTGTTCTACACAATGTTTACAAATGAATAATAAAGAAATAAATCAAATGTATTGGTTGCATAAGTATTCACCACCTTTGTTTTGGCAAGCCTAAATAAGTTCAGGAGTAAAAATTGGCTTAACAATTTACATAAGTTGCATGGTCTCACTCTGTGCGCAATGATAGGCGTTAACATGATTTTTTTTATCCCTTTGTGCTTGGTGAAGGTATTAATTAATATCCCTTTGTGCATAGTAAAGTTATGAATTAATATCCCTTTGTGCTTGGTGAAGTTATGAATTAATATCCCTTTGTGCTTGGTGAAGTTATGAATTAATATCCCTTTGTGCATAGTGAAGTTTTAATTACACTTGTTGCAAGGAGTTGTCTTTGTCTTTGTTCTTTTTGGGGAGTATTTCTTTCCTTGTCCAAAAAAATAAAATACAATTTTAAAAAAAATGATCGTACGCTTGTAGACAAAGATAACAAGAAAGTGCCAAATAGACATACGTAGCTGCTCTGTTTCTGGCTCCTAAGTAACTTTGCAGAATGTTTTGTTGTTGTTCTTGTTATTTCTCACATTATTAGTCCACATTTTTGCATAATTACATGCAGCCGGAAATAACTTTTGGATATCAGAGCGGCGGTAACTCACCAGCCTTTCGACAAGAAATACAACTTTCCAGAATTGGAACCTTTGGTCGTACCCCACAAGGCAATTGAACTCATCCCAGAAGATGCTCTAAGATGCCATCAGTGGAGAAGAGGTACTTGGAGTAGACTTTTAGTCCGACTCAGGAATCGCGCACACCATCCACCACTTCTGAGTATATTACTCGCTAATGTTCAGTCCCTGGACAATAAAGTAGACGTGATCAGGGCGAGGATCTCCTTCCAGAGAGACATCAGGGACTGTATCATACTCCGTTTCACAGAATCCGGATATACAGTGCATTCGGAAAGTATTCAGACTCATTCCCTTTTTCCACATTTTGTTTACGTTACAGCCTTATTCTAAAATGGATCAAATAAAAATATATACAGAATAGCACTTAATAACAGGTTTAGACATTTTTTCAAAACAAATAAAAAAAAACAGAAATACCTTATTTACGAGTTGACAAGGTAAAAATCTGTCATTCTGCCACAGAGCAAGGCAGTTAACCTACTGTTCCCCTGGCGCTGAAGACGTGGATGTTGATTATGGCAGCCCCCCGCACCTCTCTGATTCAGACGGGTTGGGTTAAATGCGGAAGACACATTTCCGTTGAATGCATTCGGTTGTACAGCTGACTAGGTATCATCTTTCCCTTAATACGTTTTCAGACCCTTGGCTATGAGACCCGAAATTGAGCTCAGCTGCATCCTGTTTCCATTGATCATCCTTGAGATGTTTCTACAACTTGATTGGAGTCCACCTGTGGTAAATTCAATTGTTTGGACATTAATTGGAAAGGCACACACACCTGTCTCTATAAGGTCCCACGGTTGACAGGGCATATCAGAGCAAAATCCAAGCCATAAGGTCAAAGTAATTGTCCATAGAACTCCAAGACAGAATTGTGTCGAGCCTCAGGTCTGGGGAAGGGTACCAAAAAATGTCTGCAGCATTGAAGGTCCCCAAGAACACAATGGCCTCCATCATTCTTAAATGGAAGTAGTTTGGAACCACCAAGACTCCTCCTAGAGCTGACTGCCCCGGCCAAACTGAACAATTGGGGGAGAAGGGCCTTGGTCAGGGAGGTGACCAAGAACCCGATGGTCACTCTGACAGAGCTCCAGAGTTCCTCTATGCCCATCAGGGAGGTGACCAAGAACCCGATGGTCACTCTGACAGAGCTCCAGAGTTCCTCTGTGGAGATGGGAGAACCTTCCAGAAGGACAACCATCTCTGCAGCACTCCACCAATCAGGCCTTTACTGTAGAGTGGCCAGATAGAAGCAAGTTTTTAGTAAAAGGCACAAGACAGCCCGCTTGGCACCTAAATGACTCTCAGGCCACGAGAAACAATATTCCCTAGTCTGATCATGACCAAGATTTAACTCTTTGGTCTGAATGCCAAGTGTCACGTCTGGATGAAACATGGCACCATCTCTACGGTGAGACAAGGTGGTGGCAGCATCCTACTGTGGGTATGTTTTTCAGCGGCAGGGACTGGGAGACTAGTCAGGAATGAGGGAAAGATGAACGGATCAAAGTACAGAGAGATCCTTGATGAAAACCCTCTCCAGAGTGCTCAGAACCTCAGGTTCACCTTCCAACAGGACAACGACCCTAAGCACACAGCAAAGACAATACAGGAGTGGCTTCGGAGCAAGTCTCTGAATGTCAAAAATCAATAGAAGGACCTGACAATAAGTATGCAGCGACGCTCCCCATCCAACCTGACAGAGCTTGACAGAATCTGTAGAGAAGAATGGGAGAAACTACCCAAGTAGAGTTGTGTCAAGCTTGTAGTCATACAGATGGAGACTCAAGACTGTAATTGCTGCCAAAGGTGCTTAAACAAAGTACTGAGTAAAGGGTCTGAATACTTATGTATATTTATTTATTTCATTTTTTTTGAATATAATGTGTGTAGATTGATGAGGGAAAAAAAATATTTAATCCCTTTTTAGGTGAGGCTGTAATGTAACTAAATCAGGAAAAAGTCCATTGGTCTGAATACTTTCTGAATGCATTCTACAGTGCTGTCCCCCGTAAATACAGCCAGCTGGTTGTGAAGAATAAATAACTCCCATGGAAGAAGAAAGTTAGATGTGTATGTTTCATGATTAACTACTCATGGTGTGATTGTTGTATTGTACAGGAACACAAGTCCTTTTATTCACCCAACCTAGAATACCTCACAATCAAATGGTGACCATATTACCTCCAGAGAGAATTGTCTTCGGTAATTGTCACAGCTGTGTATAATCCCCCTCAAGCTGGTACCACGACGGCTCTCAAGTAACTACACTTGACTTTGTGAAAACTGACTGAGAAGGTTAAAAAGCTTCAAGTTCCTCGGCATAAACATCACTTTCAATCTGAAATGGTCCACCCAAACAAAAAGTGTGGTGAAGAAGGCGCTGAAGAAATGTGGCTTGGCCCCTAAGACCCTCACAAACTTTTAATGATTCCCCATTGAAAGCATCTTGTCGAGCTGTATGGTGCCTGGTAAGGCAACTGCACCAACCGCAAACTGCAGGGCTCTCCAGACCGCAGGGCTCTTGCAGGCGGTCTGCACAATGCATCACCGGGGGCACCCTGCCTGCCCTCCAGGACATCTACAGCACCTGGTGTCACAGGAAGGCCAAGAATATCATCAAGGACCACAGCCACTTGAGCCACATCCTGTTTACCCCTCTACCATGCAGAAGGCGAAGTCAGTACAGGTGCATCAAAGCTGGGACCGAGAGACTGAAAGACATCTATCTCAAGGCCATCAGACTGTTAAATAGCCATCACTAGCCAGGCTCCACCCAGTACCCTGCCCTGAACTTAGTCACTAGCCAGCCAACACCCGGTTACTCAACCCTGCACCTTGGAGGCGGCTACTCCATGTACATAGACATGGAACACTGGTTACTTTAATAATGTTTACAACTGTTTTACCCATTTGTATATACTGTATTCTAGTCAAGGCCATCCTGTTAAACTTTTACAGTACATATTCTATTTTATCCTAAGTATTCTTCTGATAGACAGTACAACATATTCAATCAACATACTGTCCATTATGTCTATATATCCCATCACATATGGCTTGCAAAAGTCACCCCCTTTGGCATTTTCCCTATTTTGTTGCCTTACAACCTGGCAAATAAATATATTTTGGGGGGGGTTGTATCATTTGAATTACACAACATGCCTACAACTTTGAAGATCAACAAATATTTTTAATTGTGAAACAAACAAGAAATAAGACAAAAAAACGTAAAACTTGAGCATACATAACTATTCACCTCTTCAAAGTCAATACTTTAAGAGCCACCTTTTTCAGCAAATACATCTGTAAGTCTCATGGGGTTATCTTTTTACGGCTAGGGGTTCTGCTAGCGGAACGTTTCGACAACATCCGCTAAAATTGCAGAGCGCGAAATTCAAAAAAAATTAGAAATATTTAACTTTCGTACAATCACAAGTGCAATACACCAAAATAAAGCTTAACTTCTTGTTCATCCAGCCACCATGTCAGATATCAAAAAGGCTTTACCGCAAGAGCAAACCATGCTATTATCTGAGGACAGCACCCCATCAATCAAACACATGACAATCATATTTCAACCCGTCAGGCGCGACACAAAATTCAGAAATAACGGTATAATTCATAACTTACCTTTGAAGATCTTCTTCTGTTGGCACTCCAATATGTCCCATAAACATCGCAAATGGTCCTTTTATTCGATTGATACCGTCGTTATATCCCCAAAATTTCAATTTATTTGGCGCGTTTGATTCAGAAAAACACCTGTTCCAACTCTCCTAATATGACATACACATTACACATTGTCTAATAAATTACCTGTAATCTTTGTCCAAACATTCCAAACAACTTTCTGTGGGATGTTCAAAGTTTCGGATATTATCTTATAACCTAACCCTGATCTGTACTCCTCCACAACTTTGTCCCTGACTTTGTTGGAGAGCTCCTTGCTCGTCATGGTGCTGCTTGCTTGCTTGCTTGCTTGGTGGTGGTGGTGCTGCTTGCTTGCTTGGTGGTGGTGCTGCTTGCTTGCTTGCTTGCTTGCTTGCTTGCTTGCTTGCTTGCTTGCTTGCTTGGTGGTGGTGGTGGTGGTGGTGCTGCTGCTGCTGCTGCTGCTTGCTTGGTGGTGCCGCTTGCTTAGTGGTGTTGCAGACTCTGGGGCCTTTCAGAACAGGTGTTTATATACTGAGATCATGTGACAGATCATGTGATGCTTAGATTGCACACAGGTGGACTTTATTTAACTAATCATGTGACTTCTGAAGGTAATTGGTAGCACAATATCTTATTTAGGGGATTCATAGCAAAGGGGGTGAATAGATATGCACACACCACTTCAGTTTTATTATTTTTTTAAATTTTAAAACATTTATTTTTTCCATTTCACTTCACCAATTTTGACTATTTTGTGTATGTCCATTACATGCAATCCAAATAAAAATCTATTTATATTACAGATTTCAATGCAACAAAATCGGAAAAACACCAAGTGGGTTGACTACTTCTGCAAGGCACTGTATACGCAGGAGATGATTGTGGACTACAAGAAAAGGAGGACCGAGCATGTCTCCATTCTCATCGACGGGGCTGAGGTGGAGCAAGTTCGAGAGTTTGAAGTTCCTTGGTGTCCACTTCCCCAATAAACTATCCTGGCCCAAACATACCAAAAACAGTCATAAAGTGGGCACGACAAACACTATTTCCTCTCATGAGATGGAAATCATTTGGAATGGGTCCTCAGATCCTCAAAAGGTTCTACAGCTGCACAATCGAGAGCATCCTGACTGGTTGCGTCACTGCCCGGTATGGCAATTGCTCGGCATCGGACCACAAGGCACTACTGAAGGTAGTGCGTACAGCCCAAGTACATCAATGGGGTCAAGCTTCCTGCCATCCAGGACCACTATACCAGGCAGTGTCAAATGAAGGCCCTACAAATTGTCAAAGACTCCAGCCACCCTAGTCATAGACTGTTCGCTCTGCTACCGCACGGCAAGCGGTACCGGAGCGCCAAGGCTAGGTCCAAGAGGCTTCTTAAAAGCTTCTACCCCCTAGTGTAGTTTCCACACTTACCATTCTCTGTGGTGAAAAGCGTAAATCATCTACTTCCGTCGAGGAGTCTCATTTTGGGCTAATTGTCTTGTTCTGGGGCAGAACCACAGATTTTTTAATTGTCAGCTCAGGGATTCAATCTAGCAACCTTTCGGTTACTGGTAAGTCGCTCTAACCACTAGGCTACCTGCCACCCCAGATGATGAGAGGATAAGAGGCGATCCATGATTTCAATCAAGATGTTAATGAGTGAGCGAGGAAGGACGTAAACAATACAACTATTTTTTCAGCACTTTTGAAATGTACAGGGACAGAATTCAGGGGATATAAGCAGACAATGAAATATCTTACAATATTTGATGATGACATTTCTCTAAAACAGGCTACAGGCTAAATGTGCACCACCAAGTCAGAACAACAAGCTAAGTTATTAGAGGAATAGGGAGCAAATTACTAGGATGAGGCACATGGGCTACTAACAGCTTACTACACAACGAACACTTAGTATTGCTTTCTCAGCTACGGTATACATATCTCCCCAGCATATTACATAATTTATGCATCAACATACAAGACATATTTGGACACACCTTGTTGTGTGTGCTAACTTCAACAGGAAGGTGGCGTGGCGGTCTTTTGCAATTTTTTTCATCAAACCTTATCATCAAAGTCTGGCACTCTCTGGATTTATGGTGCTTTCAAGACAACTGGGAACTCAGAAATAAACAAGGTTGAATCATGATCTCAGTGATCTTCAGGTCAAAGCTATAGAAAGGGCACTGAGTCCCCGAGTTGGATCACCGTTAAAAAAATATTTTCCAATCTGAGCTCGTTTTGGGCGAGTTCCCAGTTGTATTAAAATCACGGAAGTCTGAGATTTCCCAATTCCGAGTTTCCAGTTGTTTCAAATGCAGCAGAAGTCATGCTGGTTGGACAGCAAGGCCAATGTTGAATGTTTATCATTTTATGCTTGGAAAAGAGACCCTTAAATGCAGACATGTACCACACACCCACTCCGCTGAATAGCAGGCTAGTGATTGCTTTACAATTCTTTCAGTTAGCCACTGGTTCCTTCCAAACTATTCATTGTTGAATTTGCCATTTCCAACTTCTTGTGTAATGTTTATGTCCTATGGCCGATGCACTGATATGTTTTATCTATAATTTCTCTTCATATGACAAGGATTGAAAAGGATTTGCCAGTAGATTGTCGACTTGATTCATGATGATACTTAGCTTGCTAGCTAAGATTTTGAAAGTATGATGTTGACATGATCAGTCCATTTAAAGCTACGGTACATATAACTGATTTGACTTAATTTTATCTGTGGCCAATGACCCCAAGCCTTCTTGGATGGGCACTTCTAATGTAACTCTATGGGACTCGATCTTTTCGAGCTCTCCCCGTATATTTTGTGGTGACGTACTGTCCCCATGAGTGACATTACCAACATTAACAACCCCTACGCTCTGTATATTCCGCTGGCTTTCCCACCACCACAGAAAGCCCTGAGCTTTGCTGAGAAACCTGCATTTTGGAGCTGCCTTACTCAAGAAAGCCAACAAGAGACCATGTTTGAATGCGACTTTATTAACTTAGATTTTGTATTTTTTTGTACATTGTTTGCAAACTGATATGTGACACGTTTTAATATCAAAATAACATGCAAAACAGGCCTTGCCCCACCTGCTCTGAATGACGGTTTATCACTGGAAACCGACTTGCTAAAGTCAATAAATTATAAACTGGGCATACTTGAACTAGTCAGAAAAGATATAAAGGAGTTGAAGGAGAGCCTAGAGATGATGATGAGAAAGCTGCGACAATGGAGAAAGAAACAAAACAAGCTAAAAGGTACTGCCAATACGAATGAAAAGGACATGAATGAAAAAGGAGAACATGTTTCTGAGAGAAGCGTGACTTGAAATACAGACTAGATCAGACTAGATCTATGAGAGAAAATATGTTACTTACTGGTATCAAAGAAAAAGAGGGTGAAGATCCTGAAAATGTGATGAAATAATTATTTCTTACAGCGTTACAGATCACAGGCGATACTGTCGACAAAATCAAACTCAAACTGTATACTGTTTTGACAGAGAGGACAGAGACATAAGCGCTCAATCATTCCCAAATTTGCAATCTTGAAAGATGAAATAACGGTTAAAAGCCTGTGTAAAGACTCTCTGGCACAAAAATAGGCACAAAAATAGACATGAATGATCAGTTCCCGAAGGAAAATGCAGAAAAGCGCAAAGTTCTGTACCCGCTCTTCAAGGTGAATAGATTTATAGGGAAACGTGTAGCTCTCGTAATCAGTGAACTGTACATTGATAACCAATTGTTTCCGAGACACCAAGAGTACTCCATGGCTATTCAAAATAATACAAAGTTCCCATAAAGGAGTACTGGTACTCCCAATGGTACACCCAATACTATCCATAGTAGGGATTGTAATAGAAAAATAGGAAAACAATTAATTACAACAATCGATGAAGAAATAAACTACAAATACACTATACCATTCAAGATAAGGAATGTTGTAAACTAATTAGTATTCAACTTTCTATTTATAATATTTATAAAAAGATCAAATATATAATTAGAAGAAAGGATCATGTTTGAACTAATACATCTTCAAAATTAAGGAACTGGAACACAAAAGTATTCAAAAGCCTGTATTTAAAATTTGTATTTATTTTATTTAATCTTTATTTAACCAGGTAGGCCAGTTGAGAACAAGTTCTCATTTACAACTGCGACCTGGCCAAGATAAATCAAAGCAGTACTGTCACGTTCTGACCTCTATTTCTGTTGTTTTGTATTTATTTAGTATGGTCAGGGCGTGAGTTGGGTGGGCAGTCTATGTTTGTTTTTCTATGTTTTGGGGCATTTCTATGTTTTCGGCCTAGTATGGTTCTCAATCAGAGGCAGGTGTCATTAGTTGTCTCTGATTGAGAATCATACTTAGGTAGCCTGGGTTTCACTGTGTGTTGGTGGGTGATTGTTCCTGTCACTGTGTTTGTTGTCACAGGATACGACTGTTTTGCGTTTTCACATTTCTTGTTTTTGTTAGTTTGTTCATGTGTAGTGATTTATTAAAACATGAATAACCACCACGCTGCGCTTTGGTCCGCTTCTCTTCCTCCTACAGACGAACGCCCTTACAGAATCACCCACCGCAACAGGACCAAGCAGCGTGTCAACAGGCAGGAGCAGCAGGAGAAGCAACAGCGGCAGCAGGAGATACGTAGTAAGGAATTCTGGACATGGGAGGAAATCCTCGACGGGAGAGGACCCTGGGCTAAGCCAGGAGAATATTGCCGCCCCAAGGCCGAGCTGGAGGCAGCAAAAGCAGAGAGGCGGCATTCTGAGAAGCAAGCACGGCGGCGCGGACGGAAGCCCGAGAGTCAGCCCCAAAAATTTATTGGGGGGGGGCACAGGGGGAGTGTGGCAGAGTCAGGAGTCAGACCTGAGCCAACTCCCCCCGTTTATCGTGAGGAGCCAAGGAGGAGCTCAGAACCAGAGCTGGTGTTGGAGGTGAGCGAAGCAGAGACTGTGAAGGAGTTAATGGGGAAATTGGAGGAGAGTGATATGAGGGACTTGCTGGTTTGGTGCATGAGGCACGACATTCGCCCGACGGAGCGTGTCAGGGATTTAATGGCACCGGGGTCAGCTCTCCATACTCATCCTGAGGTACGAGCGAGGGGTCTGGTGAAGACTGTGCCAGCCTCACGCACCAGGCCTCCTGTGCATCTCCCTAGCCTTGCACGTCCTGTGCCATCTCAGCACTACAGTGCTCCTAGCAGTGCTAACTGTGGCGGGCGTGGTGCTGGTCAGGCACCGTGTTATGCAGTTGTGCGCACGGTGTCCCCAGTACGCGTGCTTAGCCCGGTGCGCTACATCCCAGCTCCCCACATCTGCCGGGCTAGGGTGAAGATCCAGCCAGGGCGGTTGGTGCCAGCCCTGCTCTCAAGATCTCCAGTACGCCTTCACGGTCCGGTCTATCCGTCACCACCTCCACGCACCAGCCCTCCGGTGGCAGCCCCCCGTACCAGGCTGTCTCTCCGGCCCATCCTTACAGGGGCTTCCTCCTGTCCAGCGCTGCCGGAGTCTCCCGCCTGTCCGGCGCCTCTGCCGGAGCCTCCCGCCTGTCCGGCGCCTCTGCCGGAGCCTCCCGCCTGTCCGGCGCCTCCCGCCTGTCCGGCGCCGCTGCCGGAGCCTCCAGCCTGTCCGGCGCCGCTGCCGGAGCCTCCCGCCTGTCCGGCGCCGCTGCCGGAGTCTCCCGCCACTCCGGCGCTACCAGGGCCTTCCTCTTCTCCAGCGTTGCCGGAGCTTCCCGTCTGCCCAGCGCCAGCTGAGCTTCCCGTCTGCCCAGCGCCAGCTGAGCCTCCCGTCTGCCCAGCGGCGCCAGCGCCGTCCGTCTGCCCAGCGCCGCCAGCGCCGTCCGTCTGCCCAGCGCCGCCAGTGCCGCCCGTCTGCCCAGTGCCGCTCGTCTGCCCAGCGCCGCCAGTGCCGCCCGTCTGCCAGGAGCCGCCAGTGCCGCCCGTCTGCCAGGAGCCGCCAGTGCCGCCCGTCTGCCAGGAGCCGCCAGTGCCGCCCGTCAGCCTGGGGCCGCCAGTGCCGCCAGTCAGCCAGGAGCCGCCAGTGCCGCCCGTCAGCCAGGGGCCGCCAGTGCCGCCAGTCAGCCAGGGGCCGCCAGTGCCGCCAGTCAGCCAGGGGCCGCCAGTGCCGCCAGTCAGCCAGGGGCCGCCAGTGCCGCCAGTCAGCCAGGGGCCGCCAGTAAGCCAGGGGCCGCCAGTGCCGCCAGGGGCCGCCAGTAAGCCAGGGGCCGCCAGTGCCGTCAGTCAGCCAGGGGCCGCCCGAGCAGCTGCCCCTCTGTCCAGAGCAGCTGTCGCCCCTCTGTCCCAAGCTGCTGCCGCCCCTCTGTCCCGAGCAGCTGTCCCTCTGTCCCGAGCAGCTGTCCCTCGGTCCCGAGCAGCTATCGCCCCTCTGTCCCGAGCTGCTATCGCCCCTCTGTCCCGAGCAGTTGTCCCTCTGTCCCGAGCAGTTGTCCCTCTGTCCCGAGCAGCTGCTTCACCTCAGTCCCGAGCTGCCCCTCTGTCCTGAGCAGCCCCTCTGTCCAGTGGGGTCATTGAGAGGGGTGGCCATGGTGAGTAAGCCAGGGAGGCGGACAATAAGGCGGACTAAGACAATGGTGAAGTGGGGTCCGCGTCCCGCGCCAGAGCCGCCACCGCGGACAGACGCCCACCCAGACCCTCCCCTATAGGTCAAGGTTTTGCGGCCGGAGTCCGCACCTTTGGGGGGGGGTACTGTCACGTTCTGACCTCTATTTCTGTTGTTTTGTATTTATTTAGTATGGTCAGGGCGTGAGTTGGGTGGGCAGTCTATGTTTGTTTTTCTATGTTTTGGGGCATTTCTATGTTTTCGGCCTAGTATGGTTCTCAATCAGAGGCAGGTGTCATTAGTTGTCTCTGATTGAGAATCATACTTAGGTAGCCTGGGTTTCACTGTGTGTTGGTGGGTGATTGTTCCTGTCACTGTGTTTGTTGTCACAGGATACGACTGTTTTGCGTTTTCACATTTCTTGTTTTTGTTAGTTTGTTCATGTGTAGTGATTTATTAAAACATGAATAACCACCACGCTGCGCTTTGGTCCGCTTCTCTTCCTCCTACAGACGAACGCCCTTACAAGTACGACAAAAACAACACAGAGCTACACATGGGATAAAAAAACGTACAGTCAATAACACAATGGAAAAAGCTGTTTACAGTGTGTGCAAATGAAGTAAGGAGGTAAGGCAATAAATAGGCCAATAGTGGCAAAGTAATTACAATTTAGCAATTTACGCTGGAGTGATATGTGTGCAGATGAGGATGTGCAAGTAATACTGGTGTGCAAAAGAGAACAAAAACAAAACAAATATTGGGATGAGGTAGGTATTTGGTTGGATGGCTATTTACAGATGGGCTGTGCACAGCTGCAGCGATCGATAAGCTGCTCTGACAGCTGACGCTGAAAGTTAGTGTGGGAGATATACTGTAAGACTCCAACTTTTTTTGCGATTCGTTCCAGTCATTGGCAGCAGAGAACTGGAAGGAAAGGCGGCCAAAGAGGTGTTTTTTACCAAGCAAAGACTTATAGATGACCTTGAGCAAATGGGTTTGGCAACAAATATGTTGTGAGGGCCAGCCAACAAGAACATACAGGTCTCAGTGGTGGGTAGTATATTGGGATTGGGTGACAAAATGGATGGCACTGTGATAGACTGCATCCAATTTTCTGAGTGGTGTTGGAGACTATTTTGTAAATGACATCGCCGAAGTCAAGGATCAGTAGGATCGGTAGTCAGTTTTACGAGGATATGTTTGGCAGCATGAGTGAAGGAGGCTTTGTGGCAAAATAGGATGCCAAATCTAGATTTAACTTTGGATTGGAGATGCTTAATGTGAGTCTAGCCAGACACCTAGGTATGTATAGTTGTCCAGAGTAGTGATGCTAGTCGGGCGGGCGGGTGCAGGCAGCGATCGGTTGAAAAGCATGCATTTAGTTTTACTAGCATTTAAGAGCAGTTAGAGGCCACGGAAGGAGTGTTGTATGGCATTGAAGCTCGTTTGGTGGTTTGTTAACACAGTGTCCAAAGAAGGGCCAGATGTATACAGAATGGTTTCGTCTGCGTGGAGATGGATCAAAGAATCACCCGCAGCAAGAGTGACATCATTGATATATACAGAGAAAAGAGTCAGCCCTTGAATTGAACCCTGTGGCACCCCCATAGAGACTGCCAGAGGTCCGGACAACAGGCTCTCCGATTTGACACACTGAACTCTATCTGAGAAGTAGTTAGTGAACCATGCAAGGCAGTCATTAGAGAAACCAAGGCTGTTGAGTCTGCCGATAAGAATGTTGTGATTGACAGAGTCGAAAGTCTTGGCCAGGTCGAAGAAAACAGCTGCACAGTACTGTCTTTTATTGATGGCGGTTATGATATAGTTTAGAACCTTGAGCATGGCTGAGGTGCACCTGTGACCAGCTCGGAAACCAGATTGCATAGCGGAGAAGGCACGGTGCGATTCGAAATGGTCAGTCATCTGTTTGTTAACTTGGCTTTCAAAGGCTTTAGAAAGACAGGGCAGGATGTATATAGGTCTGTAACAGTTTGGGTCTAGAGTGTCTCCCCTTTTGAAGAGGGGGATGACCACGGCCGCTTTCCAATCCTTAGGAATTTCAGACGATACGAAAGAGAGGTTGGACAGACTAGCAATAGGGGTTGCAACAATGGTGGTGGATAATTTTAGGAAGAGATGGTCCAGATTGTCTTGCCCAGCTGATTTGTAGGGATCCAGATTTTGCAGCTCTTTCAGAATATCAGCTGTCTGGATTTGGGTGAAGGAGAAGTGTGGGGGGTGCAGAGCTGTTGGCCGGGGTTGGGGAAGCCAGGTGGAAAGCATGGCCAGCCGTGGAGAAATGCTTATTGAAATTCTCGATCATCATGGATTTATCAGTGGTGACAGTGTGTCCTAGTCTCAGCGGGCACCTGGGAGGTACTCTTATTCTCCATGGTACTCTTATTCTCCAGTGTCCCAAAACTTGCTGGAATTCGTGCTGCAGGATGCACATTTCTGTTTGAAAAAGCTGGCCTTTGCTTTCCTAACTGACTATCTGTAGTGGTTCTTGACTCCTCTAAAAAGTTGCATATCGCTTGGACTATTCGAAGCTTGTGCAGTACGCCAATGGGTATTATTGTGCTGGTCAATGGCAGCCAGGTCTGGATTGAACCAAAGGCTATATCTGTTCTTAGTTCTACATTTCTATAACCGGTCTATAACAAGCGGCAACAGTGAGGGACTTATTTCTGGAGAGAATGATCTTTAAAAGAAGAAGCTCAAACTGTTTGAGCATAGACCTGGGATAGTATGACAGAACTCTGCAGGCTCTCTCTACAGTAGATTGCAATTCCGCCCCCTTTAGCAGTTCCGCCCCCTTTCTGTCTTGATGGAAAATGTTGTAGTTGGGGATGGAAATTTCAGAATTTTTGGTGGCCTTCCTAAGCCAGTTGTAGCGGATGTCGTCTGGATAAAGAGAGGAGGACCAAGGTTCCAGGGTGGTAAGTGTTCATGTCTTTTTAATAAAGAAACTGAACACTGGAACAAAACAATAAACGATGTGAACAAAATGAAACAGTACCGTGTGGCCCAAACACTCACATGGAAACAAACACCCACAAACCAAAAGTGAAACCCAGGCTACCTAAGTATGATTCTCAAACAGGGACAACAATTGACAGATTACTCTGATTGAGAACCATACTAGGCTGAACTCAAAAACCAACATAGAAAAACAAACATAGACTGCCCACCCCAACTCACGCCCTGACCATACTAAAGCAAAGACAAAAACAAAGGAACTAAGGTCAGAACGTGACACCAGTATTCAGACACGGCTAGGACTTCAGGGTTAGCGGAGTGTGCTAAAGCAGTGAATAAAGCAAACTTAGGGAGGAGGCTTCTGATGTTAAAATGCATGAACCCAAGGTAGGAATCAACATGGTAGGGATAACACACAGCAAACAAAGGACATAGAAGGCATTTTGTAATGGTTATCCTTGAAAAGCCTACATTTTTATGCATTTTATTTGTTAATTAAGATACGCAAGATTTTTGTTATATATACAGTACCCGTCAAAAGTTTGGATACACCTACTCATTCCAGGGTTTTCTTTATGTTTTCTGTTTTACAATGTAGAATAATAGTGAAAACAGCTGTGCCATATAGACTGCAAAATAGTTTTCAATGTACCAATTCCATGATGCAGTGGTCTAAGGCACTGCATCTCAGCGCAAGAGGCATCACTACAGTCCCTGGTTTGAATCCAGGCTGTATCACATCCGGCTGTGATTGGGAGTCCCGTAGGCCGGCGCACAATTGGCCCAGCATCGTCTAGGTTTGGCCGGGGTAGGCCGTCATTGTAAATAAGATTTTGTTCTTAACTGACTTGGCTAGTTAAATAAAGAAAGTATTAACTGATATGCAAAACAAAAATGGATTCAAAACTTTAAACTTTTCAATTATTTCACAAAATTCTTGTAACCAAAAAATGTTACAGTAGGTATATAGGTATATTTATGATAGGCTCTATATTTTGGGGGACCAGCTCGGGCTTGTATCGCTAGTTAAAACTTCTTAGGGCTGCAATCCCGTTAACGGGATGATATGACAACAGCCAGTGAAAGTGCAGGGCGCCAAATTCAAAACAACAGAAATCTCATAATTAAAATTCCTCAAACATGTATCTTATACCCTTTTAAAGGGTAATCTTGTTGATAATTCCACCACAGTGTCCAATTTCAAGTAGGCTTTACAGAGAATGTACCACAAACGATTATATTAGGTGACCACCAATTTACAGAAAAACCCAGCCATTTTTCCAGCCAAAGAGAGGAGTCACAAAAAGCACAAATAGAGATAAAATGAATCATTAACCTTTGATGAGCTTCATCAGATGACACTCATAGGACTTCATGTTACACAATACATGTATGTTCTGTTTGATAAAGTTCATATTTATATAAAAAAATCTGAGTTTACATTGGCGCGTTACGTTCACTAGTTCCAAAAACATACGGTGATATTGCAGAGAGCCACATCATTTTATAGAAATACTCATCATAAATGTAGATGATAATACAAGTTATAAGGGCCTCCCGGGTGGCACAAGGGCGCTGTACTGCAGCGCCAGCTGCGCCACCAGAGACTCTGGGTTTGCGCCCAGGCTCTGTCGCGACCGGGAGGTCTGTGGGGCGATGCACAATTGGCCTAGCGTCGTCCGGGTTAGGGAGGTGCACGGTGTTTCCTTCGACACATTGGTGCAGCTGGATTCCCGGTTGGATGGCGCTGTGTTCTTCTCAGGTTTTTGCCTGCCATATGCGTTCTGTTATACTCACAGACATCATTCAAACAGTTTTAGAAACTTCAGAGTGTTTTTTATCCGATACTAACAATACTATGCATATACTAGCAACTGGGACTGAGGAGCAGGCCGTTTACTCTGGGCACCTCTTGGCACCTTTCATCCAAGCTACTCAATACAGCCCATTCAGCCATAAGAAGTTTTAACACAGATGGGAGAAAAACTCCCCATTTCTCTTCACCTCGCTTCAAATCAAAAGTTGCAAATTGAAACTCATTCTTCAAAATGCCATTTTGTTATCAAATTGAATTGTACTACTGGTAGAGAGGAGAAGAGAAGACAGGAGAGGAGCAGAAGAGAGGAGAGGAGGAGATGAGAGAGGAGGAGATGAGATAACAGAGGAGGAGAGCAAGAGAAGAGAGGAGAGAGAAGGATAAGAGAGAGCAGAGGAGGAGAGAGGAGGAGAGGAGGATAGGATAGGAGAGAGGAGGAGAAGAGAGCAGAGTAGAGGAGGAGAGAGGAGAGAGGAGGAGAAGAGAGAGCAGAGGAGAGGAGGAGAGAGGAGAGGAGAGAGGAGAGAGGAGAAGAGAAAGCAGAGGAGGAGAGGAGAGGAGAGGAGGAGAGTTCCAGGACTACAGTGACAGATACTCAGGTTCACAATGCTGCAAGCACCACACACAGGCTTTCTCAGCTTTCAATATACATCAGGGGGTTATTCTTTAATGCAATAGGATTATAGTGACTTTCGCAGTAATGGCCTGACAGGGTGGCGATAAGAGCAATAAAGGAGGGTTTTCTTTTTAAATCACGACAGATGTTTATTATCAGTGGCGTATGAAAGAGAGAAAACAATATCACACTATAAAACACATTTCCGCTGTGCTTCCAAAACAAGTCTTCCTGTTGTTAAAACAAAAGACAATCCAAAATGCATTAAGTGGGATCATGAACTGATTACCAGCAAGAGGAATATCTTGTCTTCTTAGAAATAAAAAAATACATTTTTCTGAAAAAAAGGAAGCTTCCACATGAGCTATAGCAATGTTTCAGTCTGCGTGGAAGTTAAGCAGACCTCTTCAACTCTGGTTTAGGATTTCAGACACGCCTCCACTGTCTATGCCAGTGGTTCTGAGGGTTTCACTTGAGGGCCTGCTTAACGGTGTGACGCAGAAGGGCAGACAAAGCCTAAACTGTCTGAGCAAGCAAACACACAGAGACGGAGACACCCACAGTTTTTAAAATGCAAAAGCATGATATAACTGGTTAGCATGAGAGATCTTAATCACCCTTTCTGACTAAAACAGCATATTTTGACTAGAGCTGTCCCCCTGACACACACACTACCATTACATTCACAAGGATTTGATGTCAACTAAGAAGGAACATTTCTGAACTTTCAGGGAACTCTAAAGCTGGGAATTAGGCAAAAATCTGGTTAATAGTAGTACACTGTATAGGAAATAGAGTCCCATTTGGGATGCATGCATGCTTTATCACTCCCCTTTTCCCTCTGTATATCATATTTGACACGGGTAAAAAATACACGTTGATCTACAATAATTACAGCAGTGCATCTTTATAGACCAATGGAATACAAATCTGAAAGTTATCTAAATTGACATTTAGCCATATAGTAGATGTGCTGGTGTCAGTATTTGTTGTTTCTATCGTAATAAAACCAAAACTTACACACATATAACAATTGATGCAGAATGGCTGTTCTGTGGCTCGGTGGGTTATTGTGTGGGTCTTTGCCTGATAGTGCCTGCTATGCTGCCAGACATATTTATCATAGAGGATAAGCAGTATATTTTCTGACCAGTATGGCTTTAATAATTTTGAGCCAAAAGGATGTATTACAGTAAATCCTGGGCAGAGCCTCTCTTATCCACTTCAGTGTAAACAGCCTTAGAAAGAGAGAGAGAGAGAGGGAATGGGGAGAGAGAGAGACGGTGATTCCCAAACCAGCCCCTCGCCCCTACCAACTCGCTCAGAGCCCTCCGTTGTTGTCATGATCGTTTAGAGATGGATTGGACCAAGGTGCAGCATGGTGGGCGTACATCTTTATTTTATTTAAATTACAGCAAAAAAATAAATACAAAATGAACGTAAAGCTACATGCAGTGCAGAAAGCAACTAAACACAAACAAGATCCCACAAACTAAAGGTGGAAAAAAGGCTGCCTAAGTATCATCCCCAATCAGAGGCAACAATAGACAGCTGCCTCTGATTGGGAACCATACCCGGTCAACAAAGAAATAGAAAACCTAGAATGCCCACCCAAATCCACCCCGACCTAACCAAATGAGAAATAAAAAGTCTCTCTAAGGTCAGTGCGTGACAGTTGTCACATGTTGCTGACAAAACTCAGAGGATGACTTCCAGAGAGTGGCGAGGGGATCAATAAACCAATCAATTTCAGGACACACTTTTAAATAATAAAATGAGCATCAAATTCAAATAAACAAATCCTCGTCCTTTCACAAGATATAAAGCTCAGTAAAAATTAAACATTTAATTTGGGAGGTATTTCATCTTTTACGTGTCAAGTGTATAAAAAAATTCTAGCGTCTACCTTTTTCCAGTACAAATCATCTATTCCATTCTGCACTCCTTTTCTGTCTCCATCTATCTATCCCTTTCCCCTATCTCTTAATCTCCCTCGCTAACCCTACTGCTCCTTGCACTCCTTAACATAAACATCACACTTTACAGCTTTAACTCTCCTTCTTCTCTCTTCATCCTCCAACTCTCCTTCTCCTCTTCATCCTCCACCTCTCCTTCTCCTCTTCATCCTCCACCTCTCCTTCTCCTCCTCATACTCCACCTCTCCTTATTCTCTCTTCATCCTCCAACTCTCCGTCTCCTCTTCATCCTCCACCTCTCCTTCTCCTCTTCATCCTCCACCTCTCCTTCTCCTCGTCATCCTCCACCTCTCCTTCTCGTCGTCATACTCCACCTCTCCTTCTCCTCTCTTCATCCTCCAACTCTCCTTCTCCTCTTCATCCTCCAACTCTCCTTCTCCTCTTCATCCTCCACCTCTCCTTCTCCTCTTCGTCCTCCACCTCTCCTTCTCCTCTTCATCCTCCACCTCTCCTTCTCCTCCTCATACTCCACCTCTCCTTCTCCTCGTCATCCTCCACCTCTCCTTCTCCTCATCATACTCCACCTCTCCTTCTCCTCTCTTCATCCTCCAACTCTCCTTCTCCTCTTCATCCTCCAACTCTCCTTCTCCTCTTCATCATCCACCTCTCCTTCTCCTCTTCATCCTCCACCTCTCCTTCTCCTCTCTTCATACTCCACCTCTCCTTCTCCTCGTCATCCTCCACCTCTCCTTCTCCTCTCTTCATCCTCCACCTCTCCTTCTCCTCGTCATACTCCACCTCTCCTTCTCCTCGTCATACTCCACCTCTCCTTCTCCTCGTCATACTCCACCTCTCCTTCTCCCCGTCATACTCCACCTCTCCTTCTCCTCGTCATACTCCACCAGTGCCTTCAATCCCTTACCCCTGTCTGATCAAATAAAATAAAATTTGACTCCCAGGCTCTCCTCCCAAACTCCACATAAAGACCCTTCCTAGCATCCTGACGTCCTATTTTCACAGTTTTTCCTCTGTATCCTTCTCTGGGTCCCAGGGATAGACTTCTCTCTCTCACTATGTTTCCACTTCACAGAACCCCAGTTAGACCTTCTTCTGATGGCTGCAGCAGCCTCTGTTTGTGTGTGTGAGTGTTTGTGGGCACTCTCTAATAGCCAGAGTGGTGGAGGTGGAACCTCTTCCCACACACACACTAATGGGCAGCTCTGAGGTTTTACACGCAGTAGTACCGCCAGTAGCCAAAGACACACGGGTTCTCACTTCTTGGCATAAAGTAAAGGTGTTGGCTAGACAGTTGCTGGACCTGGGTTCAACTCCAGGTTGGGGCTACTCCCTAAGTTCCTTAAAACATACCTCCGTGGTTGGTTTCATTGACTCTCAGCTTAAACTGCCCCGATTTTAGCTACAACTTACAAGACCGTTGGAGAGGATCATCTTGAGAAACGTGAGGTGTAGAATCACTGATCTACAAATAGTATTCTCTGCCAAATAATAGGCTTCATGCAATTAAGATTTGTGGCGTTACGCCTCCTATGGCTTAGGTGATCCCCCCACCAAACACACACGCACAACCAGACATTATTTGATTGATTGAAGGCCACTTGTGTCAATTAAAGAACATTTCCTAGAATGTTCTACCTGCAGAAAACCAAGTGGATAATTCAGGAAATACCACAAAAACCAGTGAAAACAACTGGCCCTAACAATGTGACATAATGCTGTGAGACCTGGGGTGCATGTATCAAGGGTCTCAGAATAGAAGTGCTGATCTAGGACCCGGTTCCCCCTGGCCATGTGATCGTATTCATTACGATGTAAAAGGAAAAACTGATCCTAAATAAGCACTCCTACTTTGAGGTGCTTGATACATACAGCTCCTTGCTGCGGTTTCATGTGATAAATTATGACAAAGCCAGTGAGATTGAGAGGTTAAGATCAAAAGGTGAGCTATAGTATGAATAATAACAGTAAGTCATGTTTTCTATTCTCCATGGGTCCAATCTTAACCTCAGATAAGATGCTACATTTCAGCTTTCCTGCAAATCTACCATTGACTTCAATGCATGATTTGTTTTAGTTTTAGGTTTTAGTTCCACGCTCGTATTAAACGCTTGAAAAGTCTGAAACACATTTTTCCTGATTGGACTGTGTCCATCCCCCACACTGCCAATTAAATACTAGACTATATTTGAATTGTGTGTCGGGCCTACTCAAAGTTTAAAGTGATAGGCTGTGTAGTTGGAGCTGTGTGTACAGTTCAATGGTTGGCGATAACTAGCAATATGAATTCAAACTGCACGAAAGCCTTTGATCACAAACACGATCTTCTTAGACCCACAGCTACTTGTGGTTATTTGCAGCTCAGTTGGTAGAGCATGGTGCTTGTAACGGCAGGGTAGTGAGTTAAATTCCCAGACCAATACGAACACATTTATGGACGCATGACTAAGTCGCTTAAGATAAAAGTGACCGCTAAATGGCATATATTATATGGGTCTACAATACGAGAGGTAAGCGGGTATTAAAAGGTAATAAATTATGTTGATTTATTAATGAAAATGTCCTCTTCGTGCTTTATTTGAATGTGCAAAACACACTAAGGCCCAATTCTTCAAATCAAATCAAATTGTATTGGTCACATACACATGGTAAGCAGATGTTATTGCGAGTGTAGCGACATGCTTGTGCTTCTAGTTTCGACAGTGCCGCAGTGTCTAACAAGTAAGATCTAACAATTCTACAACAAAACCTAATGTCTAACAAATTCCACAAAAAACTTTATACACACAATCTAGTAAAGGAATGGGATAAGAATTTTTAAGTATAAAATATACGGATGAGCAGTGACAGAGCGGCTAAGATGCAATAGATAGTAAAGAATAGATAGTGAAGGACACAGTATACATTATATACATATGAGATGAGTAATGCAAGATATGTAAATATTCTTAAAGTGGCATTATTAAAGTGACTAGTGTTGCATTTATTAAAGTGGCCAATGATATCAAGTCTGTAGGTAGGCAGCCGCCTCTCTGTGCTAGCGGTGGCTGTTAAACAATCTGATGGCCTTGAGATAGAAACTGTTTTTCAATCTCTATGTCCCAGCTTTGATGTACCTGTACAGACCTCGCCATCTGGATGGAAGTGCGGTAAACAGGCAGTGGCTCGGGTGGTCCTTGATTATCTTTTTATTTCATTTATATTAATCTGTCAGACTGAACACACTAAGGCCCAGTTCTAACATCTACCTGTCAGACTGAACACACTAAGGCCCAGTTCTAACATCTACCTGTCAGACTGAACACACTATGGCCCAGTTCTAACATCTATCTGTCAGACTGAACACACTAAGACCCAGTTCTGACGTCTATCTGTCAGACTGAACACACTAAGGCCCAGTTCTAACATCTATCTGTCAGACTGAACACACTAAGGCCCAGTTCTAACGTCTATCGGTCAGACTGAACACATTAAGGCCCAGTTCTGATGTCTATCTGACAGACTGAACACACTAAGGCCCAGTTCTGACAGCTGCATAGTTACAACTGCATCATATTCAGTACAGGGTGCTGCAATGTTGATTAACTGTTTAAAAAACAAAACATGTTTTAATTGCTCAGCTACAATACTGTACTATACAGTACAGTACTAAGTACAGCACATTACTGTGCACCGAGTAGAGCACAGTAGAGAACAGTACAATACAGTACAGTGCAGTAAAGAAAATAACAACACGGTAAGGTACAGTATATTGTACTGTACTGAACTACACTCTAATTGACTGTACTATATACTACTGTACTCTAGTCTACTGCACTGTACTGAACACTACTCTACCCTGCTCTGCTGTGCTGTATTGTACTGTACTCTACTGTACTGAACTCTACCCTACTCTGCTGTACTGCACTGTACTGCACTGTACTAAACTCTACCCTGCTCTGCTGTGCTGTATTGTATTGCAATGTACTCTACTGTACTGAACTCTACCCTACTCTGCTGTGCTGTATTGTACTGTACTGTACTGCACTGTACTGCACTGTACTGAACTCTACCCTGCTCTGCTGTGCTGTATTGTATTGCACTGTACTCTACTGTATTGAACTCTGCCCTGCTCTGCTGTGCCCTATTGTACTGTACTGCACTGTACTGAACTCTACCCTGCTCTGCTGTGCTGTATTGTACTGCGCTGTACTCTACTGTACTGAACTCTACCCTGCTCTGCTGTGCTGTATTGTACTGCACTGTACTCTACTGTACTGAACTCTGCCCTGCTCTGCTGTGCCGTGCTGTGATGTCCAAACATGTGAAACATGAGGAGAATGCCATTGATTCTTTCTGCAGACATCTTGGAATCTTAATTCGGAGCAGATATTCAACAGAGCTTTTGGAAAACGTGGTCGCATAAACACCTGAGGGAGATTTTACCTTTAAATTCTGTTACCAAAGATTGCATCTGCACAGTTGTTCCACTAAATTAGTTTTTGTAATTTTTCAGTGACCATTGCGCATAGAGTCATTGTGCATAGAGTTGTATGGTTTGTTAAACTTTGAAATCAATGGTTTTTGTCTACTAATTGTCCCTAGAATTTCTAAGCAAACAGCTGGAGGCAGGGCTTTCTCCTATAGAGCTCCATTTTTATGGAACGGTCTGCCTACCCATGTCAGAGACGCAAACTCGGTCTCAACCTTTAAGTCTATACTGAAGACTCATCTCTTCAGTGGGTCATATGATTGAGTGTAGTCTGGCCCAGGAGTGGGAAGGTGAACAGAAAGGCTCTGGAGCAACGAACCGCCCTTGCTGTCTCTGCCTGGCCGGTTCCCCTCTTTCCACTGGGATTCTCTGCCTCTAACCCTATTACAGGGGCTGAGTCACTGGCTTACTGGGGCTCTATCATACCGTCCCTGGGAGGGGTGCGTCACCTGAGTGGGTTGAGTCACTGATGTGATCATCCTGTCTGGGTTGCCCCCCCCCCCCCCCCCCCCCCCCCCCGCCTTGGGTTGTGCCGTGGCGGAGATCTTTGTGGGCTATACTCAGCCTTGTCTCAGGATGGTAAGTTGGTGGTTGAAGATATCCCTCTAGTGGTGTAGGGGCTGTGCTTTGGCAAAGAGGGTGGGGTTATATCCTTCCTGTTTGGCCCTGTCCGGGGGTGTCCTCGGATGGGGCCACAGTTTCTCCTGACCCCTCCTGTCTCAGCCTCCAGTATTTATGCTGCAATAGTTTATGTGTCGGGGGGCTAGGGTCAGTTTGTTATATCTGGAGTACTTTTCCTGTCCTATTCGGTGTCCTGTGTGAATTTAAGTGTGCTCTCTCTAATTCTCTCTTTCTTTCTCTCTCTCGGAGGATCTGAGCCCTAGGACCATGCCTCAGGACTACCTGACTCCTTGCTGTCCCCAGTCCACCTGGCCGTGCTGCTGCTCCAGTTTCAACTGTTCTGCCTTATTATTATTGGACCATGCTGGTCATTTATGAACATTTGAACATCTTGGCCATGTTCTGTTATAATCTCCACCCGGCACAGCCAGAAGAGGACTGGCCACCCCACATAGCCTGGTTCCTCTCTTGGTTTCTTCCTAGGTTTTGGCCTTTCTAGGGAGTTTTCCCTAGCCACCGTGCTTCTACACCTGCATTGCTTGCTGTTTGGGGTTTTAGGCTGGGTTTCTGTACAGCACTTTGAGATATCAGCTGATGTACGAAGGGCTATATAAAATAAATTTGATTTGATGTTGTTTGGCATACATTGTAAAGTGTAAAAACTGAGCATAATTCTGTTACTGTGGAATTACTGCCCCTGATTTGTCTTTACCTCCAACATGCTCCAGGGTGCATTTCCTACCAGACCCATGATATCTACTAGAAATGACAAGTCTGGAGGAGCCAGGAGGAGGTGGGGCTATGACCCAGTTAGGAAGCTTGCCACTGGGGAGCGGGAAGGACTGTGACAGCCAAGCTCCAACTCTCTTACAGTAAATAGACACACACAAGCTAAAACACTGACGGCAAACACACAGATGGGCCAGCAAAAATTACACCAACTGCACATCAGTCCAAAGACAGTTTAACACACAAATACTGAACATAAATATAAACGCAACAATGCAACATTTTCAAAGATTTTACTGAGTTACAGTTCATGTAAGGAAATCAGTCAAATAAAAGCATTAGGCAATAATCTACGGCTATCACATGACTGGGAATATAGATATGTATCTGTTGGTCACAGATACCTTTAATCCTTTGCTGAAGAAAAGTCCATTGTGGTATGGGTCATAAGAACTTTTTGTTAAACATATTTCCTTTCTCACATTTTGAAGTTAGGTTCATGACCCTAAATGAGGAAAAGTAATTTAATTTCATGGAGAAAAACCTGTATTTTAGACAACTCAAAAGTGGAGATGGGTCAAATTGACCCGCAACATAATAGGAGGTTTAAAAAAAAAAGTAGGGGCGTGGATCAGAAAACCAGTCAGTATCTGTTGTGACCACCATTTGCTTCATGCAGCGTGAAACATCTCCTTCACATTGAGTTGATCAGGCTGTTGATCGTGACATGTGGAATGTTGTCCCAATCCTCTTCAATGGCTGTGGGAAGTTGCTGGATATTGGCCACTATGGGGTACTCTGTTCACAACGATGGCATCAGCAAACCTCTCGCCCACACAGAGCCATACACACTGTCTGCAATCTGCCCGGTACTCTTGAAACTCGGATTTATCCGTGAAGAGCATACTTCTCCAGCGTGACAGTGGCCATCGAAGGTGAGCATTTGCCCACTGAAGCCAGTTACGACAAAGAACTGCAGTCAGATCAAGACCCTGGTGAGGATGACGAGCACGCAGATGAGCTTCACTGAGACGGTTTTTGACAGTTTGTGCAGAAATTCTTTGGTTGTGTTAACCCACTGTTTCATCATCTCCCCGGGTGGCTGGTATCAGATGATCCCGCAGGTGAAGGAGCCGGATGTGGGGGTCCTGGGCTGGCGTGGTTACACGTGGTCTGCAGTTGTGAGACCAGTTGGACGTACTGATAAATTCTCTAAAACGACGTTGGAGGTGGCTTATGGCAGAGAAATGAACATTTAATTATCTGGCAACAGCTCTGGTGGACCTTTCTGCACCCTAAAACATCTGCGTCATTGTGTTGTGTGAAGGGCTGTGGCGGTCATGAAACTTCACCAGCCGGTGATTGTCAAACAAATAACTGCCGGTCTCACAGTAATTTACCTTTAATCCTGGCTTCCACACGTAGCCTACAAGCCACTGATGCAGACCTTCAGAACATCTACATTTGAAAAAGTCTAATAAATCCATGTAATATAGCCTCCACCTTCACAATAAATACGTTATTTATTTTAGACAGGTCTGAAGAAACATTATATGAAGAAAATGTAGTCTATTTCAGAATAACAGAATAGCATAATCTGAGTTGTCCTTATGTTAGTTCCTGATCTGACTATACCATATGGCTGTGGGCAACACTAGTTAATTTAGTATAGTTTATAGTATGAAGAATGCAATTAAACAAAGCTGAATAAAATAGAAAGGACATCACTACACGTGCGACTGTTCCATTAGCGGGAAACAGCATTATCAAAAGCTACCACAAATGCGATTATGCATGTAATGCTCTTATTATAAAGGTGCATTTTTAAGGTGAAAATGACCTTCCCCACACTTGAAACTCACGATCTGTTTAGGCTCTACACCCCATGTAAAGCGAATTAAGGTGCTTAATTTTAAGAAGTTGTTTGGCTACTTTGGGCTTGGCTATATGAAGTGTGCGACTATGATTCGAAAAAGTCACACAAATATGACATCGTTTCTTGTCTTATGCTGGGCATCATTCACAAGTGATAATATATAATGCACAAGTGATAGGCCAATATTGTTACCCGTCAGACTATTCTTGATTTAATCTTGTATTTACATGTACTAAATATTATGTGTGAAATTGGTTTTGATTTAGAATGTACCATTGTCATGCACCTCTCGAAACAAGGGCAGGAGATAAAGTACATGTAATCTATGCACTAAAATGGGGAATGGAGGACGCTTTTCCCCTGGTTCATTTTCATGCCAGCCAGGTAGGCTATACTGCTGTTATAAAGAGAAGCAATGTGCTTCATATTTGGAAAGTTGAGAAATAAATATATTAGGCCTTGCCTATAGAAAGCTGATGGGATCCTCGTCTTTTTAATAGAGGCCATCAAAACTCTTTTCTCAAACAATTGCATAGCCAATAGAAATGTTGCGCAACATGAGATCATGGGTTCTCATGAAGTGTTTGATTAGATTTTCAATAAGCTTTTTGTACATATGGGAAATGTCTGGGATCTTTTATTTCAGCTCATGAAACATGGGACCAACACTTTACATGTTACGTTTATATTTTTGATCAGCGTGTATAATCAGATGAGTGAATCAAATCCAATTGTATTTGATTCCTACATGCATAGCAGTTACCCTGCGCTAAACACCCAAAAGCCATACAAAGTTGTTTCCAGCAGTGGCATGCCTGAACAGTAAATATAAATCAAACAGGCAAAATGGTGTCTGAACCCCACTTTGTCACTCCACATTCCACATTCTGATTCCAGCACTCTGCTCTGTCACTCAGCATCCCTCCTCTACTCCATCTTCCACTCTTTGTCCATCACCCACTGCCATTGCTACTAGTCTATTCTTCAATCTCTTCTTTTCGTTCATCTCTTCCCTCACCTCACCTCCTCTCCCCATTCCGTATGCTTTCCTTCTAAATGTGCTAAGACAGAACCAAATTGAAAATGTTTCATTATTTATTTGAGACTAAATTGATTTTATTGATGTATTATGTTAAGTTAAAATAAGTGTTCATTCAGTATTGCTGTAATTGTCATTACTACAAATATATATATAAAAATCGGCCGATTAATCGGTATCAGCTTTTTTTGGTCCTCCAATAATCGGTATCGGCGCTGAAAAATCATAATCATTCGACCTCTAGTGAGAACATGCATACTCACACGTCTTCTTCAATCCCTTCTTTTTTCTCTCTGTTTTTTTCTCTGTCCACCACCCATCATCAATGCCCTCTCCACCTTGCTCAAAGTGCTGTTCAGTGTCTATGTCTGGAGTTTTTGTATCTTGGAATATGTATGTTTGTGAGAGACATGTCTGGGACTATGTGTGTGTCTGGTATCTGTATGTGTTTTTGTGAGAGACAGAAAGTGGGTATTATGGTTGGATAATAGCCTAGCTCTGAGTCGCTGGACAATAGCCTAGCTCTGAGTCGCTGGATAATAGCCTAGCTCTGAGTCGCTGGATAATAGCCTAGCTCTGAGTCACTGGATAATAGCCTAGCTCTGAGTCGCTGGATAATAGCCTAGCTCTGAGTCGCTGGATAATAGCCTAGCTCTGAGTCACGAGATAATAGCCTAGCTTTGAGTCGCAGATAATAGCCTAGCTCCGAGTCGCTAGATAATAGCCTAGCTCTGAGTCGCTGGATAATAGCCTAGCTCTGAGTCGCGAGATAATAGCCTAGCTCCGAGTCGCTAGATAATAGCCTAGCTCTGAGTCGCTAGATAATAGCCTAGCTCTGAGTCGCTAGATAATAGCCTAGCTCTGAGTCGCGAGATAATAGCCTAGCTCCGAGTCGCTAGATAATAGCCTAGCTCTGAGTCGCTAGATAATAGCCTAGCTCTGAGTCGCTAGATAATAGCCTAGCTCTGAGTCGCTGGATAATAGCCTAGCTCTGAGTTGCTGGATAATAGCCTAGCTCTGAGTCGCTGGATAATAGCCTAGCTCTGAGTCACGAGATAATAGCCTAGCTCTGAGTCATGAGATAATAGCCTAGCTCTGAGTCACTGGATAATAGCCTAGCTCTGAGTCACTGGATAATAGCCTAGCTCTGAGTCGCTGGATAATAGCCTAGATCTGAGTTGTTGGATAACAGCCTAGCTCTGAGTAGTTGGATAACAACCTAGCTCTGAGTCCTTGGATAACAGCCAGGCTCTGAGTCATTGGATAACAGCCAGGCTCTGAGTCATTGGCACCTTAATTGGGTTGGATGGGCTCGTGTTATTGGCTGGAGCGGAATGAGTGGAATGGTATCAAGTACACAAAACAAAATCTAAATAAAGGTTGGTTTAAAATGTGTAAATAAAGGTTGGTTTAAAATGGCTAAATAAAGGTTGGTTTAAAATGCCTGAATAAAGGTTGTCAATAGGTTTGGCTTCCTAAGAATCTTCCTGCATGTTTATGGGCCAAGAGAGCTGAAGATCTGCTCACGTGTGAGTATGCATGTTCTCACTAGAGGTCGAATGATTATGATTTTTCAGCGCCGATACCGATTATTGGAGGACCAAAAAAAGCTGATACCGATTAATCGGACGATTTTTATATATATATTTGTAATAATGACAATTACAGCAATACTGAATGAACACTTATTTTAACTTAACATAATACATCAATAAAATCAATTTAGTCTCAAATAAATAATGAAACATTTTCAATTTGGTTTAAATAATGCAAAAACAAAGTGTTGGAGAAGAAAGTAAAAGTGCAATATTTACCATGTAAAAAAGCTAACTAAGTAAGTTCCTTGCTCAGAACATTGCTCCTTAAGTTCCTTGCTCAGAACATGAGAACATATGAAAGCTGGTGGTTCCTTTTAACATGAGTCTTCAATATTCCCAGTTAAGAAGTTTTAGGTTGTAGTTATTATAGGAATTATAGGACTATTTCTCTCTATACCATTTGTATTTCATATACCTTTGACTATTGGATGTTCTTTTAGGTACTTAAGTATTGCCAGCCTAATCTCAGGAGTTGATAGGCTTGAAGTCACAAACAGTGCAATGCTTGAAGCACAGCGAAGAGCTGCTGGCAAATGCAGGAAAGTTCTGTTTGAATGAATGCTTACGAGCCTGCTGCTGCCTACCACCGCTCAGTCAGACTGCTCTATCAAATCATAGACTTAATTATAATATAATAACACACAGAAATACGAGCCTTAGGTCATTAATATGGTCAAATCAGGAAACTATCATTTAGAAAACAAAACGTTTATTCTTTCAGTGAAAAACGGAACTGTTCCGTATTTTATCTAACGGGTGGCATCCCTAAGTCTAAATACTGCTGTTACATTGCACAACCTTCAATGTTATGTCATAATTATGTACAATTCTGGCAAATTAATTTCGGGCTTTGTTAGGAAGAAATGGTCTTCACACAGTTCACAACGAGCCAGGCAGCCCAAACTGCTGCATATTTCCTGACTCTGCTTGCACAGAATGCAAGAGAAGTGACACGGATTTGACCTGTTCACCGGACGTGCTACTTGTCCCAGACCTGTTGTTTTCAACTCTCTAGAGACAACAGGAGCAGTAGAGTTACTCTTAATGATCGGCTATGAAAAGCCAACTGACATTTACTCCTGAGGTGCTGACTTGTTGCACCCTCAACAACTACTGTGATTATTATTATTTGACCATGCTGGTCATTTATGAACATTTGAACATCATCCAAAAACATGGCAGACGGAAAGAATATAACATTTTTATATCTTCGACTGTGAATAATGGGAAAAAACGGCCTCAGCAACAATTATTTAAATAATTAAACAGATGTTTTGTGAACAAAAGTGATGACTGAAGTGTCTTATGTGGGGGATGAATCCTAATTACCTTCGGTAACATAGATAAGATGTTTTATTTGCATAATATGCTTATGTGAGATGCTTGTCATTAGAATGTATCCCTTTGGACTATAGGGTTGGCAGTTGCACTTTTCCCTTCTCAGCTGGGGCTCAGTCACCTGGGGCCCAGAGAGGGGAGAGGTCAGGCTTGTCTTCATATGTGAATGTATCTGTTAAACCATCTGGTGATATGCAGAATATCAGAAAGGGGAGGAGGACAGAATGGAACATTGTCTTCTTATGTGAATGTGTCTTTACCTATTCCTAAACCATGTGAAGGGATGGCGTGATTAATGGGGAACCAATTAGCTGTCTCCACAATGTCTGTACGCCAGTCACTCCCTCCTTTTCCCATTGGGGGAGGAGTATGGCAGTGTCTGGAACCATTGTATGTCCCCTCTGATGTTGCACTTATCTTGAGATAGTATATGACCTAGAGGCTCACTCCCTTCAGTGAGCTTGTCCAGGAGTGGGGTTTACTTTAGATGGGGGTATCTAGAGTAGACAATTGATATACGCCATTGGATGAGTTGGTGTTTTTGTACTATGAAGTACCGGGAATGAGATTAGAACCTCGTCTTAGAGACCAAACTGAACGATATAGCGAATGCTATCTGGCTATGGGATACTCCTCTCTCAAGTAAAAGTCTTTCTTTGTGAACAGTTCCTATTATCTGTGGTTTGTCATGTCGACTAGGGGATCATTGCTACAAAAGATCTCAGTTGCCATTATGTTGACACTCTCAACTATTCATTAGAGATAGTGAATTGTTGAAAGTCAAATGCTATTGCAAAGCTTCATTATTATTAAAGGTGTAGTTTAAGTGTAACTCTGACTGGTGTTTGAGTTTGAGTTAATTTTTTATTTTTACAGGGACAGTGCACATTAATCAACGTTTCAGTAAAAGTGCCGGTTTTAGCCAGCCGGCTAATTTTCAACCGCAGTCCCTGGGCAGGTTATTAAAAACAATTACAATATAGACAATAGCAGCATAGAGCAAGCAAGACATAGCAACATAGGACAAGCAAGACATAGCATACAGACAGAGCAACATAGGACAAGCAAGACGTAGCATACAGACAGAGCAACATAAAACAAAAAGCAGTGTGAAGTTTCTCTCTCTCTCTCTTTGGTAATACAGAAATTAAACTACCACATGTATTACTAATTTTCTAATCTGGCTTCTCTATGTGGCCTTCTTTGGAAAATGTCTTTCTGGGCCGGGTATCAGCTACACTACAGTACCGAAGCAAAACTGTAGGAGCAATCTAAACTGGGCTTCTAGACCGGAACCCTGGGCCCTTGGTCTCAAAGGAGCATAGGGGGTTTAAAGGGATTATATGTGTGTGTGAGTGTGTGTGTGTGTCTTAGTCACCAGATCTCATTCCAACTGAACAGTTATGGGAGATTCTGGAGTGGCGCCTGAGAGAGCGTTTTCCACTTCCATCAACAAAACACCAAATTATAGAATTTCTTGTGGAAGAAGAGTTTCAGACACTTGGAGAATCTATGCCAAGTCGCATTGAAGCTCTTCTGGTGACTCATGGTGGCACCAATAACCTATTAAGGCACTTTATGTTGGTGTTTCCTTCATCTTGGCAGTTACCTGTGTCTTGGGTCCAGTCATGTCATGAGCCTGTGATTTAATTACAACAGCTTTTTAGAAGGGTTTCCACACCCTGTAGTTTGTTCAGTGGTTGGATGGTGCTAAATGTTTATTAATTTAACTGCAGGCAGGTTCAGAGAGAGGCTCCAGCTGAAAGAGACAGAGAGAGAGATGAGAGATGTCTCCAGGAGAGAACATAAGAGTAGCAGGTGTGTAACCATTAGTCAAACCAGTTGAAAAAAACTTTTTGCAGTTTCTAAAGAACAATTCAGGTAGGTCCCTCCCCGTTTAGTTTCCTTCGGTGTAAGAAACGTCTTGCAACATAATCTGTGTAATTAATACTCCCTCAGGCTCCAGAACAGCTGCCTGCCTGCAGACTGTTAAAGGCTACATTATTAAACATGACATCTGAAGCAATAGAAGCGCCCTGAAAAGCAATTGAGACAACGTCCATATCAACATCTCACCAATAAAGCTTTGGGAGCATATGAGCATTTTTTTCTGTACTATTTTATGTGTCACCTGATGAAAGGGGACACAAACATAGATTCTGGCCCATGTTTGACTCCAATGCTTCCCACAGTTGTCCTTTGGGCGATGGACCATTCTTGATACACACGGGAAACTGTTGAGGTTGAAAAACCCAGCAGCGTTGCAGTTCTTGACACACACAAACCGGTGAGCCTGGCACCTGCTACCATACCCCATTCTAAGGCACTTAAATATTTTGTCTTGCCCATTCCCCTCTGAATGGCACGCATACACAATCCATGTCTCAATTGTCTCAAGGCTTGAAAATCCTTCTTTAACCTATCTCCTCCCCTACACTGAGTACATTTACATACACAATAATAATTTGATATTAAACTGATTATGGCAATAGGCCGAGTATGGCATTAGTCATGTAAACACCTTCCTCTGCTTATCTTAATCGCCGTAAGGTCATTATCGAAGTGGGCATACGGCGATTAAAACAACTGGTTTTCTGATCAATCTTTCATATTATTAGGACATGTAAAGAGCTTAATCTGCATTCCAGCAGTGTCTTTCATCAGCACTTCGGTAGTGCAAGCCTCCCTCTTATGCACAAATGAAGTGGGTTCTGAAAAAAGTGAAAATATGCATCTCATAAAAGTTTTCACATAAATTTTATATGGCGGAGTTCAGAATCAAAATGCATTTGCAAAACTGGTCATGGTCACTGTGGTAGAACGTTTATTTAGATTGTTGATTTTCTGCATTTATTAAAGTCCCATCAGTAGCCTGATTTCAGATGTGTCCATGTAAACTGGATTATTAGGGAAATCATTCTTCTTGCAAAGCATGTAAATGTTTTAAACAAACTATTATATTCATCTGACTCTCCACAATAACCATATTATTGTGTGCATGCAACTGTGCTCATTCACTGAAGTGGATTTAAGAAGTGACATTAATAAGGGATCATAGCTTTCACCTGAATTCACCTGGTCAGTCAATGTCATGCAAAGAGCAGGTGCTCATAATGTTTTATCCACTCAGTGTAGATATACTGTCACACAGGCGCACACAGACGAGAACACGCACACGCACATGCACACACTCACACGCCCTTCTCTGAGTGTGTTTAATATGTAAAGGTCCAATAGCAGTTAGACAGGGAGTCATGGCCTGTAGAGCTGTCCCATGGAGCCCCAGACGTCACTTAGCCAAAGGTCACTGTTGATGGTAGCAGCACACACAGACTGCCCAATCAGAGACAGGGCCAGTGTCTCACATGCAGGCCAAATGCCACCTCACAGAATATAATATTTTGCATACAGTTTCTCTAGGTGGCACACACAGGACACAAACACACATGGTACGCTCGCATGCACGTGCAAAGGCACAAGCACGCACACACACACAGGACTTTATTATTAAATTGCACAGGAGAGACACTCACTGCTTAATGTGTTTATTGTGGGGTCTGAAGAGCTCCTGAGTGGCGCTGTGGCCTAAGGCACTGCATCTCAGTTTTTGAGGCGTCACTACAGACACCCTGGTTCAATTCCAGGCTGTTTCACAACCGGCTGTAATTGGGAGACCCATAGGGTGGGGCACAATTGTCCCTGCGTTGGCTGGTGTACGCCGTCATTGTAAATAAGAATTTGTTCTTGACTGACTTGCCTAGTTAAATAAATAAATGAGGGCTAGACACATCAATATATTTCATGTGAATAAGAGCAGACATTTAATGGAGGAGCAAGAATCAAGTGCTAATCTAGACTAGAGCAGCTTGTTTTCCTCTCTCCAGCCTCGTAGACTTTGTTTACTCACTGTCCCCCAGTTGACATCTGTCTGCTGCTGTCAGCTCTCATGGAGGTGCCTGGAAACCTTATAGCCTTGTCTAATGCTATAGGAAGCACCACAGGACAAACATTACAGGCTTCTGGATGGATCACTAAAATGTGTACACCTGCCTGGGGCTGTATGTATCAAGTGTCTTAGAGTAGGAGTGTTGATCTAGAATCAGGCCCCCTGTCCATGTAGTCTCACTTATTGTGATAAAAAAAGGCGAACTGTTTTGAATACTAATATTACGGTATATGCCCACGGGGAGCAATTATAGTGCCTGTAACTGTGTTTAGACAGACTTTTTAAAACAAGTTGTTTTGTTTTTTATTATAATTTTATTAGAAACATTCATTGTCTTTTTTTTTAGGCCTTATCAATAGTGAATTTCTAGCTTATTGACAACGTTGGCCTGTCCATGGCTGCGACATAATGCCATTTACAGTAGGCCTTGCACCTACAGTATATCAGTGCAAATGTTTAAATATACATTTCCGATAGGCCAACGCAATAATTTAGAACAATGTGTACTTCAAACATGTTCAACATAGGCTATTTAGACAGTTTGTTTCTGTAGGTTATTTAACAAACTAGGCTGTAACGGACTAACATTTGAATTTGACTTGATTGCATCGCAACCACAATATTTAGGATAATTTGATTGGCGGTGAGGGGTGTAGCCTCGACACACCTACAACTAATTTATTCTTCAAAACCATGCACAACGGGCAGCTACAGTGCACATAATTCCTGCTGTGAAAATAGTACAAATATTTCAGACACACCCCCTGACCTATAGCGCTACCGCCAGCGCTAAGATTTACCATTGTGTTAGTTTTGTTTAAAAAAACGCTGTCTCAGACGCCTCTCCAGAATCTCCCATAAGTATTCAATAGGGTTGACATCTGGTGGCTGATATGGCGATGGCACAGTTTACATCGTTTTCATGCTCATCAAACCATTCAGTGATCATTCGTGCCCTGTGGATGGGGGCATTGTCATCCACTCCTATCAGGACAGAAATGATTCACCATAGGTTTAAGGTGATTACTCCGAATGGCTGTGTATTTATTGGTGTTTACCATGCCCTCTAAGGGGTTGAGTGGACCATGAGAGAGCCACCAGATCCCTTATTTACTCAGGTGTTTCTATTATTTTGGCAGTTACCTGTATGGCATCTGTTTTACTGTGAGGGGACTGAAAAAATGTAAAGCGAATGTTAAAAATGAGGCGTAGGTCTCTAGCAGTCTGACACAATAGGGTTTTGTAGCTTGTTTCTATGGCTTTCTGAGAAAAGGAGTTGAAACGGCACAGAGGATGGTGCATTAAAGTGCTCAGCTAATCTGTATCTTTCATGAAGACGAGGACAGAGCCCTGCGAGGAGCTGCACTAGAAATGTGAGCAGGAGCGTGTGTGTGTGTGCCAGTTTTTCTTCAACACACCAGAGAGCTCCGACTAAGCCTTGTTCCGTCCTATGACCGTGACACAGGTGGTAGGGGGCTTTGTCCTAGATCACACACTACTGTAGCAAACCCATCTGCCAGAAAGAGTGCCTGAGGGCACACAGCGGCTGTGCAGGTGCGTGATATCTCAGTGTTGGACTGGGGATCTAAGACAAAAAACATTTAGCATTCTTCATCACTTTAAAATAGTCGGTCTCCCCAGGCTGGCTATCAGCATGTAGTATACACAAATCCAGAGAGAGAGAGAGAGAGAGAGAGAGAGAGAGAGAGAGAGAGTGAGAGAGAGAGAGAGAGAATCCGACTATGAACACAGAGACCATCTTTTAATAAGGGAGCTATGCTGGAACAAACAGTGCCAGCTGTGCCCTGCTCTCGTTCCCCCAGGGGAACACCAGGGTCTGGACTGAGGTGATAAGTGCTGAAGGACACCACCGATATAAACAAACATGCAAACAAAACCACGCACACACACGTGCACACTCTTTCACTGACACATAAAATGTGCAATAACACAAATGCTTGCTATTACAAATTATGCAATCTTATTCATACCTCTTAGGCACCACGAGAAATGAAATATGCACAGATTATCCCTTCTAAGAGTACACTTGCACCAATACACCACCATACCAACCTACAGTACCAGTCAAAAGTTTGGACACACCAACTCATTCAAGGGTTTCTCTTCATTTTTACTATTTTCTTCATTCCAGGTGCAGCTGGTTGAGAGAATGCCAAGAGTGTGCAAAGCTGTCATCAAGGCAAAGGGTGGCTACTTTGAAGAATCTAAAATATATTTTGATTTGTTTAAAACTATTTAGGTTGGTACATGATTAAACATGTGTAATTTCATAGTTTTGATGTCTTCACTATTATTCTATAATGTAGAAAATGGTAGAAATAAAGAAAAACACTTGAATTAGTAGGTGTGTCCAAACTTTTGACTGGCACTGTATACAACCTATTTTAGAGAATTGTTTGGCAAAATAGAGCATGGGATGTATGTCCCCATCACCTGCTGGAGTCATTCTTTAATCATTACATGTGTTATTTTACCCACTGTGTGCCACCTGTTGAGAAACCATGATGATCCATACTGAGGAGTGGGACATGCACACACACAACCACACATACACACACTTACAAGTAAAAATATAATTTTAGAAGAAAGATAAGTGGAAAAAGAACATTTTATAAGTTCAGGAAGTTGTCAATGGCATGAAAAAAAAACGTAAATTCCAACATGATCTGCAGTGGAGAGAAAGGTAGTGGTTTAATCAACTGGCTTCTGGTTGTAATTAATACACAGGAGGAAAGGTTTTGTGCGTGTATAGACTCACCAAATACAACAGTGAAATGCTTACTTACAAGCCTTTAACCAACAGTGCCCTTAACCAATGCCTAGAAGAAAACATGCATTCATAGATTCGTTATTTGAGAATTTTATTTGAAAGGGCGAGAACAGAGTTTCTTGGACATATTAGTGGAAAGAAACTAGAGGGGGAAATAATTTGAGAGAAAGAGGGCCATGGAGCATCTTAAACACGGACAATATTAGACTAAATAAATAATATTCTGATGCCATTTCACATAACAGTCTGAACAAGGTGCATGAAAAGTAGAGGCAGTTATTATTATTTTTCACCAACAGACATACTTATCTCGAATACTTTTCCTATTTCCAGTCAGACGTTTAATAAAATGTTACCATTTAATAACCTCACTGTGTAGCACCAGGAAACCCCTAACCTGTATCTCCTGATATTTAGTGTCAGACTTGGCTGTCATGGAAACCAGTTGAAGTAGGTGTCTGCCTTCATACTAAAGATATCTTATCACATGTGAGTGTGTGTCAGTTGTAATTCCATCCTGCTCGACTCCTTGTCTGTGATTCTTTCCTAATAGGTGTCACCCGACTACCCCCCCCCCCCCCACCCCACCCCCACCTCCCTACCAGAGCACATAAACATGGTATTGTGAGGGAAGCCGAAGAGCGTGAGCAGAATACACAAGATGCGTGATCTTCCCCAATACTGGAATGGGAGTGAAAACGTTTGTCTAGGAGTGAGGAAAGTCAGGGAGGAACTAGTGGAAATGCACATTCTTCCTATAGGAAGTTGTTTCTGATGCTAGGGCCAGGCAGGAGCAGTGAGGGATAGCAGCGTCATACGCAAAACTTCTGGATTTGTAACTTTCCAGTTCTGAGGTGGGATTTGGGTTGATTTGATTGAACTCAACTTGAATTTCTGATTTATTCTGCTGACTTGAGGACATTCTGTCCCTACTGAGTACACACGTTTACAGCTGGGCAACTTCTTTCTCCTTTTTGAGATATGAAACAAAACTGAACTGAAACCAAAGCAACAGTGTAAATGCCCCAATGGAGTAAACTCTTGAGAACTGATTCCCTCTTTAGCTATCAGGCCACATCCAGCAGTAAAGTAGAAAATAATTAACTTCAGTCTTGCCATTGTAATGCCATACAATCCTTGTGGTTCAACACAGATATGTCTGAAAGAGGTGGCATGCCAATTTAGCAGGCCATTGGACTGACAGCAAAGAAAATCAAGATGAGCAGTTCGATGACCAAGGCACTCTACCATGAAATTGACAATGTAAGTAATGCATGCAAAGTAGAGGATAAAATGGCCTAAAAGAACTGATGTACTTTAACTATTTAAAGGTTTGAAAAAGTCCTTTCAAAATGATTTGGTAGGCGATAATCCTATGATCAAAAAACAAAAAACCAGGAGGACAGACAGTCCAATAAGCTGTTCTCTGCTGATAAGGAATAAAAGCAATATTTCCTTCTTTGGCTCAGAAACTGACACATACCCAGTCATAAACAGACAGTTTTTATACAGTGAAATAATGAAAGAAATAGGTCAATAGAGATTTAGTGAAGGACTGAATAGTTTATGGTGAGCTAAATGATTACTTTTCAAAGAAAATGAATGAGGACTGTAATGCTATTCCATTCAGACCAACACCTCTCTACCTTCTTTAAACCAGAACAACACTGATTTTACATTCTGTCAGTGACAGAAAATAAGCTAGTCATCCAACTCATCAGTATCATGAGATAGGACAATAGGAGGCTGCAAAATGAAACAATAAACCATTGAAATGTAAGTTGAAGGGACAGTTAGTGAGAGTGGAATAATTGCATATTAAGTGAGATGGAGTCGACATCTGAAGCCAGCATCTTATCAGATATTTACATTAAATTACTGGCTAAGCAGAAGCTATTGTCCCAATCTGACAAACACGACGGCCAATTTACACAACTCTAAATGATTGACCATCTCCACGGAGAGCACTGACGAATAAGAGTGTCTGCTACTAAAACACAATACAATTTGACTTGATGTGCTCTTTCACTTTGTACCTGCCTATTTGTTTTATTTTATGCACTTTGAGATGATTCTGTGTAATGAAAAAGGCTTTACAAAATGTAATACATTATTATTATTATCATTAAATATTATTTATGGGTACAATGACAAGTTTTCTGTGACAACAAATAGGCCTAATAATTCCAACAGTGAATACAACAGGAACAACAGTTGTTTTTCAGGGTGAGAGACCTGCACCCAAATGTTGCCTTTGTTTCAATGCTCAGTAAAGAAACACTCAGTCACTGTACGATTCAATTTTGAGGTGACACACATATAATCTACAGAATGCATCAAACTATGAGCGTTTTAGACTGTGTGGAAGGGTGGTTGGTGGTAGTTTGAAGATGCAACACCATCAGCAAGGCTGTCATATCCAATTGCTGATGCAAAGCAATGGGGGTGGTGTACAAAATAACTCCCACTTCACTACAGATTGTCTCATCAAAACAGAAAACGTAACCTAAACTCAACTGGATAATGAACTTACCGCCATATAACACAAGTGAATCCTTTGAAAATCTTTCAAAAAAAGTGTAATAACATGCTTTACCTCCCACTTGGCTGTCCTTTTCCCAGTATAATAACTTCAGACAGGTGCATGTAATTTGGCGCTCATTCGGTCTAGCTCACACAGTAATGCTCTTAGCATGAGGACAGTCCTGAATTAACCTTGTTCTATTTTATTTTTATTTTTTAAATGTTTGGGGGGATGGGGTAGATCAGCTTTAATATTGCTGATAGAATGTGGCTTCCATTAATGTGGGGTGGCAGGTAGCCTAGTGGTTAGAGTGTTGTGTGTGTGTGTGTGTGTGTGTGTGTGTGTGTGTGTGTGTGTGTGTGTGTGTGTGTGTGTGTGTGTGTGTGTGTGTGTGTGTGTGTGTGTGTGTGTGTCAGAGAGTGATCTGGGTGACCTGCTCAGGGAGAGATTTGTATTGATCCAGCCCAGACTACCATCCTTCAGGTCTGGAGCAGGCAGGCTAGACAGACAGGTGTTGTGTCTCCTGTGCTAGCCTTAGCCTTAGTCTGAGTCAGGTCTATGTCCACCACCACACAGCTCTCAGGACCAATGCAACATGACAGGGGAGGTGGAAGCCCCTGTGAATGTGAGAGTCAACAGTGTGTTTGTTATGTAAAAATGGTCCATGTCTATTATGAGAAGCAGTGTGTCTGTTGGCTATATGAGAGTGATCATCTCTCTTCCCATGGCAGCAGTAGAACTTGGCCTCTCACCGTCATGCTTCATCCAATTGTACCAGACCCCAAAAATACCCCCAAAATATACTACTAAAAATAAAAAACAACAAATAATTAAAGAGCAGCAGTAAAATAACAATAGCGAGGCTACCATATATACAGGGGGTACCGCCACAGAGTCATTGAGCGGGGAGCACCGGTTAGTCGAGGTAATATCTACATATAGGTAGAGTTATTAAAGTGACTATGCATAGATAATAATCAGAGAGTAGCAGCAGCGTAAAGAAGGTGGTGGGGGGTAATGCAAATAGTCTGGGTAGCCATTTGATTAGATGTTCAGGAGTCTTATGGCTTGGGTGTAGAAGCTGTTTAGAAGCCTCTTGGAACTAGACTTGGCGCTCCGGTACCGCTTACCATGCAGTAGCAGAGAGAACAGTCTATGACTAGGGGGGCTGGAGTCTTTGACAATTTTTAGGGCCTTCCTCTGACACCACCTGGTATAGTGGTCCTGGATGGCAGGAAACTTGGCCCCAGTGATGTACTGGGCTGTACGCACTACCATCTGTAGTACCTTGCAATCGGAGGCCAAGCAGTTGCCATACCAGGCAGTGATGCAACCAGTTGGGATGCTCTCGATGGTGCAGCTGTAGAACCTTTTGAAGATCTGAGGACCCATGACAAATCTTTTCAGTCTCATGAGGGGGAATAGGTTTTGTCGTGCCCTCTTCACGACAGTCTTGGTGTGCTTGGACCAGGTTGGACCATCGTTGGTGATGTGGGTACTATAGCCCCGTTGATGTCATTGGCAAACGTAATGATATTGTTGGAGTCGTGCCTGGCCATGTAATCATGAGTGAACAGGGAGTACAGGTGGGGACTGAGCACGCACCCCTGAAGTGCCCCCGTGTTGAGGATCAGTGTGGCTGATGTGTTGTTACCTACCCTTACCACCTGGGGGCGGCCCGTCAGAAAGTCCAAGATCCAGTTACAGAGGGAGGTGTTTAGTCCCAGGATCCTCAGCTTAGTGATGAGCTTTGAGTGCACTATGGTGTTGAATGCTGAGCTGTAGTCAATTAATAGCATTCTCGCATAGGTGTTCCTTTTGTCCAGGTGTGGAAGGGCAGAGTAGAGTGCAATTGAGATTGCATCATCTGGGCATCTGTTGGGGCGGTATGCACATTTGATTGGGTCTAGGGTTTCTGAATGTTGATGTGAGCCATGACCAGCCTTTCAAAGCACTTCATGGCTACTGACGTGAGTGCTACGGGTTGGTAGTCATTTAGGCAGGTTACCTTTGTCGTGTCTTTGGCTTAAAAGTGAAAACTGTTAGTTTATCAAATCAATTCTCTGCAATTATTATTACGTGATTAAACTAATCATGGAAATGTAATTAACTAGGAAGTCGGGGCACCAAGGAAAATCTTCAGATTACAAAGTTATAATTTTCCTAATATAACTCTTCAGATGTTTTAATATCTGATCAATTAGTCTTCTTATTAATGAATTATTATTTACCTCACTTCAGTCTCATTCCAAACGTTGTGAATTGTTGGTTATCTGCACGAACCAGCCTTTACTATAAATCATCCATACACCAATTGGCTTAATCATTTATTTACTAACTAACTAAATAATCACAGAAATGCATAAACAAACAACACAGTAGATATTGGTTACTAACACAGGACAGGGAAGATGCCCTAGTGGGCTAAGCCGATATGACAGCTTGGTGGACAAAGGGAAGTGGGTGTGGACTGAGAAAGAAATGGAAAAGACAAAAGGGATCACTACACACAGTTGATAATTATATTAATTGAAAGGCTAATCCTTTTCACATGAACGCTCACTCATTCGGGAATAATTACAATCACTATATATTTACTCCCAGGTGTCGTCGTGATCTCTGTTGGCATTGTCAGTCCGACTGCTGGGGAGTCAGTTCATCTGCATCTCTTTCTATCTCTCTCTCTGAAGATCAAAGTCTTTCGTTAGAATGGATACTTCAGAGTACCATTCAGAAATGTTCTCATGGAATAGATGTTTCGGCGGTTGTCGGACTTCGCATTCCAGGTTTACATAATTTCTAGCTGCAGACTAGTAATTAGTATCTAAGATTTGCTCTTGTCCTGTAGGGATTGGGGTGGCAGGGTAGCCTAGTGGTTAGAGCGTTGAACTAGTAACCAGAAAGTAGCAAGTTCAAACCCCCAAGCTGACAAGGTACAAATCTGTCACTCTACCCCTGGACAGGCAGTTAACCCACTGTTCCTAGACTGCCTTTGAAAATACGAATTTGTTCTTAACTGACTTGCCTAGTTAAATAATGGTTATGGTTAAATAAAATTGATAGTCTCAGAGTTGAACCATTTCCAGCTGTGTAGCCAATTGAACCATTTCTAGCTGTGTAGCCAATGCTCCGCGTGGTATGGTTAGGAATTCAATAACTATTCGCATTCAGAGCTCACACTGTGGGTTTGCTCAGTCTTGGTACTCAAACCTGTGCCACCAGGGGAAGAGAGTCTCTGCCAGGAATTTACGACATGAGATAACAGAACCTGGGTGTAGGAGAGAGAGAGAGGAAGCCACGATCTATACCCAGCAACGGCCACATCATGACACCTTAGTGTTCTTGGGCACAGGGACTATGGTGGTCTACTTGAAACATGGTGGTATTACAGGCTCAGACAGGGAGAGGTTGAAAATGTCAGTGATAACAGTTGGTCAGCGCATGCTCAGAGTACACATCCTGGTAATCCGTCTGGCCCTGCGGCCTTGTAAATGTTGACCTGTTTAAAGGTCTTACTCACATCGGCTACAGAGAGCGTGATCACACAGTCGTTTGGAACAGTTGATGCTCTCATGCATGCCACAGTGTTACTTGCCTCGAAGCGAGCATAGAAGTAATTTAGCTCGTCTGGTAGGCTTTTGTCACTGGGCAGCTCACAGCTCTGCTTCTCTTTGTAGTCTCCAGCAGAGCCAGAGAATACAGTTTCCTCCTCTCTGGCTGTGTTATGCTGTCCATGTGGTACACCCACATCTCTATCACACCACCCAACAACTGGCCCATCTGACAGAGTGGAGGAAGGAGGAAACAAGGAGGAAAGAGCAGGGGAAGAAGGAGGGAGGGGGAGAGAGAGAGAGTTGGGAGAGAGAGAGTGGGAAGAGAGAGAGAGAGAGAGAGAGAGAGAGAGAGAGAGAGAGAGAGAGAGCGTGAGAGAGTTAGCAAAAGCGCGAGAGAGTTAGAGAAAGCGCGAGAGAGAGGGAGAGATGATAAGGTAAGAACATATCAGTCATCTAAAGTGGCCTCTCCTTCTCCTGTTCTTTAGTGTCACAGATGGAAGTCAGGAAGTGGACAGGTGAAAGCAGAATAGCTGCTAGGCATATTGCTCTCACCTATCCTGTCCTGTCACATCACTACTGACAGAAGAAAGTAGCTTATGAGAGACAGACATCCTATGTATGCCTGTGTGTCTGTGGGGTATGCTAAGAGTTTTGACATGTGCTGTACAGTGCATTCGGAAAGTATTCATACCCCTTGACCTGTTCCAAAAGTTGTTATGTTTCAGACTTATTCTAAAATGGATAATGTTGTTTATTTCTCTCATCAATCTACACACAATACTAATAATGACATAGCAAAAACAGTTCATTTTTTTATTTTTTATTTTATTTACTGAAATATCACATTTACATAAATGTTCAGGCCCTTCAGGCCCTCCAATCAATTGAACAGGTGGACTCCAATCCAGTTGTAGAAACATCTCATGGATGATCAATGGAAACAGGATGCACCTGAGCTCAATTTCGAGTCTCATAGCAAAGGGTCTAAATACTTTAAAAAAATATTCTATAAAACTGTTTTTGCTTCGCCATTATGGTGTATTGTGTGTAGATTGATGAGGATGTTTTATTTATTTAATCGATTTTGGAATGTGGAAAAAGTGAAGGGTCTGAATACTTTCCAAATGCACTGTATGTAGGTTAACTAACACTGCTAATGCCCGAGTCACCACAGAGGTGAAAAAGGCCCTGTCAAGACCACAGAACTACAAATTATAGTTCAGGCCCTGCTAGGTACATAGGCTATCCAGTCGGGATTCAGGCAGCAGGGACAGAGATTCTGCCTGGGTGTCAGTCTGTTGACTTGAGAAAACTCCTTGGATGTTCTAGCTTGTTGTTTGACAAGGAAACAGCAGAGGAGTTTTGCTGAGGCAGAGGCCAAAGCAGGCTGCAGCCCAGGTTACTAGCAGCTGGTGATCCTGTGTGTAAACATCCACAGGCCTGTTATTCTCTCCAACCTGATGGCCTACTCTGATCAGGGGATCAGTTAGCCAAACCCGGCTATTGGTGCTCACAGCTAGGCACAAGGGAGTTTCAAGAGGCACTCAGACAAGCAATCTGTGAGGTCAACATTTGGGTCAGATTGCATTATTTTTATAGGGAACCTATACTTTCAGCTTTGTGGATTTTTATCCGAGAAACTAAGACAGTCTCGACTTTTAAAAGGCCTTGCAGTTGAATTGTTGACCATAAATATTCTCCTTGAGGTCTAAGTTTTCCAGCAGTACATGCCAGTGGAGGCTGCTGAGGGGAGAACGGTTCATAATAATATCAGGAACGGCGTAAATGGAATGGTATCAAAAACTTTGGAAACCATGTGTTTGATACCATTCCACTGATTCCGCTCCAGTCATTAACACAAGCCTGTTCTCCCCAATTAAGAGTCTTGGTGGCTCCTGTGGTACATGCCCCCAGGGGATAAAGTCTTTGAGTTATTTTACTGGTTTGGGGATTTTTGCGACATCATTACAGCCTAACTTTCTTGGCTTGTATGAGTTGAAAATGAAAGGCTAATGGATTGGGAGATACAGGTTCGGACAATTGATTCCTGACCAGGAGGTAAACAGACTGTTAGATCTCATTAGGCCTATGAAGCCAAACAGAGTTTAGGTGAACCTTCAATGCAGACTTTGTTATAGGGAGTTGGCTGTTTGTCTTTCCTATGGGGAGAGAGCTGTGGAGATACTGTATTCTCAGATGACGAGATGGAGTTAGGGGGGAACTGAAACCAGACAGACTCGTGATCCACCAGGGAGGGACCTGTTAGCGATGCGCTCAGAGCCAAATTAGCACCACAGATACACAAGCAGAGAGAAACCTGGACAAGCAGAGAGAAACCTGGACAGAATGCGATTCCATAATAACTTTAGGTTGCTGTTAAGGGGGGGGGGTAACATCTCTTGCAGAAGGTAACAGAGTGAAATGACGGTTATTGGCCATAATGGTAAATCCAACATGGCTGCCACTCTACCACTCTACTAGTTGTAACAGCACGATGTCTAACCTGCTGGTTGTACTGTCTGGCTATCTGTGTCAGGTAGAGGAGAAGAAACTAGCGGTCTGCAGCAGGACTCTTCCCATGTTGCCCATGTAGGTGGACATCACCACCGGGTAGCTCTGCAGATAGACACACACACACAGGGGGGAAAGGGGTTAAAGAGAAAAATATAATGTGACGACAAGGGCTTGTTTCACTACATACAACAGGGACCAATGGGCATAGACTAGAAGGTGTAACTCCTGCCACAGTGAGTAAATTCAGTATATGGCATAAAATCTTTAGAGCCTTCAGAACAGACCAGTCAAAGTTAGGTTATTGTATGTCATACAGAGACCTAGAGAGGCTAAATGGCTTCTCCTTATCCAATTTAGTTCTTATACAGACATCTGTATTTGAAAGGGAAGGACATACAAAGAACACAGAGTGAAAGAGAGTGAGAGAGAAAGAAGGCTGGAAGATGGCAGGTTCCTATAGAAGGTTCTGGCAGAGCGCCATGGTGACACCAGAAGGTCAAGTCAACCTGTCAGTTACAGATGAACTCTCATAAAAGACAAATGGAAAGGGAGAAAGACAGATATATATGCATCCTGTTTCTATTGATCATCCTTGAGATGTTTCGACAACTTGATTGGACATTGGACCTGTGGTAAATTCAATTGATTGGACATGATTTGGAAAGGCACACACCTGTCTATATAAGGTCCCACAGTTGACAGTGTATGTCAGAGCAAAAACCAAGTCATGAGGTCAAAAGAGGGGGGGGGGGGGGGGGGGGGTGGGGGTTAGTCTGTAGCCCTGTCAAGGGGTGTTATTTTTATCTGCTGCAGAGTAACGTGTTCCTCTGTCAATTTGGCTGTTGGGAAGAAAACTCAGGACACAGTTGACACGTGTGTTTAATACAGACATGAATAGCAGGGCATACGATCTAACTATCTAGGCTAAGGGTTCCTCTCCTCATCATTCTGCCTGCAGTACCAACAACACAATCAGGACATAACCCCTGACCTTTCCACACTTGAACATCTTCTTAAAACCTTACTAAACCATTAGCCTCTCCCTCTAATATCTTTTAACAATTTACTACGGCTCTTTTGATCTCTTCAACTTCAAAGGTTTGGCATCTGACACCATGACTAAATCGCAGAAGACTATAAAAAACAACCATTGGACCATTTCAGCGCAAAATAAATCTGCTGTTGTAACTCTGCTGCATCTCAAATGCACCCTTTTCGCTACAGAGTGCAGTAGTTTTGATTTGACCAGGGCCTATAGGGAAAACAGTGCAAAAATGGGACGTGGCCCCGGTTAAAGTATAAACAGATTGGCCACTCAGTAGGTGCTATACATGGACGTTGAGAAAGATCAATGTGAAACACGATGACAATATCTGGGTAGACTATGTGATGATGCTTAGTGATGCAATCAACAGAGTTGAGGGGTGTGAAAAAACATCCTGATTGCTTAGATTTTGGTCATTTAGAAGACGCTCTTATCCAGAGCGATTTACAGTTAATGCATTAATCTTAAACTGGAGTGCTCAAACCTTTGGGTTTAGTGAACAAAATATAATCTGTCGTGATCCGTGGGCTGAACAAATATGCATTATTTATTTAGAAGTATAAAAATGTAAACAATAGCTTTTTAGGGTCTTAAAAAACAATCCTAAAATTACACTTCAAACAATCAAATTGTAGCCATATAACTTGACACCTAACAACACATTCTGATTACCAGTGAACAGAAACTGCAAACAAGTTTCAGTAACACTTCACTTGACATCCAGTGTCATAACACATTATGACACAGTCATTACCATGTCATACTATGTCAAAACACTGTCATGACACATATTTAGACCTGTTGACAAATATTGTGTTATTTTATGGCTGGGTGTAACACCTACATTAGAATGTCAAAACCCACAAAACCTACCATACAAGGCAAAACATTCCATTACACCATAGCCTACTTGTTGATGTTATATAACATTTTCAGAAATGTACCATATTAAATTATCATTGTAATTACGCACACATTGATGTCAGACATGCACCTACCCCAATGCTCTGTTGCTGATGACTGGAATGAATGCAGGAGCAGATTTCAGAAGCAGGACAAGACCCTCTTTTTGACTGATAACTGACATAAGGGTATGTACTTGACATGCCTATCTAATATGATTATGATGGTGATAATGCTTCTTGACAGTGCCATAAAGTGTATTATCTTAGTCCAAGTAAAGTGACAGAGGATGTTCTTAATGCTTCACGACAATGTCGAGTGTATTTTCTGCAAGTTACTTAAAAATACTTAAAAATGATGGGAAATTAACATGATGTAAGGAGTTCATTACAACTTCCAAATGAAAGGAAACGTCTTGGCAGGAAAAATATATTCTAATACATGTGGGTTTTGACACTCTATTTAGGTGTCATAACCAGCCATAAAATAACACAATATATGTCACAACAGGTGTAATCGTGGACAGTGTTATGACCATATTATGACAGATTATGACACATCAGCGGTTATGACATATTATGACATGGTTATGACCGTGTCATAATGTGTTATGACGCTGGGTGTCAAGTAAAGTGTTAACAGACTTATGAACAGAAACGTTGGTGTGTTCCCCAGAAAGAAAATCCAAAATTTCCCTCAAACAAAAGGGGGAACTAACAAAGAGTCACTGACCAACAACCAAAATGGAACAGGTGGGGTTTTAGGAGGGTTACTGAAAGACACTCATGGGGGTGGGGGTACACTGAAAGTTGACGAGCAACAACAACTGGACCCTAAAATACACCCATCTTGAACGCCACTAAATTTACCCAAAAAGAGGCAAACATAAGAAAAACACACTCCAAACTTAAAGACAGGAAGCAAACCCAAAAGTGGAGCAAAACGAAAACAGGTAAGATCCGATAAAGGATTGTTTGTCTGGAAATCAAAATAGGGAGAGCCAACTAAAGATGTTGATCCTCCACATCTCTCAAGACAACTGAAGCACTGGGACAGCCACTCATAAATAGTACCCGTGCCAGCACAGGTGAAACCCCTTCTTACTAACGAGATGGACAAGCCAGCGCAGGTGTAACACTTACTGACTAATTAGGTTACACAAATCGGTGCACCCTACGTGCTAACGTACCATACCTACTAAAATCCAACCTCAAAACATAAATGGAAAAACCAAAGCCTGTAACAAGGCTAATAAGTTGAATATGTGCAGGGTGGACCCTAGCGTTTTGGGAGCTCTAAGATAGATTTGTGACTCTATAAACTCACAATCTTGATGTAGTCATTGCGTGCAAGGAATATGGGACCAAACAATAATCTTTTTACAACTTTGATACACTATAATTGAATTGGTCCAAATAGTTATGTCTTCCTGAAATCGGGGTACAAGATACATATAGTGGTGGAGAATAGAGCCAAATGAAACATTTTAGCTTCACTTTCCATATACATATGAAGGAGAGTGTAGGTAAGGCAATCACATATTACAGTTATAAACCACGTTTCCATCCACAGTTTTTAAGCGAGTAAAGTTGTATAAAAAAAACCATCACGACAGCTGTGATGGAAACAGGAAGTTTCAGTTTAATTATATAAATGCAGACATATAATTTGATCGTTCAACATGGTGTAATCTTTTTGTGTCTGTAAAATTAATTATGCAAGAAATGGCAGTGGAAATGCTTTGATGCACAAATATTGATATAATAACCATCATATCAAAGTCAACTTTGAGTAACGCGATGATACAGTATAATATGTGGTCCTGCCACAACGACTTGGGAAAGCATGCAGTTTAATAGGCTACAAGTGAAATAAGTTGTGATGAATTTTACAGGGTAGAGTTAGTGCACGTTGGGAGTCTTGATGCTCCTTTTCAATAAATATCGAGGGTCTTATTTTGGTGACATGATGATCGATGCTTGGATACCGTTTGACAAATACAAATGATCTCTCTCTTTTGTCCATAATTATTGCATCATGTTGGCTATAACTGGCTATAACTGCGAGCGGATGTGCCAATGCCAGAGTAAGCACATTCGCTATGGCACTCAATGCAAAGAAAACCCATTGATCTTGTATTCGGTATGTGGGAATTTAACAGCAAAAGGTATTTTTATGTAGACTACATCACGCACAGCTTTTTATCTGCAACATGTCACATCTCTGGTGAGAAAATGCACATATTTTTTTAATGCAGATTTTTGAATATTTGCATGAAAATTGTCGCCAATTGGATGGAAACCTAGCTAGAGCAAGTGAAACTTTTCCTCAATAAAGCTGCTATTAGCAAAGTCAGTGCTAGTAAGAAAAGACTATGCATTTTTAGTACACGGATAACATTATGTATTGCTACACTCGCCAGTTTGTTAAAGTGAAACAGATTGGGGTCCATTTCAACATCAGGCTGGTTCCAACAGGGCCGTATTGACTAGGAACCAAACGGATCAAAACTGGGAGGGGCCTACCTGAATGTATCCAATATTAAATATGCTTGTTTTAGTTTTCCTTCACAACAGGTTTTGCTACGTTGTGCACTAATGTATACAACCGAGGCTAGTGGGGACTGGGAGAGTGAACATGTTTTCTGAGCTGAGCTGAGCTTTTGTACTCTCCTTGGAACACAAGATTAGTGGGAGCCAGATGTGCAGTAATGCCACTGAGCTTAAAGATGCTAAAGCCCTGAGATCTGACTGTCGCTACGCATAAATAAACCTCTAGACAACACACACACAGAGGTGCAACTAATGACTAGCCTAGAGAAATGGGAGCTAAGGTGCTAAGCTCTTTACAGATGCAATCTCTCTCATCCTATCCCTCTACCTCCCTCCTTTCCTCCTTCCCTCTCCCATCCCTCCTCTGGCACAGTGCCATGTGCAGGTACAGCTTCTGCAAACATGATGCAAGGAACAATCCACTAAAAAAGAAATGAGAAACAATCCACAGAAGAAGAAATAAGGAACACTCCAAAGAAGAAATGAGAAACAATCCACAGAAGAAGAAATAAGCAATAATCCACAGAAGAAGAAATAAGGAACACTCCAAAGAAGAAATGAGAAACAATCCACAGAAGAATAAATAATCTTCAGAAGAAGAAATAAGGAACAATCCACAGAAGAAGAAATAAGGAACAATCCACAGAAGAAGAAATAAGGAACAATCCACAGAAGAAGAAATAAGGAATAATCCACAGAAGAAGAAATAAGGAATAATCCACAGAAGAAGAAATAAGTGACAATCCACAAAATAAGAAATAAGGAACAATCCACAGAAGAAGAAATAAGGAACAATCCACAGAAGAAGAAATAAGGAACAATCCACAGAAGAAGAAATAAGGAACAATCCACAGAAGAAGAAATAAGGAACAATCCACAGAAGAAGAAATAAGGAACAATCCACAGAAGAAGAAATAAGGAACAATCCACAGAAGAAGAAATAAGGAACAATCCACAGAAGAAGAAACACGCTGATACAGAACCATATGAAGATGTGGTCTACACCTGGAATGGAACTGCATTAGATTTTTTCACAACCTACTCAACACCTATTGGAATGCCATTCGGGTGTGTCTTTGTCATTAACATTTGTGTAATAGTTCCACTGAAACTATTACAGTCTATCCAAGTGTTTGGTTTTCAGAAGACTGCATTACTCAAACTGTTTACCTGGGCTTGTTTATTTGAAAAACCAAAACCAAATGCTAATCTAAAATACATTAGAGATAATGGTTAGATATTTTTTATAGTGGAGATGAAGTTTATAAATTGCATTGCTGGGTTGATGGGACAGTGGATTGCGCAGTGAGATGGAACAGAGTAAATAGACATTTCAACTTAATAGCTTTAGCTGTCATGACTTCCGCCGATGTTGGCTCTTCTCTTTGTTCAGCCGACGTTCGGTGGTCGACATCACCGGTCTTCTAGCTTTCGCCGCTCCACTTTTCATTGTTCCATGTGTTTTGTCTTGTTTCCCCCCACACCTGGTTTACATTCCCTAATCACACTACATATATATTCCCTCTGTTCCCCCCATGTCGTTGTGTGGAATTGTTTTGTTACGTGTTTTGTGTGACCCGCCAGGCTGGTTTTTCCCCGGGTACCGTGTTGAACACGAAGTATGTTAAATTGTTAAACATTGTGACAGTTGTTGCACTTTTCACTTTTGCCATTGGCTGGAGGATTTTTGATGCAGTTGCATCCATCTGTTTTTGCTTCTGCCAAAAAAAGTGTGTGCCTGATCGCAACTCTCTGCACCTGACTTCTATACCAGTAGCGCACAACCTGATATTAGCTGATGGTAACTTGTGGAATAGACACCGGCTGGAATGTGGTTTTAACCTATGAGCATCCAGGACTAGACTCACTCGTATAATTTTGTGTGTGTGTGTGTGTGTGTGTGTGTGTGTGTGTGTGTGTGTGTGTGTGTGTGTGTGTGTGTGTGTGTGTGTTCAGACTAATTGACCGGATGGCTTTCGACCAGTAGATCAAAGTATTTTTGGCGTGTTTTTTTTTTTTTTTACCTTTTCTTTAACCAGGAAAAGCCCATTGAGACCCAGAGTCTCCTTTTCAAGGGAGACCTGGCCAAGAAGGCAGCAACAATCAACATATTACAGAATTAAAACATACAACAATACAATACAACAACATGACTCAGCCTAAACAAGCATTAAATTCATTCAGTGGCACTAACATATCTAGATTTAGCATGGATTGTAGACTATTCCATGCCTCTGGTGCACAAGAAGAGAAAGCAGTCTTGCCTAATATTGTGAATGTCCTGGGGACTCTAAGTATCAACCACCTAGCTAACCGGGTACTGTAACTGCTGGTGGTGTAAGAGTCTAAACCTCAGAGGTGTTGATCTGAGGCCAGTTAAATTAGCTTTAAAACGTCTCCACTAGCGTAACTGGCTTTATTCCACCATAGCCCTAATGAGATTCAGAACAGATCCCTTGGCAGCCTCCTCACTCAGGACTGTCAACATCTGGTCAGCCCTGCTGGATAGCTACTGGCTAGTTGCATCTGGCTGGTTGGCTGGCTGGCTCACAAGTCATTTGGCATCAAAAACATGACTGTAGTTCAGAGAGGAACGTTACACCCAGCTATAGCCTGGCTAAAGCATAGACCTATGTGGTACACAGCGAGCGAGAGCATTTGGTAACCCTCCTGTTTTCACTCTCATTAAAGGGCAATTCCTCCACTTTTCAACCTCTTATTTCAACCTCCAGGCAGCATCACATCCGGCCATGATTGGGACTCCCATAGGGCGGCGCACAATTGGCCCAGCGTCGTCCGGGTTTGGCCGGGGTAGGCTGTCATTGTAATAAGAATTTGTTCTAAACTGACTTTTCCAGTTAAATAAAGGTTAAATAAAAAATAAATTAAATCAAATGATTCATTATCTCCAGCACCATATGGTACCAGTGTCTACATACAGTTGCGTACAAATATTTGGCACCCTTGCACTTTTCTTAAATAATTCCCTATTTTTTCAAAAATAAGTAAAAATTGAAAAAACATTTTGGTCATTACACTGGATAATATGTGTGAAATGCTTGATAATGTATGTGATATCAACAGAGAGGTATATTTTCCGGGTGCCCTAAATATTGACTTGCTTTCATCAAGCTGTCCACTCGGTAGCTAAGATTGGGAGAGGTCTGTCCGTAATAAAGCGCTGCCTTGCTTTCTTGACATTTCTATCAATAAAACAAGTTCTACAGGCCCTAGTTTTGTCGAACCTGGACTACTGCCTAGTCATGTGGTCAAGTGCCACAAAGAGTGAAATAAGCAAATTACAGTTGGCCAAGAACAGAGCAGCCCGGCTGGCCCTTAAATGTGCACAGATAGCGAACATCAATGACATGCATGTCAATCTCTCCTGGCTCAAAGTAGAGGAGAGATTGACTGCATCACTACTTGTCTTTGTCAGAGGTATTGACATGTTGAAAGCACCAAGCTGTTCAATCAACTAGCACACAGCTGAGACACCCATGCATGCCCCACAAGACATTCCACCAAGGGTATATTCACAGTCCCCAAGTGCAGAACAAACAATGGAAAATGCACAGTACTGCACAGAGCCATGACTACATGGAACTCTAATCCACATCAAGTAACTGATGCAAGCAGTATAATCAGATTTTTTTTTTTAAAGATAAAACTATACCTTATGGAACAATGTGGACTGTGAAGATACACACACACACACACACACACACACACACACACACACACACACACACACACACACACACACACACACACACACACACACACACACACACGCATACACACACACATGCTAGCTCCCACACTCTACACACACATACACTTTAATATTGTTGTATGGTGGTATTATACATTTAGTGTTGTAGAAATGTAGTGGTGTAATGATGTACGTGAAGTACTGTTTAATTTAAAAAACATTGACTGTTTTTTGTGTGATATGCCTTAATGTGTTTGGAACCCCAGGAAGAGTAGCTGCTGACTTCACATAATACATACAAATGTCACACCTTATTATTTGATTTTCAGCATTGCAGAACCAATTTTCAATTTGTAAACTTAAATTAACTGTCCAGTGTTTCCAGATTGCTATGAAATGTGACCTGTAATGACTTACAATACGAGTGAAATAGTTTTCCTTCCAATTAATTTTAACTAGGTATGTTAAAAATAAGCTTTTTTTTGTTGGAAAGATTGTGGGCGTACCCCAAAAACAATATGTAATTTTAAAAACATGTATTCACTTTGTCATTATGGGGTATTGTGTGTAGATGGTTGAAACAAATATATAGTTTGAATTCAGGCTGTAACACAACAACATGAATACTTTCTGAAGGAACTGTCGACCCAGCAGCCAACACACATGCATGTAAATGTGCTTTGAGATGTGAAACTAAGGGCAATGGTACCAGCCTATATAAAACAATTATATGTGTATGACTTCATGTATAGGGAAGGGAACACTGTCGCTACCTCACTGTCCAAGGTTAATGAATTGAGGAGCAAACTGAAGTGAAGAGGAAATTCAGAAAACGCTTGGAGGACAGTGGACATTGATAAAAGTGCTTCTTTATTGTTAAAAGCAACACATTTTGGCCCTTAGCCTTCAAAAATAAAGAAGCACTTAAACTTCCATTGTCCTCCAAGGGTTGCTGAATTTCCTCTGCCCTTATGATTGCATGCATACCATAGTAGATACACCAAACAAATCAACCCTCAACCAGGAAATATATATTTTTTTTGCCTAATTCCACCGTACTACTACACTATCCCAGTCTTTCAGTACTACTACAGTACATCTGTTAGTGGGAGCAGCTGGAGCATGAGTGTGTGTTTTCAGAGCCCAGTCTGCAAGGCCAACATTCTGACCCACTGCAGACACACACACACTCACTCACACTCCCAGCGGGGTGACTCCCTAATCAACACTTCTAACCATAGCATAAATTGGCACACAATAACTCCTCCTCTTCCTCTCACTCCTCATCCCACTCCTCCTCCCTCTAGTCCTCCCCTCTTTTTCTGTTCCTGTCAGCCTCCCTAACCCACTGAACAAGCCACAGGAGCTCTGAACACTACATCAGTCACTTCTTAGAATCCAGATCCCAATCAAATACACATGGAGACCATAAGGATCAGGTGGGACTTTAAATCAGAGGACATGCTCATAGTAATGGCTAGAACAGAACAGAGTGAATGGAATGCTAGCAAACACATCAAACATGGTTTCCATATGTTTGATACCAGTACAGTCACTCCTCTGATCTCTAATGGAGACGTACAGACCTCAAATATGTCCTACCAGTAGGGACGAGAGGGAGGGATGGAGGGAGGGATAGAAGCAGATGGAGAGGGGAACGGTCGGTGGGGGACAAAGAGAGGTGAGAGAGTGAGAAAACAGAGATAAGGAGGGAGAGAGGCAGTTAGGTTTTCGGGTGAACCACTCAAGTGATACAGTAATAAATATCACATCCTTGTTATTCCTTCCTATTTTATCAGTACTGTACTGGAGAAGAGAGGGATGGCTGCAACTGATGTGAGTAAGACCTTTAAACAGGTCAACATTCACAAGGCTGAGGGGCCAGACGGGATAACCAGGACATGTACTCTGAGCATGCGCTGACCAACTGGCAAGTGTCTTCACTGAGGCTGTAATACCAACATGTTTCAAGCAGACCACCTTAGTCACTGTGCCCAAGAACACTAAGGTAACCAGCCTAAATGACTGCCAACCCGTAGAACTCACGTCTGTAGCCATGAAGTGCTTTAAAAGGCTGGTCATGGCTCACATAAACACCATTATCCCAGAAACCCTAGATCCACTCCCGATTTGCATATCACCCCAACAGACCCACAAATTATATGATACTGTCTCTATTGCACTCCACACTACCCTTTCGCACCTGGACAAAAGGAACACCTACGTGAGAATGCTATTCATTGACTACACCTCAGCTTTCAACACCATAGTGCACTCGAAGGTCATCACCAAGCTAAGGATCCTGGGACTAAACACGTCCCTCTACAACTGGATCCTGGACTTCCTGACAGGCCACCCCCAGGTGGTAAGGGTAGGTAACAACAAATCTGCCACACTGATCCTCAACATGGGGCCCATCAGGGGCGTGTGCTCAGTCCCCTCATGTACTCCCTGTTCAGCCATGACTACATGGCCAGGCATGACTCCATCACCATCATTAAATTTGTGACAACACAACAGTGAAAGACCTGATCACCGACAACAATGAGACAGCCTATAAAGAGGAGGTCAGAGATCTGACCGTGTGGTGCCAGAATAACAACCTCCCCCTCAACGTGATCAAGACAAAGGAGATGATTGTGGACTACGGGAAAAGGAGGACCGAGCACGCCCCCACGGGCTGTAGTGGAGCAGGTTGATTGCTTCAAAGTTCCTTGTTGTCCACATTACCAACAAACTATCATGGTCCAAGCACACCAAGAAGAGGGAACGACAAAACATATTCCCCCTCAGGAGACTGAAAAGATTTGGCATGGGTCCTTAGATCCTCAAAAAGTTCTGAGGGTAGTGCGTACGCCCCAGTACATCACTGGGGCCACCCTGCCATCCAGGACTTCTATATCAGGCGGTGTCAGAGGAAGGCCCTAAAAATTGTCAAAGACTCCAGCCACCTTAGTCATAGATTGTTCTCTCTACTACCGCACGGCAAGCAGTACCGGAGCGCCAAGTCTAGGTCCAAGAGGCTTCTTAACAGATTCTAACCCCAAGCCAAAAGACTCCTGAACAGCTAATCAAATGGATACCCCCCACCCCCTCTTTTATGCTGCTGCTCTGATTATTATACAGTGCCTTGTGAAAGTATTCGGCCCCCTTGAACTTTGCGACCTTTTGCCACATTTCAGGCTTCAAACATAAAGATATAAAACTGTATTTTTTTGTGAAGAATCAACAACAAGTGGGACACAATCATGAAGTGGAACAACATTTATTGGATATTTCAAACTTTTTTAACAAATCAAAAACTGAAAAATTGGGCGTGCAAAATTATTCAGCCCCTTTACTTTCAGTGCAGCAAACTCTCTCCAGAAGTTCAGTGAGGATCTCTGAATGATCCAATGTTGACCTAAATGACTAATGATGATAAATACAATCCACCTGTGTGTAATCAAGTCTCCGTATAAATGCACCTGCACTGTGATAGTCTCAGAGGTCCGTTAAAAGCGCAGAGAGCATCATGAAGAACAAGGAACACACCAGGCAGGTCCGAGATACTGTTGTGAAGAAGTTTAAAGCCGGATTTGGATACAAAAAGATTTCCCAAGCTTTAAACATCCCAAGGAGCACTGTGCAAGCAATAATATTGAATGGAAGGAGTATCAGACCACTGCAAATATACCAAGACCTGGCCGTCCCTCTAAACTTTCAGCTCATACAAGGAGAAGACTGATCAGAGATGCAGCCAAGAGGCCCATGATCACTCTGGATGAACTGCAGAGATCTACAGCTGAGGTGGGAGACTCTGTCCATCGGACAACAATCAGTTGAATAATGCACAAATCTGGCCTTTATGGAAGAGTGGCAAGAAGAAAGCCATTTCTTAAAGATATCCATAAAAAGTGTTGTTTGAAGTTTGCCACAAGCCACCTGGGAGACACACCAAACATGTGGAAGAAGGTGCTCTGGTCAGATGAAACCAAAATGTAACTTTTTGGCAACAATGCAAAACGTTATGTTTGGCTTAAAAGCAACACAGCTCATCACTCTGAACACACCATCCCCACTGTCAAACATGGTGGTGGCAGCATCATGTTTTGGGCCTGCTTTTCTTCAGCAGGGACAGGGAAGATGGTTAAAATTGATGGGAAGATGGATGGAGCCAAATACAGGACCATTCAGGACCATCCCAGAACCTGAGACTGGGACGGAGAATTGTCTTCCAACAAGACAATGATCCAAAACATAAAGCAAAATCTACAATGGAATGGTTCAAAAATAAACATATCCAGGTGTTAGAATGGCCAAGTCAAAGTCCAGACCTGAATCCAATCGAGAATCTGTGGAAAGAACTGAAAACTGCTATTCACAAATGCTCTCCATCCAACCTCACTGAGCTCGAGCTATTTTGCAAGGAGGTATGGGAAAAAACATTCAGTCTCTCGATGTGCAAAACTGATAGAGACATACCCCAAGTGACTTACAGCTGTAATCTCAACAAAAGGTGGCGCTACAAAGTATTAACATAAAGGGGCTGAATAATTTTGCACGCCCAATTTTTCAGTTTTTAATTTGTTAAAAAAGTTTGAAATATCCAATAAATGTCGTTCCACTTCATGATTGTGTCCCACTTGTTGTTGATTCTTCACAAAAAAAATACAGTTTTATATCTTTATGTTTGAAGCCTGAAATGTGGCAAAAGGTCGCAAAGTTCAAGGGGGCCGAATACTTTTGCAAGGCACTGTATATGCATAGTCACTTTTACGATTTAACCTACGTGTACATATTACCTTAATTACCTTGACTAACCATTGCCCCCGCACATTGACTCTGTACTGCCCCCTGTGTATAGCTTGGCTACTGTTATTTTACTGCTGCTCCTTAATTATTTGTTATTTACATTTGTTACTGATCTTTTTTTTACTATACACTTTTTTTTTTTAAACTGCATTGTTGGTTAATGGTTTGCGTTTCACTGTAAGGTGTTATATTCGGCTTATGTGACAACTACAGGGCGGCAGGTAGCTTGGTGGTTAGTGTTGGACTTGTAACCGAAAGGTTGAAAGATTGAATCCCCGAGCTGACAAGGTAAAAATCTGTTGTTCTACCCCTGAGCAAGGCAGTTCACCCACTGTTCCTCGGCATTGTAAATAAGATTTTGTTGTTAACTGACTTGCCTATTTAAATAAAGGAAAAACAATTTGAATATACCTTAAGATACTATTGTGAATGCATATGGTAGCAGGCTACAACTGCAAAGCTTTTTTAGGACTTAAAGTGAACTGTAAGATTACAAGCAGAGGGTAGTACATTTGCTGTTATTGATCTAGCTAATGTGTTATGACTTTTCACTTCCTCGTGTTTATATATTTAACCTTCATTTAACTAGGCAAGTGAGTTAATGTCACACCCTGACCTTAGTATTCTTTGTATTATTTTGGTTAGGTCAGGGTGTGATGAGGGTGATATACTGTATGTGTTTTTTGTCCTGTCTAGAGTTTTTGTATGTTTATGGGGTTGGACCTAGTTTAGGTGTTTTTATGTCCATGGTTGACTAGATTGGTTCTCAATCAGAGGCAGCTGTTTCTCGTTGTCTCTGATTGGGGACCATATTTAGGCAGCCATGTTCCTTGGGTATTTGATGGGTTATTGTCTATGTGGAGTTGCATGTCAGCACTCGGTCTTTATAGCGGCACGTTGGTTTTTGTTCTTTCGTATAATTTGTTAAGTGTTCTTCCTTTTATTAAAGAAGAATGTATTCACAACACGCTGCGCGAACGTGACTATATGACGAACGTGACAGTTAAGAACAAATTATTATTTACAATGACAGCCTAACAAAAGGAAAAAGGCCTCATCTGAGGACAGGGGCTGGGATCAAAAATATATATATATATATTAAGACAAAATATAACCCTACATAAAGAAAGACCTAAGACAACAACATAGCATGGTAGCAACACGACAACTACATGGTAGCAACAGAACATGGCAGCAGCACAACATGTTAGCAGCATAAAACATGGTACAAACATTATTGGGCACAGACAACAGCACAAAGGGCAAGAAGGCAGAAACAACAATACGGTACATCATGCGAAGCAGCCACAACTGTCAGTAAGAGTGTCTTTGAATGAAGAGATGGAGATACAACTGCCCAGTTAAAGTGATTTGAATTGAGTGGTGGTGAATTAGCCTGAAAAAATGTATTAGCCTATAAAATGAGCGCACACAGAGGTAGGCAAATTAATCTCTATTGAACAACAAAATCTGCAAAATTATGGAGCCCTATTTTTTTTTTAATTATTATTATTTTTTTTTAATTTTACCCCTTTTTTCTCCCCAATTTCGTAGTATCCAATTGTGTAGTAGCTACTATCTTGTCTCATCGCTACAACTCCCGTACGGGCTCGGGAGAGACGAAGGTTGAAAGTCATGCGTCCTCCGATACACAACCAACCAAGCCGCTGCTTCTTTAACACAGCGCACATCCAACTCGGAAGCCAGCCGCACCAATGCGCCGGAGGAAACACCATGCACCTGGCCACCTTGGCTAGCGTACACTGTGCCCAGCCCGCCACAGGAGTCGCTGGTGCGTGATGAGACAAGGACACCCCTACCGACCAAGCCCTCCCTAACCCGGGCGACGCTAGGCCAATTGTGCGTCGCCCCACGGACCTCCCGGTCGCGGCTGGTTACGACAGAGCCTGGGCGCGAACCCAGGACTCTGATGGCACAGCTGGCGCTGCAGTACAGCGCCCTTAACCACTGCGCCACCCGGGAGGGTGCAACCGCTGTGTCAGTTTTCAAAAAAGCTTTACCATAAAAGCACACCATGCAATAATCTGAGTACGGCACTCAGACACAAAACAAGCCAGACAGATTTCTGCCATGTTGTGGAGTCAACAGAAGTCAGAAAGAGCATTATAAATATTCACTTACCTTTAGGATGTTTTTAACATAAATCTTGTTTATTATGTTTTTAACATAATAATGTTTAAACCGGAGAATTCCTTTGTCTTTAGAAATGCAATGGAATGCAGCTACCTCTCACGGGAGCGCGCCTGAATGAGCTCATGGCACTCTGGTAGACCTCTTACTCAATCAGCTCTCATTCTCTCCTCCTTCACAGTACAAGCATCAAACAAGGTTCTAAAGACTGTTGACATCTATTGGAAGCCTTAGGAAGTGCACTCGGACTAAATGTACACTGTATCTTGGATAGGCAAAGAGTTGAAAAACCTAAATTTTCCACTTCCTGGTTGGATTTTTTTCTCAGGTTTTTGCAAGCCATATGAGTTCTGTTATACTCAAAGACATCAAAGACTTCAGAGTTTTGTCTATCCAAATTTACAAATAATATGCATATATTGTCTTCTGGGCCTGAGTAGCAGGCAGTTTACTCTGGGCACCTTATTCATCCAAGCTACTTAATACTGCCCCCAAGCCATAAGAAGTTTTAACAACCGGCTACAGTGTAACACTGAAAATGCAAAATGCATAAACCTACTGATGGGATATTCATAGTAGTGTTTTGTGTTGAGCACATCAGTGTGTTGTTGGTTGGTAGACAGATCTATTCATGTGACGCGTGTGTGTGTGTGTGTGTGTGTGTGTGTGTGTGTGTGTGTGTGTGTGTGTGTGTGTTTGCTTTTGCTAGACATTTGTAGAGTTTTGCATTTTGTGTTTGTGGTTTTGTGTTTAGAGTTTTGGGAAAATGTCCCAAAGATTCAGCAAACGCGTCTAAATAATTGTGGAAAACTGTAAAAGCAATAAAGCATTTTATTTAAAAAAGGAAATAATTGTTCAAAAACCCTGTGTTTTGGATCCATGCTTCATTCCAAAAAAACTGCAATAAGAATATGCCTGATAAGGAAAACATTTAGATCAGTTATGGTTCTACTTTTGATAGGTTACAAGGTCCATGAGGGCACATTAGCAAACTGGGCAGTCACAGGGTGTATTTTGTTAGGATGTATCGGCGTTAACGGATGCCATTGGAATATGGACTTCTCCTGATTCTGTTGTGGTCTCTTGGATCATCATTTTCCTTTTTGCACTCCGATAAGGATCACAATTATCCGGAAAATCATGGCCACAAGTTTCTCTGACCTAGCCAATATTGGAATCCTGGTGCCGCTGCTGCTGAGTGATAGCAGTACTAAAATATGTCCAGACCTTCTTTTTTTCTTAACATAGCGGCAAGCCTGAAACCCGGCAAGCCTGAAACTCGGCAGGCCTGAATCAATTCACAGACTTTGAGGTTTGGCTCGGTATAAAACCAACAGTCCCCGTAGGCTGAAAATGTTAACTCTGTCTCAAACTATATTCAGCACTTGGACCTGTCCCTTGTTGGTGACATCTTTGTCTAGATCACAGACAGATCTGCAGCAAGTCAGCTATATCCATTGACTATCTGGAAGAATGTACCGAGGTTCACTGAGCTCAGCGCTGAAGCACTTACATTTTACTCAACACTGTTATTGTAATGACAGATTTCCTCTTCGTCTGAAGAGGAGTAAGGATCGGACCAAGATGCAGCGTGGTAAATGTTCATGACGATTTATTAAAAACGAACTAAACACTGAAATACAAAACAATAAACGATGTGATGAAAACGAAAGCCGAAACAGTACCGTGTGGTGACAAACACTCACACGGAAACAAACACCCACAAATCAACAGTGAAACCCAGGCTACCTAAGTATGATTCTCAATCAGAGACAACTAACGACACCTACCTCTGATTGAGAACCATACTAGGCTGAACACAAAAACCAACATATAAAAACAAACAGACTGCCCACCCCAACTCACGCCCTGACCATACTAAATAAAGACAAAACAAAGGAAATTAAAGTCACGTGACAATTATCCAGAACAACTTACAGGAAGTAATGAGTGGGAATCAAACCCACAACTGTAGCATAGCAAACACCATGCTCTACCAACTGAGCTACTCTGGACTGATAGACAACCGCATCACATTAGAGCTAGAGATGAGACAGGCCGAAAAAGGCAGAGAGACAGAGATAGACAGAGTGAGACAGAAAGAGACAGACAGAGAGGACAGAGAGAGAGACAGACAGGCTGGCACTGAGGGATGTATGCCCCTGAACATGCCACCCCTCAGCAGTCCCAGGGATTATCAACATGCAGTGCCAACATCCATGTTTTGATACAGTACTATGACTCAAGTTAAATGGTGAGTCTTAATGTTTTGATACAGTACTATGACTCAAGTGAAATGGGGAGTCTTAATGTTTTGATACAGTACTATGACTCAAGTTAAATGGTGAGTCTTAATGTTTTGATACAGTACTATGACTCAAGTGAAATGGTGAGTCTTAATGTTTTGATACAGTACTATGACTCAAGTGAAATGGGGAGTCTTAATGTTTTGATACAGTACTATGACTCAAGTTAAATGGTGAGTCTTAATGTTTTGATACAGTACTATGACTCAAGTGAAATGGTGAGTCTTAATGTTTTGACTCACTAGAATATTTTAAACAGCTAAGTGCTTGTTAAAACAATGCTGTCATTCCATCCACAATACAACATTAGTCACAAACACTTGGGGAAACTCATTCCTTCCTGGTGAAATAAAGGTTACATGTAAATAAAACATCTACCAGAACACAACACTTCTACTGGTCTACCTAACTACAGCACCATGGGAGTTATGATGATAATAAATCATTTCTCAAACAAAACATCTAAATTATTCAAACACCCTCCACTAACCCTGGCAGCATAACAAAGATCGCTCTGTGTTATTATAATTGAATTATTTCTGGTGTGTGTGTGTGTGTGTGTGCAGGTGCGTGTGTGCGTGTGTGTGTGGACTTGTTTAACTATTCTTGCAGGGTTAGGAGCCAGGGTAAGGGTTAAGGTTATGTTTTTGGGATAGGGTTAAGGTTAGGGTAAGAGTAAGGGTTATAGGGGTTGGGGAAAATAGGATTTTGAATGGGACTGCATTGTGTGTCCACACAAGGTTAGCTGTACAACACTGTGTGTGTGTGTGTGTGTGTGTGTGTGTGTGTGTGTGTGTGTGTGTGCGTGCGTGTGTGTGTGTGTGTGCAATTAGTGCTTTTTGAGGACGGTTCAGTTTTGGTTTGATAATGAAAATAATCACGGTTTTCCGTTTAAACATTAAATGCACTATGCATTATGTGGGTTTAATGCTGTAAAAACACAGAATAAAACAATTAATATCCCATGAATCCCATGATGGTAGTGACTGCCATTTACCGCTTATCAAATATTTACTTTAATAAAATATTTCAGTTGTGTGTATTACATTTGTTTTATTTGAAGACTTTATAATTTCATTCCAAGTCATCTATGGAGCTACTGCCTATGTATGTTGTCTGACAAAATCACTATTTTGTAGTTCTCTAAAGTAAATAAAGCATACTTTTATGACTGCTGAATACCAACTATCAATAACTTTGACAGGTACCTCGAAGCAACGTCTCTCTATACTTCTTGATCGCGTGTTCTTCTTGTCTCTTCTTTCTGCCTCCATGTCCTCCGTGAAGTAGACCGGACAGGTAGGCATGCAATGGATTATGATCATTGTAGGTAATTGCCACATTTTCTACGCTTAACTATGTAGAATGTTGGCCTGTTGGAAAGTACAACTCTCTACTAATTCCCAGAGTTCAGCGGTGATCTGATTTATCACTAGAGAAACTGTGCGTTGAGCTCAAAGAAAAACCCTGAACAAAATGAAATTCAAATAATTGAACTGATGTTGGTCAATAAGTTGTTTAAAAAAATATCCGACTTTCCGGTTAATCACTCAGCACTAGTGTTTGTGTTTCTGGAATATTAGTGCTAGTCAATAATGTGTAACAAGTTTCTCTAATTACCAACAACCTTCTCTAATCACCAACAATCTTATTTTATGTGTCCAGTTCAAAAAATATAAATAAAACTCAGTTCTGCCCATAGGACTCAGGTCAAAAGTAGTGCACTATAATAGGAATAGGCTGCCTATTGGTTGCCGACCCTAGGAGTGTTAATCCTATCAGAAGAATTCCCATCTCACCAGGGGAAAGGAGTACATGACAGAAAACTGATTAGGCAAAGTAGAAAGCTATACAGCATCAAAGTTAGCAATACATATAATTAAAAAAGATTGGGAACTCTGGGTTTTCTTCTCTGATACATTTAATCCACTAGGGAACTAAAATGTTAACGAGAAATTAATTATGAAGGGATTAATGAGGATATTTTACTAATCATTATGAATTATGGCAGATAGCTAATGACTCACTGTGGGTTTATAAGAGCTGCTTTTGACAGGGTTTCCTTCCATACATGTGCAATAACTAAACTGACCACAGCCACAGAGCCATACTGGAGTGTGTGTTTGTGTGTGTGTTCGTCAGTTTATTTGACAGGGTGACTTGGGAATCAGGAAGGGGTGCTGAGAGGCTGCTCACAGAACACGGTGGAACAGAGATAAGAGAGGAGGAGAGGAAGAGGAAGGGTATGGATGGATGAATCAGGGGTGCAGAAGTCCCAGCGTATTTAGCAGATTGATGTTTATTGGGATCAATCTTGTCCTGGAGGCAGAATTGACTGATTTCTGCTAGATAGCCCTGCTGCAAAATCAAAACTGGCTATATTGTAAAACTGTCTGAAAAAAACATGTAATTTAAGGTTAGGGTTAGACAAGGAGAGGGGAGGAAAGGGGACCGACCATATGAGAGATTGAAGAGTGAGAGATGGAAGAATGAGATGGAAAAGGGAGAGATGGGAGAGATGGAAGAGGGAGAGATGGAAGAGGAAGAGATGGAAGAGTGAGAGATGAAGAATTAGATGGAAAAGGGAGAGATGGATGAGTGAGAGATGGAGAGATGGAAGAGTGAGAGATGGAAGAATGAGAGATGGAAGAATGAGAGATGGAAGAGGAAGAGATGGAAGAGAGAGAGATGGAAGAGGGAGAGATGGAAGAGGAAGAGATGGAAGAATGAGATGGAAGAGGAAGAGATGGAAGAGGAAGAGATGGAAGAGGAAGAGATAAAAGAGTGTAGGGACAGAGCAAGCAGAAGTAAACGAGGGGCTGAACACAAAAGAGGGGAGGATGAGGATGAGGGAAGGAAGAACAGAGGGGGAGGATGAGGGAGGGAGGAAGAGAGGTGGATGAGGGAGGGATGGAGGTGGAGGATGAGGATGGAGGAAGAGAGGGGAGGATGAGGATGGAGGGAGGAAGAGAGAGGAAGGATGAGGGAGTGAGGAAGAGTGATGGAGGATGAGAGAGGGGGAGGATGAGGGAGGAATGGAGGTGGAGGATGAGGATGTAGGAAGAGAGGTGGTGGATGAGGGAGGAATGGAGGTGGAGGATGAGGATGTAGGAAGAGAGGTGGTGGATGAGGGAGGAATGGAGGTGGAGGATGAGGATGTAGGAAGAGAGGTGGTGGATGAGGGAGGAATGGAGGTGGAGGATGAGGATGGAGGAAGAGAGGTGGTGGATGAGGGAGGAATGGAGGTGGAGGATGAGGATGGAGGAAGAGAGGGGGAGGATGATGATGGAGAGGGGAAGGATGAGGGAGTGAGGAAGAGTGGTGGAGGATGAGGGAAGGATGAAGGAAGAGAGGGGGAGGATGAGGGAGGAATGGAGGTGGAGGATGAGGATGGAGGAAGAGAGGTGGAGGATTAGGATGGAGGGAGGAAGAGAGGGGCAGGATGAGGGAGGATGAGCTGGCTGGTTTCTGTTTCTGCCTTCAAACACACGTAGAGAGGAGGAGGACGTGTGTGTGTGTGTCATGTCTGGCATGTCAGCAAACTCTTCCTCGATGGCCGAGAGGATCGCAATTTAACAATAATGTGGAGTGGCAGGGTGGCTGATCCAAACTATAACCTCCCCATGCACACAGCCGTAGTATCTGGCAGGTCAGACCCTTGAGAAGAGCATCATCTCAGTCCGGAACATTCCTTTTCCATTCCTTGATTGGCAGATACGATGCACACACACACACAAACACAGAAGGAGCTTGTTACTGACAGTAATATGAAGTGGCAGGGTTACTGATCCTAACGCCTGGAACAGCAGTCTGCTTGTGTGTGTGTGTGTGTGTGTGTGTGTGTGTGTGTGTGTGTGTGTGTGTGTGTGTGTGTGTGTGTGTGTGTGTGTGTGTGTGTGTGTGTGTGTGTGTGTGATCTGCCAATCAAGGAATGGGGAAAAGGAATATTCCAGACTGAGATGTTTGTTGAGGGTCTGACCTAGCAGATACTAAGGTTGTTTCCCAAGTTGAACCATATTTCCTTTATGATGCACTACTTCTTACCAGGGAGCATGGGGACACAGTGCTCCACTTTGTTCAACCCTCTGTCACAACGCTTCAATTGTGTAAGCAACAGTTTAAGGAAGGTACGAGCCTACTTCTCTTACAGACGTGTACTATACGGTATACCAGTTTAATCTTTTTTTTTTTTTAACTTTAGGATCACGGGTCAATTCATGGTTCAGTGTTGCTTGCCTCGAAACAAGCATAGAAGGCATTTAGTTCGCCTGGTAGGCTCAAGTCACTGGGCAGCTCTTGGCTGGGTTGCCCATTCTAATCCGTGATACTTTGCAAGCCCTGCCACATCCGACGAGCGTCAGAGCCGGCGTAGTAGGATTCGATCTTCATCCTGTATTGATGCTTTGCCTGTTTGATGGCTTGTCGGAGGTCGTAGCGGGATTTCTTAAACGTTCAGATTAGTATCCCGCTCCTTGAAAGCAGCAGTTCTAGCCTTTAGCTCAGTACAGATGTTGCTAGTAATCCATGGCTTCTGGTTGGTGTACGTAAGTCACAGTGGGGACAATGTTGTCAATGCACTTATTAATGAAGGCGGTGACTGATGTGGTAAACTCCTCAATCCCGGGAACATATTACCAGCCTGTGCTACCGAAACAGTCCTGCACCTTAGCATCTGCTTCACCAGACCACTTCCATATTTAGTGCGTCACTGGTGGTTCCTGTTTGAGTTTTTGCTTGTAAGAAGAAGAATTGGGATAGAGTTATTGCCAAATTTGCCAAATGTAGGCTAATGGAGACCTTTGTATGCATTTCTGTGTGTGGAGTAAATGTGATCTAGAGTGTTGCCTCTTCTAGTGCACAGGAGACATTAGGTAAGAATTATGTCAGTTTCCCTGCATCAAAATCAGTGGCCACTAAAAGCGATGCTGCTGGATGAACATTTTCTTGTTTGCTTATGGCCCTATACTGCTCGTTGGGTGTGATCTTAGTGCTAGCATCGGTTTGTGGGGGTAAATATAAAGCTACGAAAAATATAGATGGAAACTGTCTTGGTAAATACTATGGTCTACAACTTAAAATATTATAGGATATTGCATTTCTTCAGGTCCCATTGATAGGGTTGTCTGGAACAGAGCTAGCCCAGTTTGACTCCAGTGATTGTATTTTCGCCAATAGAAGGCCCCTAGAGGCAGATTATTTATTTGTCAATGTAGTTTCGTCAGGGTGCCCGCACGTCGGCCTCTCTTATGCTATCTCCTCCTTTTCCGAGTTTTGGGGATTAGGGCCTGGTCCAGGGTGAGCAGTATGTCCTGCGCAGCCGAATCCAAATCTAGGTTAGTGATCACTGTTGTGATGTCCAGAAGCTATTTTCGGTCATAAGAAACAATGGTGGAAACATTATCTACAAAAAACGGCCACAGTTACAGAATTACAGATCTTGGTCACATCTTTGGGGAACCAAGTCTTACAAATGTCCATGCCAATAGGCTATTATAGAAGGGTTGCCAAAAAAAAATGCAATTTTTGAGGAAATGAACAAATATCAACACCTGGAGTTTGCTAAATGGTACTTGGATTGGACTCGGGTGCTTATGGTCAGATGGGAGGGTGTCAACTGATTTTGGCAATAGCCTAACCTAGCTCAACACCAACAATTTAATATAGGCTCCTAAAATCAATTAAATCACGATTAAAAGGCAAATGCAGTTTAGTGGTCTTAGCGGGCTGGCTTTAGGACCATGTGAACCATGTCTGTCTGACTTGCTTTAGGACTATAGAGAGCTCATTGAGGCAGCTGCAGTGAACAGGTAACTGCTTCTGTTTCTTGACATGAAACTAAACTAGAGTTTTTTTTTGCGTATGCAGCTAATTTCTGTATGTGTTTGTAGACTGTTAGGTCCCCTAATGACTGAGGTGAATGAATCCCCACTCTTAATCCCTGTCACTTTGCCATACCCTCAGCTTAGCTGAAGTGACGACCCTGTTTCAGATGAGATGAAAATAGAGGTCTTTGGCATGCAAATCAGTGGTGGGTTTGGCATCGAAAGAAGGATGCAAATACAGAAAATAACCTCATACCTATTGTAAAATATGGTGGTGGATATTTGACATAATGGGTCTGTTTCGCTTCCATTGGTCCTGGGAACTACTTCAAGGAAAACACAATTCTAAACAACGCACCTGGGAAAACACCATTCTAAACAACGCACCTGGGAAAACACCATTCTAAACAACGCACCTGGGAAAACACCATTCTAAACAGTGCACCTGAGAGCAGTTCCATAGGTGACAGAGATGAAAGAGGGGGAAACTAAAGATGCAAAACTTGGATGGGTTGCTAATATGACTAGGATTGTGCCTTGACTTCTGGACAACAAAAGATAGTTGATATGAAAACAAATAGGAAAGTAAATGGAAATAAATTAGCCGAATACATAAATAAATAAAATCATTAAGTACGCTTCCAAAAGGCATACTGCCTCCAGCTCACATCGTAAAGTGGTGGCTGATGTGCTGATAGCCTGTTGCGTGCTTCAATTAACAGTTGGGAAATGAAAATAGTAGATATTTTTAATCGTGCACCAAAACCTTTTTTAACAAACGATTGCATTTAGAAATGTTGCACAGTGAATTGACTTATAACGCAACCAGCTGAGGAGCTGCAGGAGAAATCCCACCCAAAATATGCTCTGTATGCTTTGCGAGTGTGATCGTTGTATTAGTTAAATAAGATACATGATGACCAACGAAAATACACACAGGTCAATTTAATTTAATGCAAATTAACCTAGAGACTGATGAGCATAACGGTCAAATGTATTTCCATCGACTGGTATTTTCATCAATTAATAAAAATCATTATTTCTCCAGGTCATTTTGGCCGGCAACATTTTTATTTATCAACTATAAATACATTTTTGGCCAAAAGCCGGCAATTGACGGCTAACGGAAACCCTGACTCATCGATACCATTGTTATGTCTCTGAGTTTGAAGATAATTAATGTTAGCTTATTGTTAGCTTAGTGCAATTGCTCAAAGTCTCCAGGGACACTAGCCAGCTCCTCTCAAAAGCAGGGAAATAGACCTAACATGGCCAGTGAGGTAGACATCCTAGACCTTCAAAAGGTTTGACGTCTCCATGTAGGTGAGCCGAGGCAGTTACAACACACGCCAGATGGTTACCCAGAAGACCCCTGGAATGACAGCATACAGTATCTGAATATTCTCTCTTTCCTGTGCTCCTTCAGTAATGGTTTGGAAGCTACAAATAAACATTTGCTTTCAAATTCATTCAAAAGTATGAGGCACATGCAGTTCAATAGTGCTTTACTCAAGTTGCCTAGCTACTACAAGTGTTTTTTTTTTCTCTCTGACTAATTTCAGCATACACTAGCAATTGACAGAGATGCAATCTAAAAGTTGTATCCAGGTGAAAATGATCCTCTGAATATCTCTGTATTTCTTTAGGTTTTCCTTGTTCAATGAAGGATGGTTTTGGCATCCAAAAAAATGAAGAACACGAGTGAGAGTGGAATTAAACAAATAGACTGCTTCCCTTTCCCATTCGCCTAGGATGCTCTCACAGAGGGAAATTACCCTTGGAACTGTGGAATGCACTGGGAACATATAAGGGGAAGATGTATTGGAAGTTTGTCTATATAAGTAGGAGAGAATGAGAGAACACAAATCATCATCTCCAGGTAGAATGTTTCTAAATAAACAGGTATATGTACATTATGATGCTCGTAGTTCCAGACATGTGCTCTCAGCTTGATCTGCACCAGCCTAGAGCAGTGGCCAATCAAGAGATTTCACACTCCATCAAGCACCATATAGCTTTCATTTTCAACATGCCTTACCATAACATGTGACACAGTTAGTTCTTTACGTGTTTGTATACATTATGATTCTGCCTATGGTGGCAAAACAATATTTTCTCTGCTACAGCAAAAGTAATTTATATCCAAACAGAGTAATATCCTGGGCACCATACTTTACTGTATATGAGATTCATTCCACCGAGGAAAATCAAAAAATGCATACTGAACGATCTTCTTTCTCATACAGGCATTGCCCACTTAGTGTAGGTGAGGAATGGCACTCTACCAATGTCCTCCATTTCACACACACTGATTTGATCTCCTCAGGGGATGCATCAGACTGGGCTCTCAAGCACACACATGCACGTACACATATGTTACACACAGATGCACCTAGTGGAGGTTTCTTATGGCTGGGTTATTAAAACATATTGCCATATAAACCCAGAACTCTCCAGGGGGGTTTCATGGGTCATGGGTTATGGATCAGGAGAAGGAGTCAAGGACTGAGGTTCAAACAAAGTTATTAACGGCTTTAAACACATTACTCTCTCTGCTTCTTTCTATCCTGACATTTCTCTTAGGGGAGGTGTAAGAAATAGTTATATCTAGTTTACACTATTTTTCATTCCCCTATACAGTCCTTCTAGGTCCCTATAGGGGAGTGAAGTGGGCCAAAGAGGGGATAACTTTGTGGAATAAATCAGCCCTGACTTGGTAGCCCTAAGGACCAATAAAACACACACTTTGCTGCATCCTCGTTTCCTCCACCACAGCCCCTGCTCTGTGATTACATGCAAGAACCCTGGAACTTTCATCAAGCCGTTTATTTACATTTATTGGATATGGCAAAAACCCCTGGAGGTAAATCACAGCCTCGGCTTCTGACAGCCTCTCCCCTTCACTTTCCCCCCACCATGGCCTGGCAGCTGATAAGGTGTTCACATTGCAATATCCTCAAGGGAGTGTTTCGTATTAATATAAATTCGAGGGGAAAATGAATTCGTGGAGAGAAGACATTGAATTGGCTTCCGGTGATGGGTTCAAGGTTGGAAGGATAATGTGGAGTGAAGACGTTGGACTTGATAAGGCTTCCAGAATTTTTTTACGGAATAACCCCAATGAGTGTGAACCAGTGGAGCCTCCTGAGACGAGGAACGGGAGGACCATTCTCCTCAATTAATTTAATAAAAATAAATATAGTGAAACATTAGTATAGTTTTATCTAAAAAGGATAACTTCTAAGTATATTAATGTCAACAAATAATTGATTAAAACACAATGTTTTGCAATGAAGGTCTACAGTAGCCTCAACAGCACGCTGTAGGGTAGCTCTATGGTGTAGCCGGAGGACAGCTAGTTTCCGTCCTCCTCTGTGTACATTGACGTCAACACAAAACCTAGGAGGCTCGTATTTCTCACCCCCTTACAAAAACTGTAATTTTTACAACTTCCGGAGAACTTCCTCCAACTTATCAGAGCTCTTGCAGCATTAACTGACATGTTGTTCATCCAATCAAAGGATCAGAGAATGAATCTAGTACTGAAAGTACACGTTTCGGCTAGCTAGCGCTGCAGTGCATAAAATGTGGTGAGTAGTTGACTCAAAGAGAGAGAAAAGCAAAAGTTAAACAGTTTCGAACAAATTAATTTCTTCAAAAATGAAGGAGAAGCTAGCGAAAGACAGAGAGGGCGAGATAGCTATATTTGGTTCCTGCGTTTCGCAAAGAAGGGCACCTATTGATAGATGGTAAAAAAAGCAGACACTGAATATTAGTTTGAGCATGGTGCAGTCATTAATTTTACACTTTGGATGATGTATCAGTACACCCACTCACTACAAAGATACAGGCATCCCTCCTAAATCAGTTGCAGGAGAGGAAGGAAACCACTCTGGGATTTCATTATGAGGCCAATGGAGTTACAGAGTTTAATTGCTGTGATAGGAGATAACTGAGGATGGATCAACAACACTGTAGTTACTCCACAACACTAACATAAATAGCATTGTGAAATGAAGGTAACCTATACAGAATAAACATATTCCAAAATATGCATCCTATTTGCAATAAGGCATTCATCTTAAATAAGCATGACCCATTCAAGAAATTTAGAACCAGGAACAGATATAGCCCTTGGTTCTCTCCAGACCTGACTGCCCTTAACCAACACAAAAACATCCTATGGCGTTCTGCATTAGCATTGAACAGCCCCCGTGATATGCAACTTTTCAGGGAAGCTAGAAACCAATATACACAGGCAGTTAGAAATGCCAAGGCTAGCATTTTCAAGCAGAAATTTGCATCCTGCAACACTAACTCAAAAAAGTTCCGGGACACTGTAAAGTCCATGGAGAATAAGAACACCTCCTTCCAGCTGCCCACTGCACTGAGGTTAGTAAACACTGTCACCACCGATAAATCCACTATAATTGAGAATTTCAAAAAGCATTTTTTTACGGCTGGCCATACTTTCCACCTGGCTACCCCTACCCCGGTCAACAGCACTGCACCCCCCACAGCAACTCGTCCAAACCTTCCCCATTTCTCCTTCTCCAAAATCCAGTCAGCTGATGTTCTGAAAGAGCTGCAAAATCTGGACCCCTACAAATCAGCCGGGCTAGACAATCTGGACCCTTTCTTTCTAAAAATTATCTGCCAAAATTGTTGCAACCCCTATTACTAGCCTGTTCACCTCTCTTTTGTGTCGTCTGAGATTCCCATAGATTGAAAAGCAGCTGCGGTCATCCCCCTCTTCAAAGGGGGGGACACTCTTGACCCAAACTGCTACAGACCTATATCTTTCCTACGCTGCCTTTCTAAGGTCTTCGAAAGCCAAGTCAACAAACAGATTACAAACCATTTCGAATCCCATCATACCTTCTCCGCTATGCAATCTGGTTTCAGAGCTGGTAATGGGTGCACCTCAGCCACGCTCAAGGTCCTAAACGATATCTTAACCGCCATCGATAATAAACAATACCGTGCAGCCATATTCATTGATCTGGCCAAGGCTTTCGACTCAGTCAATCACCACATCCTCATCGGCAGACTCGATAGCCTTGGTTTCTCAAATGATTGCCTCGCCTGGTTCACCAACTACTTCTCTGATAGATTTCAGTGTGTCAAATCGGAGGGGCTGTTGTCCGGGCCTCTAACAGTCTCTATGGGGGTGCCTCAGGGTTCAATTCTTGGACCGACTCTCTTCTCTGTATACATTAATGATGTCGCTCTTACTGCTGTTGAGTCTCTGATCCACCTCTACGCAGACACCACCATTCTGTATACTTCTGGCCCTTCTTTGGACACTGTGTTAACAACCATGCAGATGAGCTTCAATGCCATACAACTCTCCTACCGTGGCCTCAAATTGCTCTTAAATACAAGTAAAACTAAATGCATGCTCTTCAACCGATCGCTGCCTGCATCTGCCCGCCCGTCCAACATCACTACTCTGGACGGTTCTGACTGAATATGTGGACAACTACAAATAGCTAGGTGTCTGGTTAGACTGTAAACTCTCCTTCCAGACTCGCATCAAACATATCCAATCCAAAGTTAAATCTAGAATTGGCTTCCTATTTTGCAATGAAGCATCCTTCACTCATGCTGCCAAACATACCCTTGTAAAACTGACCATCCTACCGATCCTCGACTTCGGCGATGTCATTTACAAAATAGCCTTCAATACCCTACTCAATAAATTGGATGCAGTTTATCACAGTGCCATCCGTTTTGTCACCAAAGCCCCATATACTACCCACCACTGCGACCTGTACTCTCTCGTTGGCTGGCCCTCGCTTTATACTCGTCGCCAAACCCACTGGCTCCAGGTCATCTACAAGATCCTGCTATGTAAAGTCCCCCCTTATCTCAGCTCGCTGGTCAACATAGCAGCACCCACCTGTAGCACGTGCTCTCTGGTCACCCCCAAAACCAATTATTTCTTTGGCCGCCTCTCCTTCCAGTTCTCTGCTGCCAATGACTGGAACGAACTACAAAAATCTCTGAAACTGGAAACACTTATCTCCCTCACTAGCTTTAAGCACCAGCTGTCAGAGCAGCTCACAGATTACTGCACCTGTACATAGCCCATCTATAATTTAGCCCAAACAACTACCTCTCCCCCTACTGTATTTATTTATTTTGCTGCTTTGCACCCCATTATGTATATCTCTACCTTGCACATTCTTCCACTGCAAATCTACCATTCCAGTGTTTTACTTGCTATATTGTATTTACTTTGCCACCATGGCCTTTTTTTTGCCATTACCTCCCTTATCTCACCTCATTTGCTCACTGTATATAGACTTATTTTTCTACTGTATTATTGACTGTATGTTTTTGTTTTACTCCATGTGTAACTCTGTGTTGTTGTATGTGTCGAATTACTTTGCTTTATCTGGAGCAGGTCGCAATTGTCAATGACAACTTGTTCTCAACTTGCCTACCTGGTTAAATAAAGGTGAAATAAATAAAAAATAAAAAATAAATAAAAATTAAAGTAATACTGGAAAAAATATGTCAAAGAAATGAACTTTTTGTACTGAATATAAAGCGTTATGTTTTGGGCTAATCCAACACAGCACATCACTAGCTAGGTTATATGAGCATATTCCGACCAGATAAGTATTTCCATCAAACTGACTTTTTGCAGATAAAGGCTGTGCGTGATGACGTAGTGCACATCAACATCACTTTTGCCATTAAATCACCATTTACCGAATGAAAATAAAAGTTAAATAGGTTTCATCTTCTTTTGATATTTGTATTTGTCAAACGGCAGACAAGCATCGATCATTATGTCACCAGAATAAGACCCTTGATATTTATTGGAAACAATCATTAAGCTCATCATCTTGCACATTCACCACCCTATGAAGTCCATGACAATTTATTTAATCTGTAGCCTATAGCACACACTGAATCATCACTCCAAGTTTACTTCGATATGATGGTTATTATATCAATAAAGGCATTTCCACTGCCATTTCTTGCATAATTCATTTTACAGACACAAAAAGATCCCACCATGTCGAACGAACAATTTGTATGTCGGCATTTATGAAATTGTTTCCATCAGCCCAGTCGTGACTTTTTTAATGCGTCAAGTAATTCATTCTCATGAAATGGTAGGATGGAAACCATGTTACTGAGTACCATTTTTCATATTTTCAAGAATGGTGGTGGCTGCATCATGTCATGGGTACGATTGTCATCCGCAATGACTGGACATTTGTTTAGGATAAAATTAAATGGAATCGACCTCAGCACAGGAAAAATCCTAGAGGAAAACCTGTTTCAGTCTGCTTCCAACTACACACCGGAGTTGCTTACCAAGACAACATTTAATGTTCCTGAGTGGCCTTTGATTTGAAATCGTCTTGAAAACCTATAGCAAGACTTGAAAATGGTTGTCTAGCAATGATTAACAACCAACTTGACAGAGCTTGACAATTTTTTTGAAAGAATAATGGGCAAATATTGTGCAATCAAGGTGTGCAAAGCTCTTATTGACTTACCCAAAAAGCTGTAATCGCTGCAAAAGGTTATTCAAACATGTATTGACTCAGGGGGTTGAATACTTACTCATTAATATGTCTTCCAATTTGACATTTGTGTAAAATGTGTAGATCGTAGAATTGTTTTTACAAATAAATGTTAATACCACTTTATAACACAAAGTGGTATTAAACACCTTGGAATGTTTCTACGACTTTCTAAGCTCTAGAGTTCCTCTGTGGAGATAGGAGAACCTTCCAGAAGGACAACCAACTCTGCCGTACTCCACCAATCAGTCCTTTATGATAGCGTGGCCAGACGGAAGCCACTCCTCAGAAAAGGCACATGACAGTATGCTTAGAGTTTTTCAAAAGGCACATAATGACTCTCAGATCATGAGAAACAAGATTCCCTGGTCTGATGAAACCAAGAATGAGCTCTTTGATCTGAATGCCAAGCATCATGTTGGTGGCAGATAAATCCAAGCCATGAGGTCAAAGGAATTGTCCATAGAGCCAAACGAATTCCACTTTTTAGTAAAAGGCACATGACAGCCCGTTTGGCAACTAAATGACTCTCAGGCCATGAGAAACAATATTCGCTGGTCTGACCATAACCAAGATTGAACTCTTTGGCCTGACTGCCAAGTGTCACGTCTGGATGAAATCTGGCACCATCCCTACGGTGAAGCAAGGTGGTGTCAGCATCATGCTGTGGGGATATTTTTCAGCAGCAGGGACTGATCAGAATCGAGGGAAAGATGAATGGAGCAAAGTACAGAGAGGTCCTTGATGAAAACCTGCTCAAGGGTGCTTAGGACCTCAGACTTGGGCGAAGGTTCACCTTCCAACAGGACATCAACCCTAAGCACACAGTCAAGACAATGCACGAGTGGCTTCAGGATAAGTCTCTGAATGTCCTTGAGTGGCCCAGCCAGAGCCCAGACTTGTAATCAATTGAACATATCTGAAGAGACCTGAAAATAACTGTGCAGCAACGCTCCACATCCAACCTGACAGAACTTGAGAGGATCTGTAGAGAAGAATGGGACTCATGTCTCAACTCAAGAAAAATCATATTAAAGCAGCATTATTAACACAAATAGTTCAAAACATAGGTAGATCAAACAGGAGTACATGCTTCATCAATACACAAAGGACCCAACCAGGGGCCAGCAGGGCTCTCCTTCCACAATGACCACCTTCTCCACAAGTACATTTACACATAAATAATTGTATCTAACCCATAACACTTTAATTTCTCCTTACTTATACAGTTATTAACATACAAAGAAAAAATTGCTAGTCAGTTAGTTAGTTACAAAAAATCTTTCAATTTTCAAATCATAATTAAAAACCCAATGAATTATCCAACCCAAATTTAGAATGACATTGCTCAGTTACTCACGTTGGTTCTATCACTCAATGCTGAAACCCACAACTTAGCACACATCGGCAATACCAGCAAGTACATTTACATACAGGATAATTATCCATAATTCTAGCCTTAACTTTCTCATCC